>NC_140949.1:112732042-113074542 GCF_014529385.1 Adiantum capillus-veneris | reverse complement strand
AGAGTGAGCCACGCAATTTGCGTTTGGGCATGGCAATGGATGGAGTCAATCCATTTGGCTTGAGAAGCTCGTCATGGAGCACTTGGCATCTGTGCCTTATCAATTACAACCTCCCGCCGTGGCTTGCCATCAAGAAGGGTCATTTGATATTAGGCTTGATTGTACCTGGTAAGTTCAAGGCAAAAAACATGGATGTTTATCTAGCTCCACTAGTTAACGAGCTCCAATTGTTATGGCATGGGATCGACATAGCAGATGCGGTTGAACCAACAGGACAACAGCATGCAAGGATCCATGGACTTCTTATGTGGACTATGCATGATTGGCCAGCATACGGTGAAGCTTCTGGTAATGGTTCTTGATTTACAAAAGTCTCGCTATTCGCAAGCACTTTGCCTTGGCCTGAATCATGCTTTAATATATGCAGGGCTTACAACTTTGGGATCCAATGCATGTCCAATTTGCGGGCCGTCTTTGTATGTGCGCTATTCTGCCTCGCTTTGAAAGACAATTTATCAAGGCCACCACCGTTATCTTCCAGATGGCCATCACTTGCACGACGGTCAGCTTGGTCGCGTCGAATGTCGTCCTATGCATGTACAAGAACGGCGTTGCCGATGGGAGCAATATGAGAGGCAAACTGTTCCAGGAATGAAACGTTTGTCCATTCTCCATACGTTGCCGTATGGGGTGATCTACTAATTAACCATTTGCTGGAGCCAATGCATATATTCAAGAATGTGGGAGAGCTCCTCTGGAAGACAATCATGGGAATGAAAGACAATCGAGCTTCACGAGATGATTTGCAGTCAGTTGGAAAGATGCTAGAGCTGTGGCCTTTCACCAATGCAGTTGGCCAAACAAAGTTTCCAAGAGCGCCATGGGTATTGCTAAAAACCGAGGAACGACAAGTTAAAAGGGTGATTGAAGAGTTCAGGACGCCAACAGGATATATGCGATGTCTCAAGACAGCATTCACCCGTGACAATCAACTGTCAGGACTGAAATCGCACGATTGGCATAAGTTCTTGCAATTTATTATGCCAATTGCGATCAAGGGGTGTGTAACGGAGGAAGTGTGGTCCTGCATATACAAGACTTCAGAACTAGTGCAGTGGATCTCTTCCAAGGAGATACAAGAGGAATCCATTGCAGTCGCAAGGGCTAACTCCATTGAGGCAGTTTGCATGATTGAGAAGTATCTACCCACGAGCTGCCTAACTAACCAAATGCACTTGCTCGTCCATGTAGTAGATGAGGTTGCAGTGGCAGGTACAGTCCACAGCCATTGGATGTTCTTTCTAGAGCAGTTCATGAAAACACTTAGGGTTTTGTTCGCCAAAAGCGCGCTTGGGGGGTTCACTATGTGTAAAACTACCATATCACGTGAGTTCAAGCCATGTTTGTAAAACCCCTTATCTGTGAATTTTTTAAGGAATATAATATACCCTTTTCTCTTAAAATCTGTAAGTTTTTTTCAAATTTGAAAAAATAATGCCCTTCTGTATATATATTTCTGTAAGTTTCAAGAACTTTAAATACCCTTCTCTTGAACTCACGTGATAGGTTACATTTTTATTAGGTGACCTCCCCCGGAAAGCGCGTCCAAAGGGGAGCATGGCAGAAGGATGGCTGGTGCAAGATTCTCTTGTCTTGATGACCGAATTTCTATCTGTTTCTGACTCAGAAATGCCTCGACTATGGAGCGATGAGGAGGATGCAAGATTGGTGGGAGAGGAGCCGCAGGGCAAGGGGTGCCGAAGAAAATGAATGACGCCATGCGAGAAAAGATCATGAAGTTTTGTATACCAAATTCAGAGCCGATGCAAAAATGGCTTGAACGGTACGAAGAAGAGAAAGAGAGATGCAATAGGGAGCGACACGATTTCAGGCAAAGCCGAACGACTAGAGGCGTACCCTTGCTAGACTATCTCGCTCCTCTACCTAAATTTCCTATAATGACATGGTTGGACAAGACAGTGAGACCAGCTCCACAAATCGGAGAACCCATATCTCTAGAAGATGAAGAGCTGGGTATTGGATGTGACTGGAGGTATCATACATACATGGCACTATGGTCGAAAGCATTTCAAAACACAACAAATTGACAGCAGAAGACACACGTTTGACACTGGGGTAATGGCCAGTGCCAGAGACACGAATGAGAGCACTAGCAACCTGGATTACTGTGGTCTGGTGTCAGATATCTTGAGAGGCAACTTCAAGCGGTTTGAGATGTTTTTGTTGGATGTGAAGTGGTTCAAGGTGAATAATTCTGGTCACAATGCAACGGTACGCAGAGATGGAAACAACCTTGTGCATATAGATTCTACAAAGGTTTGAACAGATACGAGCGACACGTTTGCTCTCCCCGAACATTGCGAGCAAGTGGTCTTTGTACCGGACCCTCGAGAATGACAATGGTGGTTTGTGGTTCAGGTTGCTACAAGAAATAAACAAGTCTTTGAAGGGCAAGAGCTCCTGGAGGAAAGTCGGTCAGACGACGCAGATACTACTGTGACATTAGATGAGATGGATGAAGGTATGGCAGAGGAAGTTGACAGATATACGAGGGATGACGCAGACGAGGCAGATATGACACTTGTAGATGAAGATGCAATGGATGAAGACAATCTGCCAGAACGATTTGGGGCAAAATTTTGTCTGCAATTAGAGATAGACGATGATATGCTGCAAGATCTTATCGATGATGTCTCACTAGTCGAGGCCTGTAAGTGTTTGTGTGAAGACGTTGATTTAAAATTAAGATTAAAGTTAATTTAAACAAAGGTGTTCTGACGCTTTCTTTTACTTTATTTGTGCAGGACTTTAGTATGGCAGACCAGTATCTAGATCCCGCTTCTATGAGTGCAGATGCATTTATGGGCTTTGTCACACGGATGACGCCCAGTCAGATGGCAGATGCGTCTCAGTACTGCGTAGCGAGAGGCACGGGTACCACGCCTCCGGGCTTCACACCTGAGGGTCCGACGCCTATGGGAGGGACGCCTATGGGGGGGACGCCTATGGGAGGGGGGACGCCTACGAGTACAACGCCTACGAGGTCTCCCATCACGGCCGCTTTGACACCTAGGGGTACGATAGAGGCGGGTACGTCCTCATCTCTGCAACACAGGCGCACTCGCCGATCTCGGCGATCGTCAGGTGGAGGTGGTGGTTGTTGTGGAGGAGGGTCCACAGATGCTTCGACCCCTCCTCGCTCACGACCCCGATCCTACTCAGGCACACCTCTCAACACACCTCTTAGCACACCTCGGACACCTTGGCGGGCAGACGATCTTAGTGCCTCCAAGCTCTATACTATACGGGCAGATGGTTCTGTTGACATGGATAGAGTCGGAACTGAGATGAGACAGTGTGTTCACCAGCTCGCGAAGCTGCAGTTTTCGACCAGCATTCTGACGCCTTGGCCTGAGCAGGATCGCAACAAAATCGATTATATAGTGGAGACCATCATGAGAGAGTATCAGCCTGCTCCGGTTTCAGAGGATCTTCTGAGGAGGTGGATCAAGGGTGTTGCACGGGACACCGTGAAACATCATCGAGATGGAGCTCGTCGGGCTTTCAGGACCGGCTCGCCGAAGCCTTCGGGCATCCCACACGAGAGGTGGCAGCAGATCAGGGAGGATGAGGGGACAGCGGACACGCAGTTCAGACAGCAGCGTCAGACCACGGAGGTACGACAGATGACCAGGGAAACATCTCATCTTGGTAGCAGAGGCTTCGACACCTTTTGCTATGAGTTTGTGAGTTTCCAGTCCAATCCTAGATATGGCTTTTTTTTTTAAACGCGATGAATCATGTATTCTTAATTACTTTGGTTTTTGTATAAACGTAGAATCTTGCAATGCATCGAGCCCCGACACGCCAGGAGGAGACAGATGGATATCAGAGAGGTATTTATGAAGTATTGAATGATCTTGCTGCCGCAGGAGAGCCTGTAGACTGGGAGTCCTTAGAGTCTCGCTGATCGATTGAGGTGAGACGTTAATATGTGTGAGTTGATTTAATTAAATAAGTATATGTGAAGTAATATCAATACTAATTTTGTGACTTGTCCTAAGTGCAGGTTGTGACGCGTAGTCATCAGTGGATTTCTATATATGTTTTGTGAGACACAGACACGCTTCTGGGTCTTCTTTTTGTATAGACATGGTTATGGTTATTGTTCAAACATGGTTATGGTTATTGTTTAGACATGGTTATGGTTATTGTTTTCTTTATGGTTATGGTTATTGTTCTTGTATAGACATGGTTATGGTTATTGTTTTGTTTATGGTTATGTTTAACTTTATGGTTATGGTTATGGTTATGGTTATTGTTTTGTTTATGGTTATGGTTATCATTATGTTTTTGATCAATATGGTTATGGCCGGTTATGGTTTTAATTTGGTTATGGTTTTGCACAAAGTTCGTTATATATGAAGTTCGTTATGGTTATGGTTTTAATTTTGGTTATGGTTTTGCACAAAGTTCGTTTCATTTCTTTCATTTGCCTTAAATCTCATGTGAGATCCTACATGGATATCATGTAGAAGGCGTATACATATGGTTTTTTTGAAAAGTTTATGTTAAAACGAAGGGAACTCTGCCAAAATTTCTGCGGGAGCACGATTGATTTTGGTGTTGCTCGCTTTCTTAGGTAGAGGACAGGCAGTCTGGTTGTGGTGGCTGTGTCCATCTTTTCACTGGACAGAGGCCAGGCTGCCTATCCTCTGCTCAAGAAAATTTTTCTCTATTATGGTCGTCGAAATACGCGTCGATAGGGACGTCGAAATACATGTCGAAAAGAATGCCTTTCGACACGTATATCGACGCGTATTATGACGTTTTCACAGGGACGGGTATTTCGACGCACTTTTCGACGGATTGCGTCGAAATCTGCGTCGAAGGCACCTTTTTTGTTGTAGTGGCAGCTCTCTCTCTCTCTCTCTCTCTCTCTCTCTCTTTGTGTGTGTGTGTGTGTGTGTGTATCCATGTGTCACCAGGATGCAGAATCCACTCATCGGATCATCGTGAGCTTGCCATGTGGCAGGGGGGAGCCGGAATTCCCTCCCCCATTATCCTTAGTATAGATGAATAAAAGGCACCCATTTTAAATTTTTATTATTAGTTATAGCCATTTTTGTTAGTTTACATTTCTTTAAGATAACTAAAGTTTATTTTCTTTTAAGAGAATGATCTCCCTCATTCTCTCTTTTTCTTTTCACGAAGGAAGGGCAGCTAAGCTGTGAAAAAAGGGTGGCGACCCAATGACAAGGCGATGCATCAGCACAACAACTGATTGGTGGATTCAAGGAAAAGTGTCCTCTCCTTGCCCCAATGTAACACGGGCCTTACCATAGAGACCTATTGCTGCCTATGTACAACAAAAGAGTCTAAGAGGGCTAACATGACAGATGATTCAATACAAGGAATCATGGTAATGCAATATGACACATTGACACTAATGTCATGATTGCATGACTAACGTTTTTTTTTTTTCAAAACTCACAATTGTGAGTGGATAGCATGGATAACTTAAACAAGTTGCTCGTTTCCCAATAAATTCTTACCTTCGTATTTAAATAAAAATTCTATTATATTTTGAGAAGTCACATTTGTATATCATTATTCTTCATGAATATAAAGGATGTAAGTTCAAAAAGAACTTTTGACTCTTTTTTTTTTGCCACGTGGCACACAAGTGCGAGTTCTAAAAAGGCTAAAAAAGAGAAAATGTCTCTAGGATTTTGGATCGATTAGTTTTAGGCGAATCAAGGGAGATGCCTTCCATGACTTCAAAGGGAAAAAGGTGGGCATGGCACGTGTAGGGGAGAGAGGCGTAGAGAAAAAGGGGGCAGGTGGCGGCCATGGAGTGAGGGCCAAGGCCTAGAGAGAGAGAGGTCCCGTTTGTGAAGGCGGTTGGCAGTATGAGTTTTTGGTTGCAGATGTTTTTTGCGTTTTGCATCATCTGGGACATAACACCGCGTGCGCATAGTATGTGGGTCGACGAGCCTCCATCTCGCATTCAACAAGCACGGTGCAGTTACATACTCTCTCTGTGGGAGGCAAGACCATAGGACGTAGCCAGTAGAGGTCATAGCAAATGAGGCCGTTGGAAGCAAGGCAATGCAGTGTAGGGGATCTATGTGCGGGTGACGAGACTGCAAGCTTGCAGAAGGGAGCACATCGTAATGCAGGGAATCTCTGGCCGTGTGACGAAACTGCACATCCACCCATGCGCTCTCAAGGTAGAGCTTAGATGGCGATTTAGACAACTAGAGCAAGTAGGAATACAAGGGACTAACAATCCTTACACAAGGATCTGTTGTGTTCGTCAAGTGTGCACACCATTTTACCAAATTACTCATGAGAAGGCCTCCTTACATAGATGTAAGGGAGCCTCTCAATGTCCATGTGCAGTTGCCCTTAGATAGCCAGGTCCAAGTAGGACTCTCCCATGCGCCCATGTGTGCTTTTGGGTAGACAAGTCCTCCTAGAAATCAGCCACCACCGGGCAAGGAAATCCAGCCACCGGCCAAGTTGATGAAGATGTCGAAGTAGCTGGTCTTTCCCTAGAGCTTTGGTGAAGATATTGTTGGGCTTAAGGCCTATGTGCCTTGACCGGTCGCCCAGGTCATGGGTGTCTGCCCATTGTTACCCTATACTTATAGTGAGTATAATGTATAGAGGGAGCTGCCACTTCACAGTCTCCCCACCCACATCGTGTGTGTGTGTCTCCTTCTCTCTCTCTCACTCTCCGTCTGTGGTGCTCCCCGATCCCCTTCAATTGGTATCAGAGCTATGGTGACTGCAGAGAGCACGACGGCTTTGAGAGCTTCGAGGCGATAGCTCGCTCGCTCTCGGCGGTGGAGAGATTAAGAAATCTTGGAAGCTTTGTGAGAATGCTATGGAAGCTTGTGAGCTCAGTTGAGAGTGATGTATGCTCTTGTGGAAGCTCAGAAAGGAGTGTGGAAGACTGTGTGTAAGTGAAGGTGCTGCCCTAAAAACTGTGTGCGCAGCAGCACTGTTTTCAGATTCGTTTTCCTCCTTGTAGAATGCAGATCTGAGAATTTTGCCTATGCATCCCATCCGTTTCGACGTGGTCTACAACTTTGCAGAAGAAACTTTTTGCAAATTCCTCATCGTTTTGCTGATATTCAGCTCAGACTGACTGTATACAGAAATTCCAGATTTTCTATTGTCGCATTGTGTGCGAGTTTGATGCACTTTTGGAAGCACGGGAGATGCTTGAAGTTGAGTGCATAAATTCTGAGCTGAAGATGCAATTGCAGCTTGTGTTAAGCTTGTGGTTTGATGGTTTTTTGGTAGACTTGGGCAACGAAGTACGGAGGCGTTTACACACAACCGAAGCGGTCTCTTGAGAGACACAGTTTTTTGGAGCACACAGGTGGAGCTTCTTTCACTGGTTTTCACAGGATACTTTGGCAGTGATTTTGTGCTTGGATTCATGGTCTTTGCGGATGGTTTGTATATGGTTATGGCGCATGGTTGATGCCCATTATACATGCATTTTTGCGAGCACTTTCAAGTGCCGGTGAGCTCTCTTGAGAGCATTGTTTTCGCATTGATCAAGTTTTCGGATTGCAAATATTTTGGTACTTGCTTATGTGCAGTCACTCCGTTGATGTACGTTGAGTGTGGATTGCCATTGTATGTGAAAATGTGGAGCCATTTTGGCATTTCTACTCATTGGCATTGAGTAGTGTTATGGTTTATGGTAGAGATTGTACTTGAGTTTTTTGCTCAGTTTTCAGGGGAAATTCTATCGGATTTTTCCCAAATTCTCGCCATAGTTTGTGATTGAGTGTTTACTCTCACTTTGACAAGTTTTGTCAGTTTGGACACAGTTTTGTGTTTTTGTATCCACTCTCGCAAGAGTGAGCAGTTGTGTATCTTTCTTTGCTTGAGACAGTGGTTTGCTCTCAGGTGGGAGAGTCTTGTGATCTCGAGCATTGTTTGCCATAGTTTTGCAGAGCTTATGCATGTATGTTGAGTGTAGTTTGATGCGCATTGATTGCTCATGCTTGCAGGACAATGGTTATTTTGTGTTGATAGCCATTGTGCGTTGAAACTTTGGCGAAATTTTCCCAGGATTTTTATGGGTATCATTTATGCGATCTAGGTAGAGATTGCGGGTTGCACTCAGCATTTGCGTGCGGTGTTCTCTACAGGTGGGAGACTTGTGCGTGTGTATGCATCGATACCGCATAGTGTGGGCTTGGTGATTAGCTCACAGATTGCAGTGTGATACTAGAATAGGCGAGGCTTGTATTGACATTGCGGGAGCTCTATTTTGGAGTGTCTCACAGGTTTTACATTGTGTTTCTGGCCATATTTGTAGACAGTTTCCAGGTGTTGTTGGTGAGGTGGTTTTGCTTTCTAGTTTGCTACATTGTGCTCATGGCAGAGACAGGTGATCGCTCAGATTATGATCTCTCCCAAATGTGCATGTTTGATGGGTCGGACTTTGCAGCATGGAGAGAGTGTATGCTTGATGCATTGACACAACAAGGGTTGCATCGACCATTGAGTGGTGATGCAGGTAGACCTTCAAACATGTCTGACAATCAGTGGCAGGAGCTAGAGGAGATGGCACTATCTACACTCTCTTTGCACCTTGCGGAATCTGTATATGCTCTTGTTATGTATGAGACTACTTCGAGATCACTTTGGCGCAGATTACATGATATGTATGATAGATCTAAGTCATCACGGACTCGTGTGAGACATGTACATTCACGAGCACGCCAACAGGTGACATGTTGGTATTGTGGTCATTTCGGACACGTTAGACGGCGCTGTTTTCGTCGTATGCGACATCGTAGGAGACATGGCAGTCTCAGAGATGTATGTAGTGATGCCATGGACTCAGTTGCTTTGACAGTTGAGGCAGATGTAGTGTCAAAGTATACTAGTGACGGGGATGTCACTTTTACCTCGAGATATGCACAAGATGCTATACATGTGGACAGTGCACTCCCTTCGCAGTGGTTGCTAGACGCAGATTCTATGTTTCATGTCACGTCGCATCGTGAATGGTTTTGTAGCTATTCTAGCGGGATGCTTGGTAGTGTACATTTGACCGATGGATTGGTGAATGCGATAGCAGGTGCAAGAGAGGTGAGACTGTCATTATTGAGTGGTGCATCTTACTTGTTACGACATGTGCGCTATGTACCAGATTTGACAGTGAGTTTGATCTCGATTGGTCAGCTTAGAGATTGTGGATGTCAGATTTCGCTACGAGAGAGAGATTTTGTGATGCATTTGGGTTCGCTAGTGATTGCGAGAGGTGTCAGGAGCGGTACAGGTTACCCATTGCATGTGGATCACGGGAGAGACGGTGTTGTCTATGTGATCATGCAGCCAGGTAGAGAGCGAGAGAGCAGGCGAGTCTCTTTTGCTTGTGGGTTGCAGGATGCTTTGCATGGAGTGCAGAGCAATGACCTTGTTGTGCAGGTTGCGTCTACGGATGCACAGGTAGAGCGGGACAGCTCTAGTGAGTCACAGCAGGATGAGTCATCAGAGGTGATGATAGAGATGACTCACATGGATGCTGAGATGTCGGCTATTGTGGAGTCATTTCTTGATATGCTTATGCTAGAGCTTGATGCAGATTCAGGACAAATGGATACTCTTGGTACACATGTGATCTGTGGTGGGCACGAGGAGTCACTCCAGAGCTCGGAGTCAAAGTGCCATGGTCTCTATGATAGGGGACAGGATTTCCATGAGTTGAGTTCTGAGTTGGAGGTGGCAGAGGTTGCCAGGGTTGCATCAATGTTCGGTGTCCTCATGTACGAGATGTTGATCTCGAGGCCCGACATAGCACCTGCAGTGGGAGCATTTGCAGCAGGGTTGATTAGTTGTTCGATGACTGATCTCGGCATAGAGCATAGGGGAGGTTTGCAGGTCTTGGACCGATACTTGCAGGAGTGCATGAGCTCTTGTAGACTCATTGCAGATCTTGGAGCTAGCTCTGTGTGGCTTCCGTAGCAGGATGTTTGTCTATCAGTAGAGTCGGATGCACTAGCTCATCGAGAGTCAGTGGGCATAGGTTGAGAGAATCTCTCACCTTCTATTCGGTGTACACTAGTAGATCTTGCTTAAAGCCACATTGGCCTTTAAGTGGGAGGTTGTTGGGGTTAAGGCCTATGTGCCTTGACCAGTCGCCCAGGTCATCGGTGCCCGCCCACTCTTACCCTATACTTATAGTGAGTATACTGTATAGGGGGAGCTGCCACTTCACAATCTCCCCACCCACATCGTGTGTGTGTCTCCTTCTCTCTCTCTCACTCTCCGTTTGTGGTCCAAACCCTTCGGCTAGACATTTGGCATTATTCCCAACAATTACACTTATGGGTTCCTGCAGAGGCTTCTAGGAACTATACCAGTCTTTCTTACTAGTCATATGTCGGGATGCACCACTATCTA
The DNA here is from genome assembly GCF_014529385.1 of Adiantum capillus-veneris. Lineage (NCBI taxonomy): Eukaryota > Viridiplantae > Streptophyta > Polypodiopsida > Polypodiales > Pteridaceae > Adiantum > Adiantum capillus-veneris. Next base: position 113,064,081 of record NC_140949.1, on the reverse strand, counting down.
GAATCCACGAACCATCCACAAGCGGAGTTTGTGATGATGAGCATACCTCTTCTATGACGGTGTTCAAGGTCTGTTACAGCATTGTTGGCGGATTCTCTATCCTACCAAGAAGCTTTCATGGTGCCGTTCTTCTATATTGGAAAAAGGGTTGCAGAGAAACGCACACAGCTTGGAGAAGACGAAGGAAGCTCAAGGCACACAATAGAGAGTTTGTTACTTAGTATGCAATGGAAAGATAGATATCCCTAGATTGATGGGCGTATATACAATGCTCAGGGGAAAAACCCTCCTAAAGAGGGGAAAAATGCCCCGGCAGTCCTATTGTGTTCACACACATCACTACCACATGTATATGGTAACAAATCCCCCCTGGAGTGATGCGGTGAACGAGAGCTGGCACATGTGTAAAGGGAAGTTCCATGCCTTGAGGACATGATCAGTCCACAAAGGGGAGTAAGCCCAAAGCTTTGCGGAAAGCTTCAAGCTTCTCACGAGACAATGCCTTTGTGAAAAGATCTGCAAGGTTGTCCTGTGTTGGCACATAAGCCAAGCTGATCTCTTCTGCTGAGAGCCTCTCCCTGACATAGTGGTAATCCACCTCAATGTGCTTTGTGCGAGCATGAAAAATTGGGTTCCTCATAACTGTCGCTCTGACTGTCAGTGTAGATAATGTTGGCAATGTCCTGTCCACCAACACCCAAATCAGCCATAAGGCGTCTGAGCCATACACACTCAATCGTAGCTGTGAAGACTGCCCTATAATCAGCCTCACAACTCGAAGTGGCCACAGTAGGTTGCTTCTTGCTCAACCATGATATACATGAATTGCCAAGCATGAAATAAAAACCACTTGTGGACACTCATGTTTCAAAACAACCGGCCCAATGTGAGTCTGAAAAAGCATGTAAGTCTGGCGGCAATGATCCCCCCTTGGGATAAAACAAGCCAAGATGTAAAGTTCCACTAACGTAGCGGAAAATCCTCTTGACATCCTACCAATGCTTAGACCCTAGGCTATGCATAAATCTGCTAACTTGTGAGAATGCAAACTGAATATCTGGCCTCGTGTTGCATACATAAATGAGGCAGCCAATAGCAGTTTGGTAAAGAGTGACATCAGTAGGATCGCCAACATCATGTAGACTCAACTTCAAACCTGTTTCCATGGGAGTGGCAATAGGTTTGCAATCCTCAAGTCCAAACATACATAGAAATGTCTCTATGTAACTTTTTTGACACAAGACAATACCACCATCACACTGCTTAAACTGTATACTCAAGTAATGATGCAACAGTCCCAAAACTTTCATCTTGAAAGTAGCATTCAAATCAGCCTTAAATTCAGCAATATGTCTCTCATTTGGTCCAGTGATCAGCAAATCATCGACATAAAGAACCACAATGAGAAGTATATCACCCTCACGCTTTACATACAATGTGCTTTTTGTTGGACTATTACGAAAGCCTCGTTTAACCAAATGAGTGTCATCTTTCTCATACCAAGCACGAGGAGATTGCTCCCAACCCATAAAAATCCTTGTTACATTTGCACACTTTGTCCTCTTGTCCTTTTATGACAAAACCGCGAGGCTCCGTTACATAAACTTCCTCAAATATGTCACCATTCAAGAAAGCAATAACAATGTATGCTTGATGTACATCCCAACCAAAATGAGCTGCCAATGCACATAGAAAATGCACAGTAGTCATACGACAAGTGGGAGCAAAAATCTCTTCATAATCTATGCCTTTTTGCTGTGCATAACCCTTTGCAACAAGTCGAGCCTTATGGCGATCAATCTACCCATCTGGCTTGCGTTTCAACTTGTAAACCCACTTCGTACCAATGGCCTTTTTGCCAGGAGGCAAATCACATAAAGTCCATGTGTCATTTTCTATGAGTGCATCATATTCTGATTGCATGGCAGCCATCCAATTTTTTGAATTCTATGCTTCATCAAAAGATAGAGGCTCCTCAACATCATGTAAGCTAGACACAGCCAAAGCATAACAATCTGATGCATAAGATGCATGGCGAGAGCCTAAACAAGTACGACTAGACAAAGGTGCATCCAATTTATTGTCACGCAAAGTGTGCACCAGCCATTTTGGCATACCTCTAGCCTGCTCATTTTTATCCCTTTCCTCATCAAGTACATCATGTACATCTATCTGCATCAGTAATAGGCTGATCTAAAACATTTTCAGAAGCCCCCATAGGCTATACATTTGCCTCATTGGAACTTACATTCGTATTTCCACCACTGAAAAGAGGGAACAAAGTGTCATAAATGTCCTGTGAGTTTACATTACGGTCTCTAGTACATGACAGCAATGGTTGAACAGAATCTTCCACAAACACTACATCCCGTGAAACTAGAATACATTTTGTTTGCGGATGATACAACTATAACCTTTGCTTTCAGCATTATAACCAACAAAAATACATTTGACAACCTTATCATCCAATCTTTTGCGTTGTGTTTGTGGCACCAAAGCATATGCCAAACAGCCAAAAACACGCATGTGCTCAATAGAAGGCTTTCTATCATGCCATGCTTCATATGGAGTAATATACTGCAAAGCTTTTGTAGGACACATGTTAAGTACATAAGTGGCACACATGATGGCCTCAAGCCAAAAAGAATGCGGCAAAGCTTGACTTTTGACCATACATCGTGCCATTTCCGTCAGTGACATGTTTTTCCTCTCAACAACACCATTTTGATGAGGTGTATAATGCACAGTACATTGTGTTTTATCCCATGACTAGCCAGAAATGCATTAAATTCATGAGACATATACTCCCCCCCTAGATCGGAACGGAGGGTGCCCATAGTACATTTCGAGACATTTTCAGCCATAGCCAGAAATTGTTTGAAGCACATAAAAACTTCGGACTTCTCTTTAAGCGGAAATACCCATGCATGCCTGGAGTAATCATCAATGAAAGTCACAAAGTAAAGGTAATTGCCCAAGGACGGAGTTTGCATGGGCCCACAAACATCACTATGCACAAGCTGCAACCTGCATGTGGCCCGAACTGAACCATCCTTTGGAAACTTAGAACGTTGTCTTCACAAACATGTTTGACAGGTGCTTCAAGAGGCGGTAAAGAAGCAATTATATCATATTTCTGCAAACACAGCAAACTCGCAAAATTCAGATGACCAAAACGTGCATGCCAAAGTTTTGCATCTGAAATAGCCCTTGAATCTGCAACAGCATTTGCAAAAAAATTTCCACACTTGTCATACAAAGTAATCTTAAACAGCCCACGGCACAAAAGGCCAGATGCAACAATTTCATCACCAAAACTGAGATCATGGATTGTACATTTGTCATCCATAAATTTGACTACAAGTCCAAGTCTAGTAAGTGCAGATATAGACAAGAGATTCTTCTTGATCCCAGGTACATAAAGTGCATCAACAAGTGTGAAAGAACTACCATTTGCAGCAGTAAGAACAATCTTTCTAACTCCCTGAACCGGATAAGAGGCATTGTTGGCACAAGTGACTGAATTCCCATGAAGAACAGACTCAAGAGAGGTAAATAATTCACAATGTGAGGTAATGTGCTTTGTAGCACCAGTGTCCAAATACCACACATGTGAATCTGCAGCAAATGACAAGCATGCATCATGGACAGCAGGATTGTAAGTGCACTCTATGCTAAAAGGCCATTCTACATCAACATCAACAACACAGTCTCCTTTCACAGAAGACTCAACAATGGCTGCATTTGTAATGGAACCAGCATTTGCAGTGGAACCACCCTCTTTCTTCTTAGCCTCTTTAGCCTTCAACTTAGGACACGACTTGATCAAGTGATCATTATCTTTACAATAATGGCAACGCATCTTCTTTTTACCCTTATCATCAAAATTTCCAGACGAATTGCTGCCAGTAGAAGCATTAGGAACAAAAGTTTTGCCACTCGCAGCAGAACCATAAGAAGTGGCCACGTTGATGTTACCACCCTTTCTTTGAGAAGCAATAAAAGCCTGTTACACTGCACGCTGCCTAGTTCTATTTTTTCTGGAAAGTGACTCTTGCAGCAACAATGTGCATAATGCATCAAACTTGACAACTTTAGGATTTCCTTGGGTCATCAGTCTCCAAGTACTAGCAAAAGTCTGGTAGGAATCTGGTAAGGCATCAAGAACAGTCTGCACAAGGGAACTGTCTAAAATGACTTCACCTATAGAAATAAGTTTCTCATTGATATCCTTGACACCAGCAAGGAAAGTGTCCATATCATCTTCCTCATGGATAATCTTCGACTCCAGCTCTTTACGCAGCAAAGCAATTTTAGCCTCATTGCGGCTTGCATAAAGACCTGCTAGAATATCCCAAGCCTGTTTTCCAAATTTTGTTGAATGAATGTAAGGAACAATGGTGTGCTTCAGAGACAATGCAATCAATGCATGAGCCTGCGCATCCTTTACATCCCAACGAGCTTGTTCTACCATAGGCAAAACAACTCTAATAGCAGCAATCCTTGCAACAAGACCTGCAACATTCTCAACATCGCCTACATCCTCAGAACCAGGACATACATCAATGCCCTACACAATCTTCCCAACACCCTTTGACACAAGAACATGTTGCATCATATAAGCTCACATAGGGTAGTTGTCCCCGTCCAACCTGTCCTCAGCAGCAAACATCTTGAACACATCTGTGTTGTTGTCAGCCATGGTAAATGCTGCACCTAATGTGAAAACTGCCCGAGAATAGGAGAAACGGAGCGGGAACAACACGTACTATATAGCACAAACCGTAGAAGACTATGAGGCACTTGTTATGCAGAGAACGGAACTGACAGAAATTCTGCACAAAATGATGAAATAGCCTGTGCAGACTGTCTGTAGTGGAAACGGAGGCTGAAATGAGCCCGAATCAAAGATCTGAGCAAACTATTGCCTGCAAACGTTTTCCAAAGCTCACTGAAATCGGAGAAAGTGAGCAGGCGTATGCTGGAGTAGCTGGCAAAACTAAGCTCGAGAGGATGCAACATGCTCTAATACCAATTGTTGGAATTAGGGTTGCAGAGAAACGCACACAGCTTGGAGAAGACAAAGGAAGTTCAAGGCACACAATAGAGAGTGTGTTACTTAGTATGCAATGGAAAGATAGATAGCCCTAGAGTGATGGGCGTATATACAACGCTCGGGGGAAAAAACCTCCTAAAGAGGGAAAAAATGCCCCGGCGGTCCTAGTGTGTTCATACACATCACTACCACATGTATATGGTAACATTCTCGTCTGCTTTCTTCTTTCTGCAGTCTTTAACAGCATGACCCTTCTTGTCAAAGTAGAAACAGCTACCTGAAAATTTCCTCTTCTTGGGCTTCTTCTTGGGCTTCTTCTTAGAAGCATTTGACGTAGTCCCCTTGCCTTTTGCATTGGCTATGAAGGCAACATCACCTCCACCATTCCTGGTTATGAGTCACAGCTCCTCTTCAAGAAACATTGCACTTAGTTCTTCAAACATAAGAGGGGTTGGACGAGCCTGAGTATTGAGTGCCGTAACGAGACCATCATATCTCACCGGAAGTATGCAAGATAAATCTTCCAGGGAAATAGCCACACCAATGGCAGCTAATTGATCTTGGAGGTCCTTAATCCACTTGATAAAGGCCTCCACTTTCTCTCCATCACCAAGTTTCTCAACAACAAGCTGATTTTCCAGATTTTGAATTCTGGTGTGATTGTGCACCTCATATTGGCGAGCCAATATGTTCCAAGCTTCCTGTGCTTGAGTGGTATGCTGAATCAAAGTGAGGACATAATCACTTACACACATGACAATGGCGCATAATGCATCTGCATTCCTTCTTTTCTAAGCACGTAGAAGAGTAGCACTTGGATTTGCCGGATCATTTGTTGCAGTGGGCTCTGGGTCTACACCATTTGGCCCCAAAACCATATCCATCAATTCATATGAATCCAGAATTGCAAAAATTTTGAATTTCCACAATGTGTAGTTGGTGCCATCAAGCTTTCCTTCGGTGAATGCTGGTGGACGAATGTGAAGCGGAGTAGCACCAACAACAACACTTGAAGACGCCGAGATAATTGATTTTACAAAGTAATACAAGTACTTCTCGTACTTTCTTAGCTATGAGCACCTAGTGCTCTGATACCATGTAAACAATGCCGAATACAATAAGGATCTAGTAGCAGGGAGAGTAGAGAGAGATACGATGCAAATTAGATTAGTGGCAAATCAAAACCTTTAGATTAGCATACTATTACAAAGTGATGGTGTCATCCACCCATGCGCTCTCAAGGTAGAGCTTAGATGGCGATTTAAACAACTAGAGCAAGTAGGAATACAAGGGACTAACAATTTTTACACAAGGATGTGTTGTGTGCGTCAAGTGTGCACACCATTTTACCGAATTACTCATGACAAGGCCTCCTTATATAGATGTAAGGGAGCCTCTAAACGTCCATGTGCAACAGCCTTTAGATAGCCAAGTCCAAGTAGGACTCTCCCATGCGCCCATGTGTAGCTGCTTTTGGGTAGACAAGTCCTCTTAGAAATCGGCCATCGGCCAAGGCAATCCAGCCACCGGCCAAAGACCACTGACCGCCGACCACCGGCCACCGGACGGCCATTTTTCGATTGTCTTTCGGACATCGTTCAGCCAAGATATTCCGGCAAAAAGAAATATTCCGGTGAAGGAAAAAAGCCTCGAGGGCTTCCGTCTCCGAGACCCCCAAAGTTGCCCCTGAATTTTCTCCGTACCATCCATGATCAAAAATAGAGATCTCATCAGCGTGCAAAGCTAGAATCCACCAAATATATGTGCACCATTGGCTTCTTCTCATATGGGGGCTTTACAAACTGTGCAACATATATTGTAGTGGCAAAAGTGAGAGAGGTGAGCATTGCAAGTATACCAACAAGTATGGGGGGCCTAGTCTGTGGCGATACCATTGCCAGTTTAGTTGGATGACCCATGTAGAGCCAAGATGTATACACATACTCTCCCTTGATCATTGCCTCTTCTCGTAGAGGTACTGGTGCTAGTATTTCCGGTTTTCTTCTTTGCGAGGAAACTTGGCCACGAGTGTTTGAAAAAGGTGTGCCTCAGCTTAGCCTTGAGCTGACTGAAAATCGAGATTAACCAAAAACAAGGAGTAGTAAACATTTTACAAATTTGAAAGTTTCTACTAGTAGTTTCGGTTTGTATCTCTACATGTAGGAGACTCAAACGCTTAGGAAAAAAGACTTTCCCAAACACTATCGATCGCTTAATAAAAGAAACTTTTTCGAGTAGTGATTGGAATTAAGTTGTAGAATGGAGAAAAAGTAAAGCCATGTCGAGGATATGAAATGAAAAGTGAAATAAAAAGATCCAATCAATATTTTAAAATCTTAATAACATTTAAAGTAAGTCTCAATCTCATTTGAGAACATTGAAAGTTTAGATAGGCAAAAAAAAGCCAAGTGAAAGCCCAAAAAAAACAAGTGAAAGGGTCTTCGTGGCTTTCTAAAACAATAAGAAAGTGTTAAAATCATTAGAGTAGGCGTCCCAATTTTGAGTCCATTTGTTTTACTCAAAAGGATTGCCATAGCTTCACCTTGAACAGTTCAAAAAAATTGAGACTAGCCGGTTGCACACCATGATAAAGGAAAGAACAACTAGGTGAAATATGTGAGAAAAGAGTTCAAAAATCTTGCAAATTTCAAAAAAATTGCTAATATTTTTGGTTTGCTTCTTTGCGAGGAAAAAAATCGACCAGCAATCACTTAATAAAAGAGATTTTCTCGAACACTAATTGGAATTAAGCTATAGAATGCAAGAAAAGTCGTCATGTGAGGTTGTGAAAAGTGAAATAAAAAGAATTCATTAATATATATATATATGTGTGTGTGTGTGTGTGTGTGAATATAAATATAAATATAAAATAAATATGTGTGTGTGTGTGTGTGTGTGTGTATATATACTACTTTATTATGCAGCTTAAAATTTCATTGAACGCTCAATGCTACCACGCGTCGTCAAATTGCTTGTCTCTCGAACATGCAACACACAGTCCTTTTTTCCGCCATCTTTGTCGCCTCGCCGATCGAATAGTGCATGCAAGCTTGGCGCACCCAATCAGCATGCAAAACCTGTGTGTGTGCGTGTGTGTGTGTGTGTGTGTGTGTGAGAGAGAGAGAGAGAGAGAATATATTCTCATGTGTGTGTGTGTTTGTGTGTGTGTGTGTGTGTGTGTGTGTGTGTGTGTGTGTGTGTGTGTGTGTGTGTGAGAGAGAGAGAGAGAGAGAGAGAGAGAGCTCATATCCACGGCTATCCAGAGCTCTGTGTGTGTGTGTGTGTGTGTGTGTGTGTGTGTGTGTGTGTGTGAGAGAGAGAGAGAGAGAGAGAGAGAGCTATCCATGGATGTGTGTGTGTGATAGAGAGAGAGAGAGAGAGAGAGAGAGAGGGGGAGGGGGGGGGAAGGAGAGTGCTATCCACAATTTTCCAGAATTGTCGTGCGCAGCGATAGAGAGATCGCATGGGCGAGCTGATGCAACCCTAGTCTTGACCACCTTTTACCAAGGTGTTTTACTCCCGACTCTTACACTTCATGTGTGTGTGTGTGTGTGTGTGTGTGTGTGTGTGTGTGTGTGTGTGTGTGTGTGAGAGAGAGAGAGAGAGAGAGAGAGAAGAAGAAGAAGAAGAAGAGAAGAGAGTTTTAACTTCGTGGGAAACTATCCTGAGAGAGAGAGAGAAAGAGAGAGTCCATTGCTTATTTCCAAATCCACCCCTGCCTTGAGCATCAAGGAATTTTCTTTGGAAAGCTGCGTGAGGGCTGGTACTGAAATTTTCATTGAGATTGGCCATATATAGTTATTTTCATTGATTTTAAGCAGGTGCTTGACAAAATATAAGTGTTATGTACAAGACAGACATATCAAAGTTGAACACGAGCATGCCAAGACCTTGTAATTATTTGGGTTGATCAGTATAATTCACTCACAATTGTGATTGTGAGTTTTGCACCAAAAAAAAAAAAATCACATGTGCAATTTTCTTTTTTAATGCAATCATCACTCACAGTTTGTTTGGAAAATAAAGATTCACATGTTCAAGCTTTGCAAGGAGAGTGCATTGTTTGAGCTTAGGAGAGAGATTGTGTGTGTGTGTGTGTGTGTGTGTGTGTGTGTGTGTGTGTCTGTGTGAGAGTGAGTGAGAGAGAGAGACTCCCTTGCTCAGCTTATTGTCCTCTGCCCATTATTAATTTACCTTTGAATTATTAATTTACCTTTGACAGAGTGGCTCTGTGTAGAGGGAGGCCGATTCCAAGCAACGTTAACTCAATCTCGTGATGGTGGTCTGGAGTGAGAGCGAAAGCGAAGACGAACATAATCACATTCAAGAGCGGGGGTATGTGTCTTTACAAGGTGGGATTGACTATCGAAGCACAAGGTAAGCGCAGAATGCTTCGATTTTATATTTATTGCAAATACAAAAACATTGCTTGCCGATTGCACAGTTTGATTTCGTATTTATTGCTATAAAAAAAGGCAGGGGCTTTTCATCAGTGTCACAGGCAAGCTGAGGCAACCAAGAATTGTATTGAGGAGTGAGGGTGGGTGCGCTTTGCAGGCGAGAGTTACTGTCGAGGCACGAGGTAAGTGCCGAACTCTTCGATTTCAAGTTTACTGCAAAAAAAATTTGTTGCTTGCCAATTTTACGTTGTGATTTCGTATTTATTACCGAAAAAGAACGTTGGTTGCCAATTTCATCCATTCACGTGTTGCATTGTTTATCATTTAAAAAAAAACTATTGAACACTATTTTTGATGCATGTTCGAGCGCATAAAATCAACGCATTGCCCACTTTCGTGCGAAAAAACCCTAATTCTCGAAGGATGCACGGGTTTTTGCAAAACTGCATCGTTCTTTATAAAAATAACTCTGATTATCATTAACGACTTCTCCTCCTTGTGCGTGAAGAGGCTTAGCCGGCTCCAATCTGAGCATTTTGACAGACATGGTTGCACAATCGTGTGTGTGTGTGTGTGTGTGTGTGTGTGTGCTCGCTTAGAGAGAGAGAGAGAGAGAGAGAGAGAGATGCTCCCTGAGCCAAAACGTTATAGTGTAGCATATTGTGTGTGCGTGCATGAGAGAGAGAGAGAGAGAGAGAGAGAGAGAGAGAGAGAGAGAGAGAGAGAGAGAGAGAGAGACGTTCCTTGAGCCAGAGCACTCCGAGTGGAGAGAGATTGTACACTCTACTGAGCTGAGAAAGAGATACCAAATACGTGAGAGAGAGAGAGAGAGAGAGAAAGGAGCCCTCGCCAGACACAAAAGGATTTCTCATCCACAATAGAGAGAAAAGGGCGCATTATCATATGCGGCAAACGATACTAAGGTGGTGGAGAGCAAGGCAAGGCTGAGCGTGTCCATGCATCACTTTGCGCAGGTTGTTGGCCTTTGTAGAGAGAGAGAGAGAGAGAGAGAGAGAGAGGAGATGTTAACAACCATCCATGGCTGAGTGTGCGCTCCTTGCCGCACTGTCGAAGCAAGGGACTTGCCGATACACCGTATGCGAGCCACAAACGGCTCCAAGCACACAACAAGCCTAAACTAGCAAGCTCAAGAAAACAAAGGGTGTGTCACTCACCGCTCTACGCTCGCCTTCGTGGTGGATTCCTCGCCGCGATGAAGAAGAAGCTGCAGTCGTGCCGCGCTCAACCGCTTCGCCGCCGTCGTGCCTTCGTAATGCTCGATCGCACACACACTCTCCCTCTCTCTCTCTCTCTCACACACACACACAAGGAGGTGAAGAAGAAGAAGATGGAGATGGAGCAAGAGCACTCTTCTATTGCACAAATGAGAGAATGAGTAAAAATTAGGTTTAGTTGGCTTTTATAGGAGCTCACCCCATTCACACTTGGGCGCCCATGCTTAACCAACTAATCCCTTGAATGTCCAAGTTAAAGTGCGCCTCTCATTGGCGATCACTCTTACCCTTTTCCTATTGGTCCGACAAGCCCGGTACCTGACTCTAAATAATACAACGTTTATAGATCATAGGGTGTCCGTGTGCCGTGAGGGTTAACATGCCCCCCTTCCTGATGTAGATTCCGTCCTCGGAAGCTATTAACTTGAAGCTGGGTCGTCGAGGTGGAAGAGCATTTGAGATGAATGTCCTTAGCCTTCTTCAGTCACTGCAAAATCAAACAACATTGGCACAGTAATTGCATTCTCATAAGTGATTAAAAAGCATATGCAGTTTTAGGTAGACACATTGATTGGTCAAAGAATTTCAAACAATTTGTTAGCAATGAACATTAAATTGCAATGTAATCAAATGCATAAACAGATGTAAAGGTAGAAAATTAAACAAGTCTGGGGTCGCTAATTTGACGGTTGAAAGGTACTAGAGATCGAATATTAATACCATGGGTAAGCTTCTTAATTATCTGTGGTCAATTAAGTTGTTTAATCGCGAGAGCCAAGTATTCATATTCGAGGGCTGACTAGAGGCTATATCTAGAAGACTTTGTAGTTAAGCTACCATAAAAGGAATTTCTCATGAAATCATCGCCTGACTGATTACTTTTTCTTTGACCCCCCAAAGTCTTTTCACATTGATTCAATTATGATGTGTGTGCTTATTTTGTATGCCTTGGGTTTTTTGCTTTTCAAGGAAAAGCGCCCACACTGGGAACCTCTAGGGCTCTAGTACCATAGGCGATACATGTGAGTGAAGTACCAATTTAAGCAGGGATTTCTCTTCCAGCTTAAAATTTTACATTGTGGCACTTTGATTTTTTGTTTGTTCATTTTCAGCATTTAAATTTTGTAACTTTGGGGGGTCATATAACACTGTTACCCTCCCCAGGCTCATCACATTAGTAAACTCCCTTTATAATACTTAAACTAAAGGTCAATAGGGTTAAGCCCACTAGAAAGCCCTAGTACATTTCATACAATCCTGCCTAAATCGGATTAAGAACCTAAGTAACCATTGTTTATTAGGAAGGCATTCCCCATGGTATTAAGAGAAGATTTCTAATACCTAGCTTGGTCAAACTAGCTTAGTCGGACTGCTTGATTTTTAAACCTAGACAAGTGATTATGACAAAACATTACATTGAATTAAATGTTTGATACTAAGCAAATGCACTGAATATTATGCTACCAATCACAATCAAAGCAGACAAACATAGATGCAAAAAGATAAGGGCAATGCTAATGGACAAGAAACACCTGTTTGTGTTGATGGTTGCGCTTGATTTGAAGTGTGAACAAGAGAAAGATTCCATGAAGGTCCAAATCCTATCAATAGCAACACGTTCCTGTACACACTATGAAACACAAACAATACCTCTAGGAGGCACATCAGTGGGAAAAGAGAACTTCGCTAATCTCTCAACTCTAAAACAGAAACACTCCTATCGTACTAATCTTACCTACCCTCCCTCACTCAAGTGGTTAGGATCAAAGGTGTTTCATGGCATAGGTTTCTGTTTCACTATACCAGATGTGACATGTGTAGGTCTGAGTCAATGTTTTGACTTTTAATGTGCATACTCGTTTGCTAATTTCTCTTGCTCTTTATTTTTTGTTTTTTGTGAGTATAAAGCTTTATATGTACATTCCCTAAGATTGGTGATTGAGAGGTCAGGGAGAAAGGTTGAGAGGGAAACAAATGAATGATGACAGTCAGCAAACACTCCCCCCTTCCTTGGGTAGATCATACCGTTTGAAATGAGCCAAGGGTGGTAAGGTACTCTCCCAGGATCGAGCTTGAAGTGGTTCATTAGGTGATTCTTGAACACTGGGAGGTGTGGATTCTTTTGTAGCTTCATGGAAGTCCACTACTATAGATGGAGGCTGTGTAGAAGCTTTTACCTCTATGGATGTATTACATGAGGAGCTAGAATCTTCATGGGACTCCCCCCTTCCTGAGCTAGGTGGAACAAATCGTTCTTTCTTTGGTACCCAAACTAGCTCGGGAGCGGGTGTGTAGCATTCTGTGATTTTTTTCTTTCCACGATCATTGATTCGTTTTGGAGCTACGGGATTGGGCTCACTTGGGTCAGGTGATAGGTAAGAGCACAATCTACGTTTTGGCACCCAGATTTGATCATTTCCTTGATAGTAGCCTTGGGCTTCCAATAGTCGTTTAGGGATCCATCGCAACATTTTCTTACTTTTCTTGGAGCGAGTGGTACGTTTCTTACAAGGCTTCTGTTTTTTAGCACTAGCTATGGTCACTAAAGAAGCTTTAGGGACCCACTTGTATGTTTTCTTCGTTACATTAGGATGAGTCTTGTCAGAAGCGATATGCATTGCTTGTAGCATATTTAAGGGTATAGGCATTTCAACCCCCTCAGGTGTTACCCAGGTCGTCCCCCTATTTCCCCAAGTGTCTATGGTTGATGCTAGGTGGACCCAGTCTACATTGTCCGATTCCGTCATCCCAGGTAGGATATCCATATAAGGAGAATCTTTGCCAATGTCTGTATCCTTCTTACAAGTGTAACAATATTGTAGTGGGGCCGAGTGAACTGTGGTGTCAGAGCGATGATCAATAATGGTTTTACTCCCTAAGGGGTGTACCTTACCAGTCACCAAATCCACTCTAAGGACAGAGTCTTGGAATTGCAAATAGACATGATTTTTAGACCAATCATGAACCATTTGTGCTTCCCTCATGAATGGTCGTCCTAAAATCATTTCATATGACATAAGGTGTTTAGAGAAATCCATTACAATGAACGTATGTCGTACCTTGTGTCCTAGAACTTTGATCTTAAGATCCTTGAGCATCCCCATAGGTTTGGCTATGGTACCATTTGCCATCTTTACCACAATGTTAGTAACACTGAGGCGGGGTTTTCCCATGGATTCCCAACAATCTTTTGTAACGATGCTAACTCCCGCACCACCATCAAGAATTCCCTTTATAGTTAATCCCTTGGTAGTGATGGGTAGGGTCGCATTAGACTCATCGCCTTCAAAATACTGCCCTAATTCGTTAATGGGTACCTCGATCACAGACTCGTGTCCATCTAAGTCAAGTGATTGCACATGATTTTCCTCATCAATCATAATCGAGTCACGCCTATTTGGTTGCACAAACTGCGGTAATCCCGTTCGTAGCTCTCCGTTAAGGAATGCTCGAAGTGCAAGGAATAACTCAGGATCTCCATACAGCTTTGCTATGATCGTGGTTCGGACCTCAGAAGACATGAAGTCCACTAGTTTGGCAACATTCATTGGCGTTTTGCAGGGTGTAGGTCCTTGACTAGGAACTGGTGAGGATGGAATCTCATATTCCTCAATGGGATCAGGTATTCCTTCGTTAAACATCCTTTCCAACAAGAAGGGTGTATGCTCACTTTCTGATGTCCTGTCCTCACTCCGTTCTTGGATGATACTAGATATGGCTAACGGTCTATGGTTCATGTGGGGTGGATGAACTTGCGTGGGAAACCCTGTGTCATGAATTTTGACCTGCATGGGTTCTGGTTCTAGTTTCCTTTGAGTCTCCTCCACTAAACCTCTTAGATGTTTCACCTACTCAATCTCGTCTACTGGGTTTGGGTACGTCCCAATCTTCTTTTTACGATTCTTCCCTTTTTGCCCCTGCGGTTTATCTTGGGGGTCTTGGATTGGATTTGGAAACACTTGTGGTGTTTTCAGAGGCTCTTTATGGTTTTCTCTTATTCGGTTTTCATTTGGTTCCATGTTACGGTTTTCTTTGTCGGTCTTTCCCTTTGTGGTATTGGTTCTAGTTTCCATTGTCTCGACTGAATCTGAATCATCCTCGAGGTCATTCATATACACGGGGTCATCTCCTGTTCCTATGTTTGTTTTGGAACTTGGCTTTGAATTTTCCGTATTCTGCGACTTCTTCCTTCGTGTCTTCTTTTTCTTTGCTTGGATAACTGACGCGGTATCTCTCTCTTCGAGGATATGGCCTGGCCCTTGAAGCATGGACCGTGTAATCGCATAAGCGGGTGCGACGGGTGGTATTGGCGATGTCACACTAGCAATTTCGACCAAATTCAGGGGTGTGATTTTAGGCGCATTTGGGTTATAGGGGCATTGGGCAATCAAGTGATCTATGCCACAACGATTACATGTGAGTATTGGCATTGCAGACGTGCTCCCTTGATTCATTTGCATCTGTGTAGCATTCTTTTGTAGCCTAATAGGGCACTCCGCTACTCGATGTGGTCCACCACACTCGTAGCATTGAAGAGGTGGCCTCCTAGCGTGGGTGTTGATATTTTGACCTCTGGATGCGAGAGCAGCAGCTTGATAAACCGGCGTGACTTGTCCCCAACAATCTTCCATGTAGTATATAGGACATTCTTCCAATGTATCAAGTCCGTAGGCAATACTAGTGTCTATTTCCTCCTTACAGCTATCTGGATAAGCATTTGATGGCTCGCAACCCACTTGGTTCATAGGGGCGACTCTTGGATGCGGGGGCTGCGGTCCTAGCACAGGAGGTGGTAACGGTGTAGCTTGTACAACATTTTGAGATCTAGGGACCATGTGTTGCGGTAGTTGCTCAACAGGTGGAGTAGGCATCAATACAGGAGCTCGAGGCGCATCCGTCCAGGCTACAGGTGGTCTATTTGCCATCATACGTTTGATCATTAAACAATCCTTAGCTTGGTGACCATACCTACCACATGCGTTGCAAGTTCCATTAAATTTTACTCTAAACGTAGGGCACTCACTAGTGCTATGTGGACCTAAGCAAATGGAACACCATTGTTGCTCCCTTCTTGGATACATGTGACTATTTTGAGGGGGTCGGTTATCCTTAAGAGACTCTTGGATTGCCTTGGTGAGGTCTGTCAAGAATGTCTCAAATACCTTTGGCTCATTGGCAATGGGCTTTGCAGTCAGGGGTTCATACTCAATGGCTTGTGAGCTAGTGGATCTCGTGTCAGTAGACACCCTCATGCCTGCTATCATCAAGTTGTCCTCTAATTGGATTGCATTGGCCGTGACATCTTCCCAGGTTGTGATACCTCTAATCACTAGTCCATTATAGATTCCTTCATTCCTCAACCCTCGAATGAATCGATCAAGCAGTTGGTTATTGTTGAAGCGCTCATTTACAGGGCAACGAGAGTTTAAGTGCTTTAGACGACTAATGAAGTCCCTTACTGACTCTCCTTCCTTACGTTCGGCCTTCTGTAGCTGAGATGCTACACCCCAAAGCACACCTTCTCGTATGTACTCCTTTAGAAACAACCTTCGAAGGGTAGGGTAGATTGTTTTCTCGTCCACCCTTAGGGTCCTATACCAATCTCCAGCCTTCCCACTTAATGTCAAGCTTAAGGCATTGCACTTATGTAGTTCGTTGCGTTCCCCTAAGGAATCACATACTTGTTCAAACACTTCAATGTGTTTTCTAGCATCTTCGTCCCCATTGAATTTTTGCATGAGTTTGGCAATTTGTACTGCCTTACTTCTAGGCTCTCTATCAGATGCATGACGCATATTTTCCGCGATAGATCGACCTATGGTTTGAGCAAACGCTGCCAAGTCACCTATGTGAGGAGGCAGGGCCGGTGGAGGTACTCTTGGAATCATATGTGGGAGAGGAACGGGTACCGGTCTTGGCATATGTGTGGATGATGCAGGATATGGAACATAACCGGGCATAGGTCCACTCGGATAAGGGCTAGGGAGCGGCACTCGAGGAGCATAAGCAAGTGGTACTATTGGAGGTGTGGGGGCCATGTGTGCATAAGGGGCTAGAGGCACATATGGTCGAGGCCCCATATTAGGTACTACGACACTAGGTAGTGGCACTGCGCTAACCGTAGATGTCATCGGTACATTCTCTGTCAGGCTTATCCCTGGAGTGAGCACTATTTTTTCCTTGATAGAGGGTTGAGCCAAGTTAGGGAAGCTAAAGTTTTCGCTCGGAGGCTTAGATTGCATAGAGACCCCAGGTGAAATGATGTAAGATGGGTCCATGGGACTCATTAGAGGAGTCTCCATTTGTGATAGAGTGGGCTGCTGAGCCTTGCTCGTATCCAGAAATCTCATGGGGCCAGCTGAGAGTATATTTACCCCTCGGTTTTGCCTTTCTGATTGAATAATGCCATGGATAACATTACATATCATTTTCTGTTAATCTTCGATGCTCGTGGCACTAGAGGTGGATTGTACAATCTCTATCCATCCTACATGGTAGGCGTGGCCAGAGTGTAGATCCGTCAACACCTCAGTGTGGAGGTCGTATGTCCAATGATCATTAATGAACAATCCTTCTAGAGTCGACGTGTTAACGGTTTCTTGTGAGGTAGAAGCAATGTTGCTCCCCGTGGTTTTACTTGTCACCAACGGTACTCTAGAGGGAACTTCTGAAGGAGGCAGCTCAACAGGGCCTTCTTGGTAAGAAGTTGGCAGGATATCCACATGGACACTCTTTGGGGGTGTGGGGTCCACGTGCGATGTGAAAGGAGAGTCCACTTCCCCACCCCCTTCGTGTGCTTCATTTGCATCAGGTTCCGAGCGAGTAGCTCTACCTAATGTTTCCATGAAACGGCTAAACATACTAGTACTAGGCTGTGGAGCTTCGGGAGGTGCATGGCCTTCTCTCTCAGTGTTTTGGGTAGGGTATGCTTCCATGATTTCTGAGTCGGAGGAGGAATCACTAGCGGCTATTTTAGGGTCTTGGGTGGTGCTACCTTGTGTCCCCGCTGAGGGTCTAGAGCTTATCGTGGATGGGTAATGGGTGTCCGTATGAACAGAGGCACCCTCAATATGCTCGTGTTCTAGCACCCGCCCAGAGCGTAAGTGCATGTGCTTCTGATACCCTAAGGTGTCAAAAAGCTGCTCTAGGAGGCCTTGTGACTAGTTTTTAGCGTTTTTTTTTTGTTTTTTTGCTAGATTTTTTAGAGTGTGTCGTGGAATGGGCCGTGTGATAGCTCAAAACGAGCGTATCGGTCAGAGGGTCGTGCCGTGCTTTAAAGCCCTCCGTTTGGTCACTCTATGCCCTCGGAATCCCTAAAACTGTCAATTTCCGGTAGGGAACTAGGCCCAAACTAGAAAGTCTAAGGGTGCAAGTGGGAAGAGAAAGGAGGAGAGTCGAGGACTTGTCCCACATGCTCTCATTCTCTCTTGAGGGAGTAGGGTATATATATAAGAGTGAGTCTAGTATATATCATAAGACTGAGGACTGAGGCATGGGCTTGGGCTTGGGCTTGGGCTTGGGATCCCAATCCCGATCTACCTTTTATACAAACCAACCCGTCCGTTTTAAGAGTCATGTTTTTTATTTTCGAAAAATTTAGCCGCCCGCTTGCTCGCGTTTTTATTTTTTGATTTTTTTTATTGCAAAAATTGAAACGCCGAACTTGAAATTGCAGAAAATTGAAAAAACGCAGAAATGCAGAAAATTGCAGAAATTGAAAACGCCGAACTTGGAAATGCAGAAATTGCAGAAATTGAAAAAACGCAGTCAATAGCAGAAATTGAAGCTTGACAGCAAATGCAGAAAACGCAAAAAACAGAAATCTCCACACACTCGTTCCCTGCCTTTCCTATGATAGAAATTGCACCACAAGGAAGCGTAAAGTGCTAACCGAGCTTAGTGTAGGGCATATCCCCGGGAGCGGCGCCAAAAATGTGCGCTCCTTGCCGCACTGTCGAAGCAAGGGACTTGCCGATACACCGTATGCGAGCCACAAACGGCTCCAAGCACACAACAAGCCTAAACTAGCAAGCTCAAGAAAACAAAAGGTGTGTCACTCACCGCTCTACGCTCGCCTTCGTGGTGGATTCCTCGCCGCGATGAAGAAGAAGCTGCAGTCGTGCCGCGCTCAACCGCTTCGCCGCCGTCGTGCCTTCGTAATGCTCGATCGCACACACACTCTCCCTCTCTCTCTCTCTCTCTCACACACACACAAGGAGGTGAAGAAGAAGAAGATGGAGATGGAGCAAGAGCACTCTTCTATTGCACAAATGAGAGAATGAGTAAAAATTAGGTTTAGTTGGCTTTTATAGGAGCTCACCCCATTCACACTTGGGCGCCCATGCTTAACCAACTAATCCCTTGAATGTCCAAGTTAAAGTGCGCCTCTCATTGGCGATCACTCTTACCCTTTTCCTATTGGTCCGACAAGCCCGGTACCTGACTCTAAATAATACAACGTTTATAGATCATAGGGTGTCCGTGTGCCGTGAGGGTTAACACTGAGTCTCCAAAAGATAAGCTGTCATGGCCTGTGAGCTTTACCCATATTAGTTAGCCAATTTTGCACGGGTGAGTCGACTCCTACTCGAAATTTTCTTTGATTCATCGTTGTTACCATATACATGTGGTAGTGATGTGTGTGAACACACTAGGACCGCCGGGGCATTTTTTCCCTCTTTAGGAGGTTTTTTCCCCCGTGCATTGTATATACGCCCATCACTCTAGGGCTATCTATCTTTCCATTGCACACTAAGTAACACACTCTCTATTGTGTGCCTTGAGCTTCCTTCGTCTTCTCCAAGCTGTGTGTGTTTCTCTGCAACCCTAATTCCAACAATTGGTATCAGAGCAGGTCACGTCCTCCCGAGCTTAGTCGCCAACTGCTCCAGAATTTTGATTTGGGATCATTTCGGCCTCCGTTTCCACTACGGGCAGTACTGCACAGGCTATTTCGTCATTTTGTGTAGATTTTCTGTCAGTGCCGTTTTCTGCATAACAGGTGCCTTATAGTCTTCTACGGTTTGTGCTATATAGCACAAGTTGTTCCCGCTCCATTTCTCCTATTTTCGGGCAGTTTTCACATCAGGTGCAGCATTTACCATGGCTGACAACAACAACACAGATGTGTTCAAGATGTTTGCTGCTGAGGACAGGTTGGATGGGGACAACTACCCTATGTGGGCTTATATGATGCAACATGTTCTTGTGTCAAAAGGTGTCTGGAACATTGTGCAGGGCATTGATGTACGTCCTGGTTCTGAAGATGTAGGCGATGTTGAGGATGTTGCAGGTCTTGCTGCAACGATTGCAGCTGTTAGAGTTGTTTTGCCTACGGCAGAACAAGCTCGTTGGGATGTTAAGGATGCGCAGGCTCATGCATTGATTGCGTTGTCTGTGAAGCGCACCATTATTCCTCACATCCGTTCAGCAAAATCTGCAAAACAGGCTTGGGATATTCTAGCAGGTCTTTATGCAAGCCGCAATGAGGCTAAAATTGCTTTGCTGCGTAAAGAGCTAGAGTCGAAGATTATGCATGAGGAAGATGATATGGACACTTTCCTTGCTAGTGTCAAGGATATCAATGAGCAACTCATTTCTGCAGGTGAAGTCATTTTGGACAGTTCCCTTGTGCAGACTGTTCTTGATGCCTTACCAGATTCCTACCAGACTTTTGCTAGTACTTGGAGACTCATGACCCAAGGAAATCCTGAAGTTGTCAAGTTTGATGCATTATGCACATTGCTGTTGCAAGAGTCACTTTGTAGAAAAAACAGGACTAGGCAGCGTGCAGTTGAACAGGCTTTTATTGCTTCTCAAAGAAAGGGTGGTAACAGTAATGCAGCCACTTCTTATGGTTCTGCTGCGAGTGGCAAAAATTCTGTTCCTAATGCTTCTGCTGGCAGCACTTCGTCTGGCAATTCTCGTGATAAGGGCAAAAAGAAGATGCGTTGCCATTATTGTAAAGCCAATGATCACTTGATCAAGTCGTGTCCTAAGTTGAAGGCCAAAGAGGCTAAGAAGAAAGAGGGTGGTTCCACTGCAAATGCTGGTTCCACTACAAATGCAGCCATTGTTGAGTCTTCTGTGAAAGGAGATTGTGATGCTGATGTTGATGTAGAATGGGCTTTTAGCGCAGAGTGCACTTACAATCCTGCTGTCCATGATGCATGCTTGTCAGTTGCTGCAGATTCACATGTGTGGTATTTCGACAGTGGTGCTACAAAGCACATTACCTCACATCGTGAATTTTTTACCTCTCTCGAGTCTGTCCCTCATGGGAATTCAGTCACTTGTGCCAACAACGCCTCTTATCCAGTTCAGGGAGTTGGAAAGATTGTGCTCACTGCTGCTAATGGCAGTTCCTTCACACTTGTTGATGCACTTTATGTACCTGGGATCAAGAAGAATCTCTTGTCTTTATCCGCACTTGCTAGACTTGGACTTGTAGTCAAATTTGTGGATGACAGATGTACAGTTCATGATCTCAGTTTTGGTGATGAAATTGTTGCATCTGGGCTTTTGTGCCGTGGGCTGTATAAGCTCACTTTGTATGACAAGTGTGGACAAAATTTTGCAAATGCTGTTGCAGATTCAAGGGCTATTTCAGATGCAAAACTTTGGCATGCACGTTTTGGTCATCTGAATTTTGCCAGTTTGCTGCGTTTGCAGAAATCTGATAAGGTTGCTTCTTTGCCGCCTCTGGAAGCACCTGTCAAACATGTTTGTGAAGGCTGTATTCTGGGTAAAATGCAGCGTTCTAAGTTTCCAAAGGATGGTTCAGTTAGGGCCACATGCAGGTTGCAGCTTGTGCATAGTGATGTTTGTGGGTTCATGCAAACTCCGTCCTTGGGCAATTACCTGTACTTCATGACTTTCATTGATGATTACTCCAAGCATGCATGGGTATTTCCGCTTAAAGCGAAGTCCGAAGTTTTTATGTGCTTCAAACAATTTTTGGCTATGGCTGAAAATGTCTCAAAATGTACTATGGGCACCCTCCATTCCGATCAAGGGGGGGAGTATATGTCTCATGAATTTAATGCACTTCTGGCTAGTCGTGGGATAAAACACCAATGTACAGTGCCTTATACACCTCAGCAAAATGGTGTTGCTGAGAGGAAAAACAGGTCACTAACGGAAATGGCACGATGTATGGTCAAAAGTCAAGCTTTGCCGCATTCTTTTTGGCTTGAGGCCATCATGTGTGCCACTTATGTACTTAACAGGTGTCCTACGAAAGCTTTGCAGTCTATTACTCCATATGAAGCATGGCATGATAGAAAGCCTTCTATTGAGCACATGCGTGTTTTTGGCTGTTTGGCATATGCTTTGGTGCCACAAGTGCAGCGCAGAAAATTGGATGATAAGGCTGTCAAATGTATTTTTGTTGGTTACAGTGCTGAAAGCAAAGGTTACAGGTTGTATCATCCGCAAACAAAACGTATTCTGGTTTCACGGGATGTAGTGTTTGTGGAAGATTCTGTTCAGCCCTTGCTGTCATGTACTAGAGACAGTAATGTAAGCTCACAGGACATTTATGACACTTTGTTGCCTCTTTTCAGTGGTGGAAATACGAATGTAAGTTCCAATGAGGCAAATGTACAGCCTATGGGGGTTTCTGAAAATGTTTTAGAACAGCCTATTACTGATGCAGATGTACATGATGTACTTGATGAGGAAAGGGCTGAAAATGAGCAGGCTAGAGGTATGCCAAAATGGCTGGTGCACACTTTACGTGACAGTAAATTGGATGCACCTTTATCTAGTCGTACTCGTTCAGGCTCTCGCCATGCATCTTATGCATCAGATTGTTATGCTTTGGTTGTGTCTAGTTTACATGATGTTGAGGAGCCTCTGTCTTTTGATGAAGCACAGAATTCAGAAAATTGGATTGCTGCCATGAAATCAGAATATGATGCACTTATAGAGAATGACACATGGACTTTATGTGATTTGCCTCCTGGAAAAAAGGCCATTGGTACGAAGTGGGTTTACAAGTTGAAACGCAAGCCGGATGGTGAGATCGATCGCCATAAGGCTCGACTTGTTGCAAAGGGTTATGCACAACAAAAAGGCATAGATTATGAAGAAACTTTTGCTCCCATTTGTCGTATGACTACTGTACGTTTTCTATGTGCATTGGCAGCTCATTTTGGTTGGGATGTACATCAATCAGACATTGTTACTGCTTTCTTGAATGGTGACATATTTGAGGAAGTTTATGTAACGCAGCCTCGCGGTTTTGTCATAAAAGGACAAGAGGACAAAGTGTGCAAATGTAAGAAGGCTTTGTATGGGTTGAAGCAATCTCCTCGTGCTTGGTATGAGAAAGCTGGCACTCATTTGGTTAAACGAGGTTTTCGTAACAGTCCAACAGAAAGCACATTGTATGTAAAGCGTGAGGATGATGTATTTCTCATTGTGGTTCTTTATGTTGATGATTTGCTGATCACTGGACCAAATGAGAGACATATTGCTGAATTTAAGGCTGATTTGAATGCTACTTTCAAGATGAAAGATTTGGGGCTGTTGCATCATTACTTGGGTATACAGTTTAAGCAGTGTGATGGTGGTATTGCCTTGTGTCAAAAAAGTTACATAGAGACATTGCTATGTAAGTTTGGACTTGAGGATTGCAAACCTATTGCCACTCCCATGGAAACAGGTTTGAAGTTGAGTCTACATGATGCTGGCGATCCTGCTAATGTCACTCTTTACCAAACTGTTGTTGGCTGCCTCATTTATGTATGCAACACGAGGCCAGATATTCAGTTTGCAGTCTCGTAGGTCAGCAGATTTATGCATAGCCCAGGGTCTAAGCATTGGCAGGCTGTCAAGAGGATTTTCCGCTACCTTAGTGGCACTTTACATCTTGCCTTGTTTTATCCCAAGGGGGGATCATTGCCGCCAGACTTACATGCTTTTTCGGACTCAAATTGGGCTGGTTGTTTTGACACGCAAGTGTCCAAAAGTGGTTTTTGTTTCATGCTTGGCAGTTCATGTATATCATGGTTGAGCAAGAAGCAACCTACTGTGGCCACTTCGAGTTGTGAGGCTGAGTACAGGGCAGTCTTCACAGCTACGGTTGAGTGTGTATGGCTCAGACGCCTTATGGCTGACTTGGGTGTTGGACAGGACACTGCCAACACTATCTACACTGACAGTCAGAGCACATTGGTAGTTGCGAGGAACCCAGTTTTTCATGCTCGCACAAAGCACATTGAGGTGCATTACCACTATGTCAAGGAGAGGCTCTCAGCAGGAGAGATCAGCTTGGCTTATGTGCCAACACAGGACAACCTTGCAGATCTTTTCACAAAGGCATTGTCTCGTGAGAAGCTTGAAGCTTTCCGCAAAGCTTTGGGCTTACTCCCCTTTGTGGACTGATCCTGTCCTCAGGGCATGGCACTTCCCTTTACTCATGTGCCAGCTCTCGTTCACCGCATCACTCCAGGGGGGATTTGTTACCATATACATGTGGTAGTGATGTGTGTGAACACACTAGGACCGCCGGGGCATTTTTCCCCTCTTTAGGAGGTTTTTTCCCCCGTGCATTGTATATACGCCCATCACTCTAGGGCTATCTATCTTTCCATTGCACACTAAGTAACACACTCTCTATTGTGTGCCTTGAGCTTCCTTCGTCTTCTCCAAGCTGTGTGTGTTTCTCTGCAACCCTAATTCCAAAAATCGTGTCCATGGCTCGAGAAACATTTTTTGTGGACCTGACTTTGAAAACTTTTCACACACATATAAGCAGGCTAACTCTAAATTTGAGGGGGATAATCACACTAAAAATCTCATCATAACTAAAAATTCCATAATTGGAACCGGCTTGAGAACCTTCTAACTCAATGAGTCGGCCATGGATAAAGAGAACCTATCTTTTTTCGAGTCTTGTAGTACCTCATAGCATTCGCTCCCCCGCAGAATGACAATATTTAAAATTATGAAGAAGATTTAATTTTTTCTCTCGGTCTTTTTCACGAGGGGGTTTCAACAGTAAACTCAAACCCCCTCTCACAAGTTTCCTTGACACCCTCCCACCTTGGCTTCACGTTCGCGTGTAAAGATTTTTGTATGTCTTTAATGTGAAACTTTGCTCTACTTTCGTAACTATCAGTTCTGGCAGAGGAGATGGGAGTGCAGGGTTAATTCAACCTGCACGTGCAAAAGCAACTAAAGCCGCTTGGTGGGGGTTGCCCCTGCTCGTGCAAAGAGCCTCTAATTCCTTTCTTAGAATTTTCGACGAGTGATGAGCACTTACATGCATCATTCTCTAGATTGCTACCCGAAGGAGCTCCGCAAAGGAGGGCATCGTGGGAAACACATGGCTGATTTAGCAGTAGTGCAAGCGCATGCATGTGTGTGTGTGTGTGTGTGTGTGTGTGTGTGTGTGTGTGTGTGTGTGTGTGTGTGTGTGTGTGTGTGTGTGTGTGTGTGTGTGTGTGTGTGAGAGAGAGAGAGAGAGAGAGAGCTCAAAGATCTTTTCGAGAGGGCTTGAAGTGAGATAACCAGTCTACCACACTCGAGTGATGAAGCAGGAGAAGAAGACAAGTTTTCATTTTGTCAGAACAATCTCGGGCGGGGGCAGAGGGGGGAGATAAGTTTTCATATTGTAGGAACAATCCCAAGGGACCTCAAACATCTATTTGACGAGTCTTTTTTTCCCCCAGTACTCACAATAGTGAATAGTAGAATAAGAAACTCGTTATCTATAAGATCAAAATTGGCCACATTATTAATGCGACATTGATTGTATATATATATTTTTTTTGTGTGTGTGTGTGTGTTTGGGGGGGGGTGGGGGGGGGTGTTCACATAATAATTATATGACTATCATGTGAGTGGAACTTAATAGATTATTAATTTTTGTTTTTCTCACATTTTCACTTAGAGAAGGGTAAAAATTTACAAATAAAGACTTTTGAAAAGAATCCTTGAAAACACGTGATATACACACTTTATATATAGTGATCCCCTTGAGCCTGGTATTTTACGATATATGGGAACAGAATGAAAGCATTGAGACTTTTACAAATAGAAAGAGAAGAGCTTAGTAAGATTAAAATCTATGTTTTTCTTAGCCACAGCAACGCACGGGCCACATACTAGTATATATATATGTATGTATATATAGAATCTACTAGAATTATGCAAGGTGAAGCTTCACTTTAGCATTTTAAAACAATAGAATGCAAGAAAAGTCAAGACCCGTAAGGATGTGAAATGAAAGGTGAAATAAAAAGATCCATTTAATATTTTTTTAAAAAATTAACATTTAAGATAAGTCTCAATCATCATTGAAAACATTGAAAGTATGCCGAAGTCAACTCTCCTCTAACGCTTCTTTTAGAAAGACAAAGAAGTTTCATGAAACAAAAGGGAAGGGTGTCGGTAAAAGGAAGGCGGGAAAAGGGGGTTCAATTTTTGTTGGTTTGCTAAAGGCCTTAGTAACCACATGAGTGAAGGTCGTTCAATTCTAAGTGTTTGACACATGTCTCTTGAAAAGCCTGAAAAGTCTCGAACAAAAAGAAGTCATGTCCTTTCAAATGCTACAAAAGATCTATTGAATTTTTTTGCATGCTAGAAAAAGCTCCATGATGTAAAGTATTTAAGGACTTCACAAAAGATTCATTATATCAAATTGAATAATTACCCTCTATGCTTATTAAAATCTATCTTTTTTGTCTTTCTAAAGGAAACCCCTAGTGTTGTGTCGGGTTAGGGAGACTTTCATTGTTTTCAGTGCATGATGGAAACTTACCTTTCATTTCACATCCTCACATGTCTTTACTCTTTTTGCATTCTATTGTTATAGAATGCTAAAGTGAAGCTTCACCTTGCATAATTTTAGTAAATTTTACACACACACACATATATGTTGTTTTTTGCATTCTATTGTTTAAGAATACTAAAGTGAAGCTTCACATTGCATAATTCTAATAAATTCTATACCCTCACATATATATTAATTAGTTCTTTTTATTTCACCTTTCATTTCACAACTTCACATGGCTTTACATTTCTTGCATTTTATAGCTTGATTCTAGTAAGTGTTAACGTTCGAGAAAGTCTCTTTTATTAAGCGATTGCTAGTCGAGTTTTCTCCTCACAAAGAAGAAAACCGAAAATACTAGCAGATATTTTGAGATTTGTAAAAATTTTGGACGAGTTTCTCACATATTTCATTGGTTTTTCTTCCGTTTACCATGGTTTGCAGCTAGCTAGTCTCGGTTTTCAATCAGCTAAGGCAATCCTTTTCCAAACACTGATACCATTTTAATTCAACCTAACAATTTTATCACTTTCTTATTGTTTTTGAAAGCCATAACATCGTGACCCTTTTACTTGTTTATGAAGGGTTTTTTTTTTAGTTTTTTAATGTATCTTTTTAGTCAAATATGACCTATGGGACCAAATGAACATGTCACGTGGTGTGAGTGGAGGTCATAAGTGACTCTCGATGCTCAAAAATGGCTGAAATGAGCATCACAATAGAAAGTCCACATCCTGGTTGAGAGAGGAAGGTGTGTAGGGAGAGCTCATGGCTGAATATATTGGGAAAAGAGGACCTAATGTGGTCAAAATTTGAGCACTCAAGTAGTGTGTGGTACTCTCTCGCACTTGACAAGGGCATAAGGTGTAAAATCGATGAGACTCCTCGCCTGTGCCCCAACGTCTTGTCTCGCAACGTAGAGAATGGGAGTTAAGACGAATGGAGGCAATGGTGCGGATGGCACTCAACGGGATGGGCTCAAGGATGTAGGGATGGGTTCGATTACCTCGCTCAAAGAAGAAGAGAGATTTGTAGTTTGGGGTAACATTTGTGGTGTAATGGCTGAAGCAAGAACCTTCAGATTTCTCCCAAGCTGTGATACATTGGCGTTGTAAGAAGGCCTTATTAACTTGGGACTCGATCGATGCATCCTTGACCAAGTCACATGCATCCCATCTTCCAAACCATTTCTTGATGTCAAAAGCATCCACCCCGAGCTTAATATTTTTCTCTTGCATGTTTTTTGGACTTTTGAATTGCTTCATATGCGATTTTAGGGAGTCGATACAAAGGGCTACGTTCTGTCTTAAGCATGTACTCCACAACCCTTTGCATGCCCAAGACCTCAATGGGAAGCAATATGGACTCGAGAAGGAAGAGCATGTAGGGTGTTTGTGTCTTGACTTGGAGAAAGTTGGTGAGAAAACTCTTTTGGACATTCTCAAACTCTTTCCAAGTAGACTTTCCAATGCTACCACCCCACACCTCCACTCCATAAAGAAGCCTCTGTGTCACCAACGTATCAAAGAGGTACTTTTTGAGAGCCCAACACTTGATCTCTTCAACATTGCACATGTTCTCAAATGCATAATAATCCGTCTTTCCGGCTTCCAAGCGATGCATTGCGCACTTGGGTGAAAGCATGTATAGGTGGTCCAAAAAGGGTTGTCTTGACACTACTTTTTAAAGTAGTTTTTGGGAACTTTTGAGTCTACATTTGATTTTTGGGGGAGGAAACTAAATGATGAGTAATGAAGATGGGGGGAATTTTTTTAAAAAGAGGGGTATGCATTTTTTACCACCCCCTGTAGTTCTTGGATGTGTTGGACGTATGAGCACCCCCTTTGTCTCCTTCTTTGCATGAGCACAAAGATACATGTTTAGGGTATTCTCTACGCGTGGTTTTTGCATAGAGCACAGCGCCTTTCTCTCCTTCTTTGTGCGATGCTTCTGCAGTGCATTCCCTTTCTTTCCTCTGTGCGCGATTCTTTGTTGTGTGTGCTTAGTTCTCTCTCTCTCTCTCTCTCTCTCTCTCTCTACAAATAGGATGGAGCCTTTTCACCAGTTAGGTGTGTGTAAGTTTTTGTGACATGTTTGGTCTTGTGATGCCAGCGCTCTTCATGATGTATGTTCATGCATTGAGCTCTTTTTCTTCAGGTTTTCTTGATCCGGCTCCGTGCCCACTAGTACATAGTCGAGCAGAGTTTCCCGAGCATTTCATAGGCTGCTTACGTGATTACTGCAGGGCATAGAAAAGGGAATAAAGAGAGAGGCAAAGGCAGCAGACTTTCTGTGCAAAAAAGCAGAAGGATGTCCAGCTTGATGAGAAGCAGAAAAGGAAGATTCTTCGTGCCATGTCAAGATGCTGGCAAGAGCAGACGTAAGGATTGACAACCAAGCTCCAAGGAGAGATTTTTAAACAGTTACTCCAGCAACCAGTATTTTTCAACCTGCAGAACTTTGCATATTCTATACAAAGAGAAGTGCTTTCCAACATTCGCAACACCTTTTCATAAGTCAAGGCCGCGCACTCAACCATCAAAATGCTTTTCAAGAGGGCAACAGTGATGGCATGCATTAATTCGAGGGACGAAGTAGATGCACGTCCCTTTGAGGATAGAGCACTTGCAAAGTCGTTGGGCATACACAGAAGAAACATCGGTTTTGCGAATGCACACTCCATTTAGAGGATGAGAACAATCCTTTTCCAGTCTTAGCTATCAACGGAAAGCTCATCATTCTACAAACATCACAGAGGACATTAAGGAGGTTGTGTTTGGTTTTTGGACAATAGAGACACGAGTCTCTCAAAACAAGAAGGACATATGCCAAAGGCATATCGGCTGAAAGGTTGTTCTTATGCATCCATTGCATTTACTGGATCAACCTTAGGTATTATCAACCACTTACAAGTAGTATATTGACCAATGTTCACCACTATCAAGCTGTCACAACCACAATCAAACTATAAAAAACAATTGTCAAGTAGTATAGTGACCACTGTTCACCACTTCCAAGCTGTCAGAACCATTGTCAAACAGTAAAAAACCTCTGAGAACTTAGAAAAAAATTGAAAACAGGTTTAATCCCCCTTCAAGTACTTTGCAAAGCAGTTAAAGTATTGATAGTGATTTAAAGTACCTAAAATACTACTTTCAACCCCCTTAGGGTGGACGCTTGTACCTTGCAAAGTGCTAAACTAGTTTGTCACCACTTTAAAGTATTTTAATAACCACTTGCAATCTGCCAAGTGCTTAGGTGAGCACCTATGTAAGCACTTGGAAGTTTCCAAACCACCTGAAGGTGATTGAAAGTAAAAAACAAACCACTTGAAATTCGTTTAATGACCACTTTCAATCTTTTTAGGTGGTTTTAAGCGCTTCATGTGGTTTGAAACTGCCAAATGCTTGGGGTGGTTTAAAGTGATTAAGTGAGAACCTATGTAAGCACTTGGAAGATTTCAAACCACTTGAAGGTGATTGAAAGTGGTTTGATGACCTTTTTCAATCCAGGTGGTTTAAAGTGCTTCACGTGGTTTCAAGAAGTTTAAAGCCCCTTTCAAACACGTAAAACAACTTCTAAGTGTTACTCTTATGTGCTTTCACAAACACGAGAGTGGGTGTTATACCTTGTGGGTGATGGTACCAACCATTTTGGTTATTTGTTGTCACGTTATCTCTTTATTGCCTGGTTTTGTGCAGGTGGAACTTTACAGGCGGTTTCAAGAAATGCATCCGACGGTGTGAATTTCGTTGAGATGATTTGAGAATTGGAAGGCCTTTTTTGTTTGAAAATTGTGGGAACACAATACCTACTGCTACAAATATCATGTGCAATCTGTCTACTTGAAATATGCTTTCAACCAAATATGTCAAGGTAGGTTTGGAGTACATGGAGAATCTTTTCATTGTGCTTGTGATGTTTGTGACCCTGTAGTAAGTGGCAGTATATGTGTGGCTGCACAATCAACATTTGAGAGCCTCACAACACTATGGGAGTCCTTTTTGTGTCCTGAACAAGAAAATTACATGTTTCATTTACACATCTGCTTGATGGGAAAATTCGATCAGTGCGGTGCCAAACAACTCAGATGTTGTCCTCTTGAAATACACAACGACTGTGTGGAGACACAATCTATACATGAAGATGGCTAGCACCACAAAAGGAAAGATCTTGTTATTCATCAGATTGGGTGCTCCACTTTCATTTCATTCATGAAAGACAAGATGACCAAGTTTATCAAACATAACTACATCTACAGATGGCAAGCCAACCAATTCAAAGAGTGTCTAAAGAGTTTTCCAAGTGATGTCATTATCTCTATCGTGGACTTTGCATAAAATTATAGTTTTAAACTTCAGAAATGAGATCCAATCCATGCAATGGTATTCTAGTCAGGTGAGCATTTTGGTCCACATCTACTATGTGCACTTGACAATGGGCAACATCATAAAAATTCTCCATTTTTATATATCTGATGACAATGTGCATGACACATTGTTCGTTCAACAATGCTTTCTTTTGCATTACCAATGGTTAAAGGACCAGGGTTTTTGTTTAAAGCGACATTGGGTATGGTCTGATGGTGTAACATCACAACTCAAAGCACGATGGCCTTTCTTCTTTGTTGCAAAGTTTTCTCAGCTTACTGGGCTTGAGATGATGCACAATTATTTTGGGTCAGGTCATGGAAAAGCTGAACATGATGGTGTTGGCGTAGTCATAAAGAGGGCATTAACCCATGAGCAATTGAAGGTGGATGGACAGCCCCTGTATAATGCAGCAATAGTGGTCAATTACGTCATCCTAATGAACAATAGGAAAGAGTGTTGGTCATCCACTGACAAGGTTGATAGAGTCTTCTGGGAAATCAAGGTGGGTGATGTTCTGAGAGATATAGAATGGGATTGCAAGAAAATCAGTGGATCACGTTCGATGCATTGTGTGAATGGTTTCTCTTCAACAGATATGATTGTACTGAGGTGTAAAAATCTAACCTGCTTCTGTCATGCTTGTGTGCATGGTCAATGGAGAATATGTGCAAACAAAGCTCACATAGAAGCATGGTAGTACTTGAGGATCATACCAACAGAGGCTGACATATATGAAGATGATTCAAGTGACGAGGAGATTGATGCACTTATGTATGTTGGCCATCATGATGCCTTACGATTTGGAGATAACTTTGTAGTCAACACTGAGAAGGAAGACTCTGATTTTTATATATTGAGGTGTTGCATGGAGAAGAGGCTATCCACCACGACTTATAAGGATGAGTGGTGCAATTAGATAAAGAAGAACTCCTTCTATGTTGAGGGGCACTTTTGTCGAGGGACGCTCCGATTGATATGTGTTATTAGATGATAAGCCTCGTGCTTCCATGTACTCGCACCTTGTTTGATGCCTGAAGTTCCCCTTGCATCTTGAGAGAAATGAGCCTAATGTCTATACTTTGAGTGATACCGTGTATGAGAACATCTACAATAGCATGCCCTCTGATACCAAGGCTATTTAAACCACATTGACCTCATAAAGGATAATTGGGTACCGCTTTTTGTATTTGTTCTTATAAAAACCTTTGTTCCTCGTTCAAAAGCTGAAGCGTTTCTGGTACTTTTTTATTCTTTCAAGTACATGTAGCTTACAACTTGCCATCCACTTGCAAGTGCTTTAACCTACCTTTAACCAGATTTTACAAAAATATAAAGCCCTCTAAGCCACCCAAAAGTTTTCAAGACACCCTTATATACGTAGTTTCGATATCATTGGCCACCTACAAGTGCTATCTAAACCACTAGGAAGTGGTTCAGAACCTTTTCCAAACCACTTTCAAAGCACTTGCAAGTGGAGGAGAACACCTAGCAAGTGATCTAGAAGGCCTTTGCAAGTGCTTTAGAGCCACTTGCTTGTATACGTAGTGTTGATCTCATAGAGCACCTGCAAGTGCTATCTAAACCACTAGCAAGTGGTTTTGAACCACTATCAAGTGCTATCTTAACCACTAGCAACTGGTTTTGAACCACTAGCAAGTGTTGTAGACATGTAGTAGTGTAAGTGTGTATACGCGCTTCACCAGGGGCACTTTTTTCCCACTGGGTTTTTCCCCCTGGACATCTGGTGTGAAAGGACACCTTATCTCTTAGGGTTTCATATAAGCTTTGTAGCTCTGAGTTTGTATACTCTATTATTCTAATACAGAGAGAGAGACTACAGAGATCTCGTACGCAAGCTCTATGTCTTCTCCTTCTCCATCTTTTTCCTACTCTGAGTTGTTGTCTTCCTTCTGTTTCTTGTTTCATCATCTTCAACAATTGGTATCAAAGCAAGGTGATTTCCAGAGCCTCTACTTGCGTTTTCGCGTCCGCGCGCGCAATCGCAGTTTTCAGGTAGTTTTCGGAAAATTTTCTCGTGGTGACCTGGGGTTTTACCCCCCTTTCAAAGCCGTTCCAGCCCTCAGAATTTTTTTCTGAGCAGCGTAGCAGAAGTTACTTTTCGGAGGCGTTTAGATCAAGAGGGTGTGCTTTTTGACACATTTTCTTCAAGTAAACAGCTCTTTTGGGAAGCAGCTTGTCTTAGCTTTGTGCTGAGATTTTGTGTAGATTTTTGCTTGGATTGGAGAGGAGATTTGTGAATCTCTTGGAGGTTCTTTTGCTCTCTTGTGTGCATCCACTATATGGCTCAATCTACGGAGAAAGAGATTTTTGGTGCGTTTACATCCGAAGACAAATTGGATGGTACCAACTATTCTCTTTGGTCTTTTATGGCCAAAAATGTTTTGGTTGGTAAAGGATTGTGGGATTATGTATCTGGAGATGAAATTCGTCCAGGTAGCATTGCACCTGCCACTCGTGGTCGTGGTGCAGCTGTTGGTGCAGGACCCTCACAAGTCACTCCAGAGCAAAAGAGATGGGATACTAAAGATGCACAAGCTATGGCTGTGATTGCCTTAACCATAAAGAGGACAATTACACCACATATCAGATCTTGCATAACTTCTGAGGATGCTTGGAACACTCTGCAAGCTATGTTTGGAGGAAGAAACGCTGCCAGAATAGAGTTTTTGAAGAAACAACTTGACAAAATACAGATGGACGAAGGTGACAATATCGTCGAGCATCTTACAAAAATCAGGGATCTTAAAGAGCAATTGCTTAGCATTGATGAAGTGATTCCAGAGAAGGACTTGGTTTCCAAAACACTCAATTCACTACCACCATCTTATTTGACTTTTCAGACTTCTTTGACTCTGTCTTTGCGAGCTAATCCTGAGCCTCTTCATTTTGAAGAGTTAGTGGCTTTGCTATTGCAGGAGGATCAATCACGTAAGAACAAGTCTTTACAGGTGGATGGTATGGATCATGCTCTTGTTGTACAGAACAAAAACAAGGGTAAAGAGAGTGCTCATCACTCCAACTCTAGTGCAGGACAATCTTCAGAGAAGTCTAAAGGTGATTCCGACAAGTCCAAGAAGAAAGGTAAATGTCACTACTGCAAGAAACCTGGTCACTACATTAGTGAGTGTAAAAAGCGAATTGCTAAAGAAAAGAAGAAAGAGTCAAGTTTGGTTGTTTCAGCTTCTGGTGATTCTTCTACAGCTAAAGAAGAGTCTGCAAACTTTGTGCAGGATTCTTATGCTTTTGTAGTATGTTCAGATTTTTCTGCTTACAGTGTTGACAAGACACAAATGATTTGGTACTTTGATAGTGGTGCATCCAGGCATATTACTTCAAGGAAGGATATGTTTTGTTCATTGGATGCAGCTCCAGCAGGAAAGAAGGTTACATGTGCAAATAATGCTTCTTATCCAATCAAAGGCGTTGGTAAGATTTTGATTACCATTTCAGATGGTTCAGATTTATGCTTGCCAGATGTCTTATATGTTCCAGGGATCAAGAAGAATTTGTTGTCTGTATCCTCTCTTGCAAAAAATGGTCTTCGGGTCATTTTTGAGGATGACAGATATGTTGTACGAGATCGAGAGAATGGTTATTCTCTTATCACTACAGGTACGCTGGAAAATGGACTATTTGTGCTAGATCGTTATAAAAAGCAGATTCAGGTATGTATTGCAGAAACAAAGACTCAGGCCATGCAGGATGCTGAGTTGTGGCATGCTAGATTTGGGCATGTTAGTTATGGCAGTTTGATGACTTTACAACGTCATAATATGGTGCATGATTTGTCTTTATTGGAGATGCCACCAAGACATGTATGTGAAGGTTGCGTTCTTGGAAAGATGCACAGATTTGCATTTTCGCAGGATGGTTCAGTTAGAGCGACACGAAAGTTGCAGCTTGTACACAGTGATGTATGTGGTCCTATGAGGACGCCATCTATAGGAAACAGCCTTTATTTTGTGACCTTCATTGATGAATTTTCCAGGTTTTGTTGGGTGTATCCACTCAAAGCAAAGTCAGATGTGTTTGCAGTTTTTCAACATTATGTCGCCATGGTTGAAAATGAAACAGGTTGCAAAGTACAGACTCTTCGTACCGATCGAGGAGGTGAATACATGTCAGGTGCATTTAAGTATTTTTTGGGAAAGAAAGGCATTAAACACCAATGCACTATGCCATACACACCACAAGAGAATGGTGTTGCAGAAAGGAAGAACAGGTCTTTAATGGAGACGGCTAGATGTATGCTCAAGGCTAAGATTTTGCCTCATAAGCTATGGATGGAGGCAGTTGCTTGTGCAACACATGTTTTGAACAGGTGTCCTACTCGTGCCTTGAAGACCATTACTCCATTTGAAGCTTGGTATGACAGAAAACCTTCAGTCAGTTATCTTCGCGTTTTTGGTTGTCTTGCTTATGCTCACATCCCTCAGCAGTTACGTGGGAAGCTTGATGATAAGGCAATCAAATGTATATTTGTGGGGTACAGTAGTGGAAGTAAAGGTTATAGACTTTACAATCCTGCTACAAACAAGATTTTTGAAAGTCGTGATGTAATTTTTGCAGAAACTACTGCTCAACCTATGGTTGCTTTTGATGTACCGCATATGCAGACACATGATGTATTTGAAGGTTTGCTTCCTTCTTTTGTGGAGAATCAAGAATCACAACAGGTTGATAATATTGATCAATCTTTTGATCAGCATGTGACACCTCATGATGTAGAGGAAATTGTGCGTGAAGAGCAAGAAGTTCTCAGGGAAGAAAGAACCTTGCCTAAATGGGTTCAGAAAACTTTGCAGGATAGCAAATTGGATGCACCGTTGCCACGAAAAACACGTGCTGGTACTACTTTTGGTAGAGAGCAAGTAGATTTGGCTTTCTTTAGCACTCTTTGTGATGCAGATGAGCCTGATTCATTTGAACAAGCTTTAGAGTGCAAGAAATTGATTCTATTCATAAGAATCATACATGGGATCTAGTGGACTTGCCTACAGGTAAAAAGCCTATTGGTACAAACTGGGTTTTTAAGGTAAAAAGGAAACAAGATGGTACTGTTGACAGGTACAAAGCAAGGCTTGTGGCAAAAGGCTATGCGCAACAGAAAGGCATAGATTATGATGAAACCTTTGCTCCTACTTCTCGTGCGTCCACAGTTAGATCACTAGTTGCAATTGTTGCTCATCATGGTTGGAAAGTGCATCAGTTGGATATCAAAACTGCTTTTTTGAATGGTGATTTGCAGGAAGAAGTTTATGTAAGTCAACCAAGTGGTTTTGTTGTAAAAGGTCAAGAGCAAAAGGTATGTAGATTTCGTAAAGCTTTGTATGGTCTCAAACAGGCTCCAAGAGCATGGTATGATGAGAATGCATGATGCTGGAGAACCTTTTGATGTACATACTTATGCAGCAGCCGTTGGTTGCTTGATATAT
Source organism: Adiantum capillus-veneris (assembly GCF_014529385.1). Taxonomy (NCBI): domain Eukaryota; kingdom Viridiplantae; phylum Streptophyta; class Polypodiopsida; order Polypodiales; family Pteridaceae; genus Adiantum; species Adiantum capillus-veneris. The sequence goes on along the minus strand of NC_140949.1, from coordinate 113,027,780 downwards.
TTGGCAGGCAACACTCATCCAGACATTCAATTTGGGGTTTCAGAAGCAAGCAGATTTATGCACAGCCCAGGTATGCATCATTGGCAGGCTGTGAAGCGCATACTTCGTTACCTTTCAGGTACCCCTAATCTTGCCATGTTCTTTCCAAGGGGGGATATGTATGGAAAGCACAGTTCTATGCAGCTTCTTGGGTACAGCGATTCAGATTGGGCTCGTGATTTTGACACACAACATTCCACAAGTGGCAATTGTTTTTTCTTGGGAAATGCATGTATATTTTGGCTAAGCAAGAAGCAACCCACAATGGCTACATCAACTTGTGAAGCTGAGTACAGGGCAGCTTTCACGGCAACAGTTGATTGTGTATGGATACGCAGGTTATTGGCAGATCTTTGTGAGTGTCAACAGGCACCCACTACCATTTTCACTGACAGCCAGAGTGCTATAGAAGTTGCAAGGAATCCAGTATTTCATGCAAGAACAAAGCACATAGAGGTTCACTACCACTATGTCAGGGAAAGGCTACATGCAGGGGAGATCACACTAACTTACTGTCCTACACAGGATAACATTGCAGATCACACTAACTTACTGTCCTACACAGGATAACATTGCAGACCTATTTACGAAGGCGTTATCACGAGAAAATTTTGAAGCTTTCCGAAAAGCTTTGGGCTTACTCTCATACACATGATGATCTGCTACCTTGTACGGATTCACACTATCACTACAAGGGGGATTTGTAGACATGTAGTAGTGTTAGTGTGTATACGCGCTTCACCAGGGGCACTTTTCTCCCACTGGGTTTTTCCCCCTAGACATCTGGTGTGAAAGGACACCTTATCTCTTAGGGTTTCATATAAGCTTTGTAGCTCTGAGTTTGTATACTCTATTATTCTAATACAGAGAGAGAGAGAGAGAGAGAGAGAGAGAGAGACTACAGAGATCTTGTATGCAAGCTCTGTGTCTTCTCCTTCTCCATCTTCTTCCTACTCTGAGTTGTTGTCTTCCTTCTGTTTCCTGTTTCATCATCTTCAACAATGACATGTAGTAGTGTTAGTGTGTATACGCGCTTCACCAGGGGCACTTTTCTCCCACTGGGTTTTTCCCCCTGGACATCTGGTGTGAAAGGACACCTTATCTCTTAGGGTTTCATATAAGCTTTGTAGCTCTGAGTTTGTATACTGTATTATTCTAATACAGAGAGAGAGACTACAGAGATCTCGTACGCAAGCTCTGTGTCTTCTCCTTCTCCATCTTCTTCCTACTCTGAGTTGTTGTCTTCCTTCTGTTTCCTGTTTCATCATCTTCAACAAGTGCTATCTAAACCACTGGCAAGTGCTATCTTAACTATTGGCAACTGGATTTGAACCACTAGAAAGTGCTAACTAAACCACTAGCAAGTGATATCTTAACCACTGCAAGAGGTTCCAAACCACTAGCAAGTGGTTGTTAGCTGAAGACGGGCGACCACACTCAAGTGAAGACTGACGAAATGATAAAAGAAGAAAATCCTATGTAGTCATTCCCTGATTAAGAAAACCCATAATTTCACTTGTAAATACATGGGGCTTGCAGAAGTTTCCAATTTTGTATATTATTTTTTCCATTAGACTAAATAGGATTTCACTTTGGAACATGAGGTTTTGTATTTGGAAGGTATATATACCAAATTCTAACCTTAATAAAAAAAACCCCCTTTATTCATTCCATGAAGTGTCTGTGAGAAGCGTATTCTGTGTACGAGAAAGAGTGAGAGCTTACCTTGACGCTACGTGCACATTGGTGGTCGGAATCGAGTACAGACAAGTGTAGCGTGTTGCCCCAGGAGAGAGCTACGTGCCAGTACCCACACTCCACGTGTATGGCCCAGCTTCACGAGATTGACCCATGAGCTATTTCTAGGGATTCGGTAAGCAAGCGGTGTCTGTTTTCGCATTTCAGTATATCCACGCGTTCATATTGAGTAGAGCTACACATTAGGCACCTTAGTTTTCAGAAACGTCGACCTGCAGAAACATGTCAGACATCCTACGTGATTCTGCACTGAGTGTTTATGGGTAGGGTTTTGGGTCACGGACCCTAGGGAGAGTGGCCTATTGGTTAATAGGATATCCCTCAACTTTCGTAGCATTTCAAGAACCTCTAATGGGTATTTGGTTCATTGAAGCGTTGTAGGAAATCTCCTCCTGTGCACAATAGTAGGCTGTAACTTAGACATTGGGTAAAGACCTCTATAGGAAGTAGTCAATAGTTGGTCGAGCGTAGGTTGACACCCTATGGTTGCTTTCACGCACCTGCATGTCGAGCTTCGTCCTTAGCAAACAATTCTTGTTAGGTGAGTTCTCGTTGTGCTAACGTCCGCCGCGGCGTATCCGCCAACATTGGCGTCGCTGTCAGGGACGAAAACCCTAGGTAGGTGTCCGAGACTAGTCCTTGAGGATAGGGATTCTCTGGCTTGCCAGAGTCTTATTTTACATTTAGATAGGATCAGAGGGTGGTGGACTCTCTAGGTCTTAGGAGGAGTCTAGGGAGCGTATGGCTGGCTTGAATCCTCCATATTAGGTAGTGTTAGATAGGAGTTAGGTTGTGGTGTGGAGAGTAGGAGTTGGAGTGGTAGATGCGGTGAGAAGATAGCTTGAGGAGTCCGTGCAAGTCCAGGAAGCAACCGAGGCAACAAAATCACCATCTCACATGATGAGTACGAGTAAGGTAAATAGAACATCATGATTTATGATCTGAAGCACTTCATGCATGTTATATTTGTTGTTAGGCTCATCGAAGAAATATAAAAGACGATAAATTGTGTTTAGAAGCTGTATTGAAGTCCAAAAGTTTCTGTGATTATTGTTGAGAGGTCCACAGTGCATAGGAAACTCCACTGGCAGAAAAAAATTAAATTCTAAGACAGTAGACATCCTACGCGTAGGATGTCTACAGGGTGATCTAGCAGGAATTTTGAGAATCTGAGTTGACCAGAGTGAAGGTAGGTTTTACCCTATTTTCACCTAGAAAGTGGAAGATTGACCATATCTTGACAGATTGTGACCAAAAGACAGGAATTGCCAGACATCCTACCCAAATTGTGCCAAGGCATAATTTTGAGACCAAAACCATAGGATGTCTTCATGTGCATGATCTACATGATTTATTGAGTGCATGTGAAAGGTTTCATCTCAATTGGGTGAGAAAAATGGGGTTTAATCAGACTTTAGTGGTTTCTTTTTAATGGAAAAGGGCCAGAATAGCTAAGTCTGGGGTCTTTTGACATTCAAACACAAATCTAAATGCACCAGGGTGATCAGCACATCAAGGAAAAGCTGTGGGCCAAGTTGGGTTAAATTCTGATGCAAAATACATCCTACGCGTAGGATGTCTAATGCATGATTAAAAGGCCAAAATTATATTTAAGACATACCAGGCTCTCATATAGCCTTAGACAAGTTTGGTCCAAATTGGAGTTGATTTGACCAGTGAATTCATCAGAACGGACATTAGGCTTCTAGAGCAGATTTATGATTAGTTGACCAGCTTATAGCTGTCCAAACCAAAAAGTGAGAACAGTTGTGAGCTCAGCACATCAAGGGAAAGCTACAGTGCAAATTTTATCTGAAACAAGGCTACTAGACATCCTACGCGTAGGATGTCTACAGGATCAGTTTAAGGACAATATTATACTGTGGACATACAAGGAGGTTCTCGTTGACTTAAGGGTTCCAGAACTTCTTTCAGAAGTGAAGTTGGACTTTGTTTGACCTATTTACGAAGCAAAGACGAGAATTAAGATGTTATCTCTAGATTGACAAACACGTTGTCGTGCTGTGACACGTACATAGTGGGAACGCATGCTACAAGAGTTATCTTGTATTTTTTTAGATACATAATTATATTTCCTGTAGTGTACATATGCATATTTAAGTATAATAATAAGCCTTCTATCTCATCCTATTATTTTTCTCAAGGGTAACATATCCTTACTTTACCATCAGAAAATACTATGGGAAAAGCATCAATAGCTCCGCCTCTTTAACTTGGGGCAAAAAGCATTGATTCTTTATTTCTACTATTTCATTATCATCTCACACCCTAGCTAGATCCTATATCTAGGGTAAACTCCAATATATATATATTCTATGTATTTTTTATACTTTTCTTATATTTCTTTTTAAATGGCTACTAGGAGAGAATCAAATCCTAGTGGGACACTAGGTGGCATGATTTCAAAGATACACTTATTTTAATGCATTATTGCAAGCATGATTACAAAACTTTGTCAAGGAGCAATGTCATGCTTTCATATGGCATGAGGTGTCCTTTGGAATTAAATGAAAGTCTAGGCTAAGGAGACCACATGAAGACTTTTGCTGCCATAAATGGATCCTATTTTGATGAATTTTTTACACAAGGTTCCAATCCAAATTGGAAAACAAGTTTTAAATAAAAATCGTAGCTAATGAGCTGAGGTTTTAGCCCATATTTTTACTTTTTTATTTGGAGCCACGGTTGAGGAGATATGATCAAAATACTGGATCCCAGTCTGCCCACATCATGCAGGGACAGCTCATTTCCAACTTTTCCAATTCCTGTTCACACTGGCTCCTCTCTTCTTGTGTAAACCCTTGTGGGTTCCCTTCGCCTATAAAAGGGGACCTCTTCTTCCTTGAAAAAAAACTCAAGCATTCAAGCCATTGATGAGAGGAATTCTTGAGGAAGTGAGTAGTAATGCCTAATTGTACTTAGCCCCATTAACATAAGCCCAAGCCTACACTTTCTCCTAGAGGAAGACTAGCCATTCTTGTACGCTATCCTTGGAAGATCAACTCTAATCAAAGAAGGTGTTGTACTTGGCGTATCAATCAAAGTGGAGTGCTCCCCTCTTCTTCTCTCTCCATCAATAATGGTGCCGAAGGTTTTGTCAAGTAAGATGTGTTCTACATTGATGTTTTCTTGATTTTTTATTGTTTTCTTTTTCATCTCTAATCCGACATATATATATATATATATATATGTATGTATGTATCTAATCTCATCTCCTTAACCAAATCTATCTCTCTCACTCTTAGTAATTCATCCTCTCTACAAATTTTAGGTTCTCTTTGCTACAGGTACATCTCTCCCCGCAGTATCCTTATTGTCTACGGGCAAGAATAGGGCTTGGGAGGGAAAATTCTCATCTCTTCACTTCTCTCATATCTACATTTCTCACATACTATCCTAGATGAATAACCCACATGATGATCATTTCTATCGCTTTCACTCCGTACAATATATTAGAATTAACGTACGGATTAGCCGTAAAATACACTTTCAACAACGTATAGTGTTTCTCTTTGGCCCTGAAAGGCTCAATGAAATACTTCTATCACCGGATCCCATCATACTACCTCTCATAGACTATAATTTTTCTTTTGATGTAACCATAGTTATCTTGCTATGAACCAAGAGGATTTGTACACACAATTAATCCCAATCACTAGACAAAATATATATATTATGGTAAGCACAAAACTACAATTCCAAAGAACAATTCGTAGCCTATTTGGTCAGCCAAGATTGAATGCCATTAACTCATCCATTAAACCTTTCATATTACCCATGATACGATATGACCATAGCCTTGATGTTTTCATCTTCGTATTGTTTTGACATTTTCTTTTGCGTTCTTTCTTTGTGTGTGTGAATGCAAGAGAGAAAGAGTGAGTCTTCTTTGATTGCACTTCTTTCCAAACCCTAGTTTTCATGGCATCTATGGTTTAACTCCTTCATATAGTTTTTGTTGAGTTCTCTCACAAACTCTCACAGCCATAAGCCCGGTGCTTTCCTGGCAAGACCGCAAATTTCTCGACATATTTTTGGTGAACCCGACGCGAATCTGCTAGGGTGAGTGTTTGTGGGTAGCCATGGGTGATCATGTTGAGCAACAGGGTATGCATTTTGACCCAGCAACAATGCAAATGTTTCAAGCATTTGCAATGTTCATGCAACAACAACATGCTACTGAAAGAAGGGAGATTTCAGCAACGAAGGCCATACAAGCCGTCGTCAACAGAATGGATCAGTTCAATGGCAAAGATGTAACCAAGTACTTACGCGAGTATGTGAAGGAGATGGAGCTGCATCGCGTGTCAGAAGGTGGGATGATTCAAAGCTTTGAGCTAGTTGTTGCTCCAGAAATTAGGGAGCATGTTAGGGCAATTAAAGATGGGCATGGGAGAAATTGGGAAGAACTCAAAGTAGCTTTAAAGGAGGAATATTTCATGGAGGACTCGGAGAGAGTGACCAAAAGGACATTCTTAGAATGGGTAGTCAATCCAAAGCAAGGACTATCAATAACAGAGCTACTTAGGGAATTTGAGCGGCGCTATGCACAACTCACTAGGACAGAAAGGGCCACACTAGATGCAGAGAATTACAGATCTTTTCTTACAAGCTGCAGGTAAAGAGTTTCAAAAAAATTTGGAGCTTCTTCTTGAAGATAAAGATGTTGAGCAAGGACTAAAGACCGACTGGAATGAGGTTGAAGGTGCTGTCTCACTTCTTGCCAAACAACAAAGAAGAAGGGACAAGATGGTAGTAAACACTACAAGTCCTTCCACCTCACCTTCTAACAAAATGGTAAAGCCTACTTTTATCGCTCCTAAGTTTGATGAGTCCATGCTAGATGAGCTTGTGAAGGGAATGCGTGACTTGAAGGTGAAGTTTGCAAAGCTTGAAGAAAAAGGCCAACCATTAGGGCCACTTCCTAGGCAAAGACAACAGCCCAAAGAAGGGTTTGTTAATAGATGTATTTGGTGTGATAGTACAGACCATGTAAGAAGGGATTGTGATGATTTTAGTGATGCTTTGTCAAAAGATGTTGTCTTTTTTAAGGATGGTAAAATCCACTTAAGAGAGACAGGTCTACCCTTGAGAACTAACTTTGGGAAGGTGGGAATGCAAACCTTAGTTGAAGATATGGCAACCAAGCATGCCACCTCTTCAGTTGAGGCAGCTACTTATGGAGTAAAAATTGAAGATTTTTGTGATGAAGAGGTGAGTGACCATCATGGTCAAATTTGGCCAAATGTCATGCAATTAGCTAAAAAGGGAAAGCTTACAAAAGAGATTCTACATGAAGCAGGTGATTGCATACGTCTAGAAATAGGATGGAATGATCCAGTGGACTCATTGTCAGTGCATGCCTACATTACAAAATGCCAACAAAATGAGGCAATTGTAGAAGAGAAGCGCAGACGTGAGAATGCTGATGAAGGACCATCAAAAATAGCTTCTAGAAGTGGGGGAAGAAGCGACTCAATGCCTTCTCAAACACCCTCAACACAAGGAGCATCTCCACCTGAAGTACTCATGGAGGAGTCTACAACAGGAAAGAAGAAAGAGCCAACGAAAGGTAAGACAAAAGGCCCAACTTATAAACTACAATCTGATATTGAGGTTGCTACAGATTTAAAGAAAGTCTTGGAGGAAAGAATCTTGAATAGCAAGATTGAGTTTACTCTGGGAGAAGTTCTTGGCATTGCAAAGCGTGAATTCCATGAGGAGATCATTGACATCATCAAGAGAAAGAGGCAAACCCTTGCTGAAGTTTCTCGTCCACAGGTTGAAGGGGAAACCTCAAAGACGCAAGGGATGCAACTGCAAAATAAGGAGAATGATGGAGCTGTGGTAGGATGCTACCAATCTAGTGGGAGAGAGAAGCAAGTGTATTTCTCAAATGATGATGAAGAAGTTGAAGATATTCCTAGGAGTTACTATTCACGAAGTCATTGGGCAAGGGATACTACAGAAACTTTGGTCAAGGTAGGTGATCTTGAAGAGCCATTTGTTGCCTTGATTGACCATGGTTCAGAAATAAACATAATGTCAAAGAGTCTCTACAACAAGTGCAAATGGCCGATGAACAGAGATCATGGCTGGATGGTAAAAGTGGCAAACAATTCATCCGGTGAATTGTATGCAGCATGTTCAGGTGTGAAGGTAACAATAGGTGATGTAAAGATTGACCAAAACTTCTTTGTACAGGATACATCTTCATATCATCTCATCCTTGGACAACCCTACATTGTGGGAGTTCGAATGGAAACAAAAGTAATGGACGATGGTTCAGCATATGCTAGAATACGTAGCAAAGATGGTAAACGAGCTGTCCAATTTCTCACAGTTTGTGTAAACCATGAAAGAAATCGTGACAACCTCAGAGAACATCCTCTACCAAAGATAAGCAAAGAGTTTCATGATCATAGAGAAATGATGGGTTTTGGCCAAGTACCATTGTAAAGCGGGATTGCAGTGGTACAGAAAGAAAAAGGGTCTCGCTTGATCCAAAAATAGGTGAAACTTTCTCGATGAGCTCCTTGGTAACAAGGAATGGATCAGTATGTTTTATAAAACTTGAAGATTTGAAGAGATATGAGAGGCAATATGTGCATAATGTACAAATAGGCATGAAAAAGAGTGGGTTGCTAAAGCCTACTGAAAATGTTTTGGGTTTGTGTGAACAAGTTTCTTTTGTAGATACTATGGGTGAGCTTGATGCTATAATGAGGTCTAGTTTGCATCTTGAAAATGAAGTTGTGGAAGTTTTCTCTATGGAAATGTATCAAGTAATAGAAGCCTTTAAAGAAAGCCAAACAGTTGGCCCAGAATTCCATGTTGAAACTAAATACAAGAGTGTAGCAGAGAAGGTGAAACCAGTAGCTTCACCCTTACCACCCAACAACAAGGAAAAGATTGAACAGGCTTCTTTACAACCAAGTTTGCGGAATCCTAAAAAGATCGGGCATACCTTCACAAAGGAGTCTTTTCAAGAGTTGCAGATTGGTTGCGAGGAGTTTTTTTTACAGGAGGAGACAAAGTGCTTCAAAGAAATGCTTTCAAAGCATGGTAAGGCTTTTGCATTTGAGCCACATGAGATAGGATGTGTTGATCCTTATATTGTAGCTCCTATGGTAATTTTCACAATACCTCATGTGCCTTGGAATCTGCGGCCTATTCCAGTTCCAAAGGCTCATTTGCCAAAGTTAGTAGAGCTACTGAATGAGAAAATCAAAATGGGAATCTTGGAGCCTTCTTGTGCTCCATACTCAAACAGGTGGTTCACAGTTCCAAAGAAGAATGGTTCTCTACGCTTCATCCAAGATATGCAACCAGTGAACAAGGTGACAATTAGAAATGTAGGTACAGGTCCAATTGTGGATGAATTTGCAGAGGCGTTTGCAGGGAGGGCAATCTACTCAATGGGGGATCTCTACTCAGGGTATGATCAATTTCAGCTTGCAATCGAAAGCAGAGACTTGACAACCATGAGGACACCTTTGGATTTGGTAAGGATGTGTACCTTGCCACAGGGAGCAACCAACTCGGTTGCACATATGATGAATGGGATGAATAAGGTCTTACGTGACTTTATTCCTCAAATCACAATGCCTTTCATTGATGATTTGCCTATCAAAGGATGTGAAGAAAGTGACAAAGATGAAGCTTTGGATCTCAAGGGATGTCGCAGGTTTGTGGTAAATCACATAAATGATTGTGATAAAAAATTTTCTAGGTTGGAAGAAGTGAATCTTACATTGTCAGGAAAAAGTCTATGTTTGGTGTCAAAGAAGTGCTCATTGTGGGGCACATGTGCGGGCCATATGGTAGGAAACCTTGTCCATCAAAGGTAGATGCCATCCAAAGAATGAAAGAAACATGCACTAGCATCACTGAGGTTAGAAGGTTTCTAGGAGCATGTGTCTTCTATGATATTTGGATTCCACATTATGCACATGTAGCTGGTCCTCTTTATCAGCTGCTTAGAAAGAATCAAAAGTTTAAATGGACAGAAGCACATGTAAAATCCATGAAAAAGCTAAAGGAGTTACTCCAGTCATCAACGACTTTGAGAAAGGTAGACTATGAGTGTCAAAGGCCAGTGATTGTGACAGTAGATACCAGTCCTACAGGGATTGGATGGGCAATAGGGCAAGATGACAAAGAAGGACACAGGTATGTGGTAAGATTTGGAGCAAAGGTACTAAGTGCTCACCAAAGAAACTATCCACAGATAAAGAGAGAGTTATGGGGTATGGTTACAGCCTTGAAAAGTGGGAAAGAGTACCTAATCGGTGTATGTGTGGTTGTAGAAATAGATTGTCTACCACTTCTTGGGATGATTACAAGCTGCTCAACACCAGACATTGCTATGTTACAGTGGATTGCCTACATTAAGTCCTTAAATCCCGAGTTTAAGCACATTGCAGGTAAAGACAATACAGTGGCAGATATGCTATCAAGGGCAAGGTATGAAGATGAGTCACAAATGATTGATGAGGGAGATGATGTAGGCACAAAATTATATTCTATCTCTCATGTCAAAGGTAACAATGTCTGCATGACTAATTCACTTGAATTGTTCTTGAAAGATCTTTATGAAGGTGATTGGATTTCTATTGGAAGGTACTTGAGTACTCTAACAAAACAGGATGATTGGTCTGAACAAGAATTCAAGAGGATACGCAGGAAAGAATATGGGTACTTTTTAAGGGATGGTTACTTGTGGAAGCATCCTAAACAAAAGGGTGCTACACCACAACGGGTCATATGTAAAAAAGAGACTCAAGTAAAGCTCATGCAAGAGTTTCATGAGAGTCTATGGGCTGGACACAGGGGTGTGTGGGCAACCTTCTCCAAGTTGAAAGAAAAATACTGGTGGAAGGGTATGTATAAAGATGTATCTCAGTTTGTAGAGTCATGTGTAACTTGTCAAATGTATTCAAATGTTCGACATCGTGATGGATTGCACCCTACATATCCACTATCCATGCACTATAAATGGGTTGTGGATCTAGTCACGATGCCTTTAAGACTCTGGCAGATGAGATACTTGGTTCTTGCACGAGAGGACCTAACTAACCAGGTTGAAGGAAGAGCATTAAGAGCTAAGACCACAGAAGCTGTGTGCAAATTTCTTCTTGATGAGGTGATTTGCCGTTATGGTTGTGTGGGAAAAATCACTGCATATCGAGGTGAACTGGATGCCGAAGAAGCAAGGGAGTTCTTTTCTAGATTAGGGATCAAGATTTCTCTTACTACAGCTTACAACCCTGAAGGCAATGGAAAGAGTGAAAGAGGGCATCCTCCTATCATCAAAGCTTTGGCCAAGTCTTGCGAAGGAAGAGTTGGTGAGTGGCCAAAATTGTTACCATATGCTTTATGGGCTGATCGTACAACACATGCTCAGTAATTGGCTACATGCCTGCGGAGCTAATGCATGGTCAAAAGCCAGTGATGCCGATTGAGGATACAATTCCCACATGCAATGTACTACCTTGGCAAGAGGGGCTTAGTAGGGAAGATCTCCTTGCACTACGTATAAGGCAGCTAGAGAGAAGACCTGGAGACATTGAAGCTGCAAAAGAACGACTCAAAAATGCAAGGTTGAAAAACAAGGACTATTTTGATAAGCGACATCGACTCAGGAGCAAAGCAATTGACAAAGTTGACTGGGTTTTAGTGTATGATAGTAGCCTTGATAACCAGCACACAGTCATGCGTAAGTTCTCAAAAAGATGGTTTGGACCGTATGTTGTAAATCATGTGCATGAAAATGCTACTTACAGCTTGTCTGAACTAGATGGTACAGAAGTAAAGATTCCCATTGCAGGAAAAAGGATTAAAATGTTTAAGAGAAGAGGAGACAATGATCTAGAAGATATGGATGAGGAAGAAGAGAAAAACACAGGTGAAGATCAAAGTGAACATGAAGCTCTGGAATCATCCAGTGAAGAAGAAGACAAGGAAGATGTACAAGAGGTCTAATCTTACAAAGAGACAATGTGGCACATACCGGAGGATGTGCAGGTTTAGAGGGGGTGGATGTCGTGCTGTGACACGTACATAGTGGGAACGCATGCTACAAGAGTTATCTTGTATTTTTTTAGATACATAATTATATTTCCTGTAGTGTACATATGCATATTTAAGTATAATAATAAGCTTTCTATCTCATCCTATTATTTTTCTCAAGGGTAACATATCCTTACTTTACCATCAGAAAATACTATGGGAAAAGCATCAATAGCTCCGCCTCTTTAACTTGGGGCAAAAAGCATTGATTCTTTATTTCTACTATTTCATTATCATCTCACACCCTAGCTAGATCCTATATCTAGGGTAAACTCCAATATATATATATTCTATGTATTTTTTATACTTTTCTTATATTTCTTTTTAAATGGCTACTAGGAGAGAATCAAATCCTAGTGGGACACTAGGTGGCATGATTTCAAAGATACACTTATTTTAATGCATTATTACAAGCATGATTACAAAACTTTGTCAAGGAGCAATGTCATGCTTTCATATGGCATGAGGTGTCCTTTGGAATTAAATGAAAGTCTAGGCTAAAGAGACCACATGAAGACTTTTGCTGCCATAAATGGACCCTATTTTGATTAATTTTTTACACAAGGTTCCAATCCGAATTGGAAAACAAGTTTTAAATAAAAATCGTAGCTAATGAGATGAAGTTTTTGCCCATATTTTTACTTTTTTATTTGGAGCCACGGTTGAGGAGATATGATCAAAATACTGGACCCCAGTCTGCCCACATCATGCAGGGACAGCTCATTTCCAACTTTTCCAATTCCTGTTCACACTGGCTCCTCTCTTCTTGTGTAAACCCTTGTGGGTTCCCTTCGCCTATAAAAGGGGACCTCTTCTTCCTTGAAAAAAAACTCAAGCATTCAAGCCATTGATGAGAGGAATTCTTGAGGAAGTGAGTAGTAATGCCTAATTGTACTTAGCCCCATTAACATAAGCCCAAGCCTACACTTTCTCCTAGAGGAAAACTAGCCATTCTTGTACGCTATCCTTGGAAGATCAACTCTAATCAAAGAAGGTGTTGTACTTGGCGTATCAATCAAAGTGGAGTGCTCCCCTCTTCTTCTCTCTCCATCAATAATGGTGCCGAAGGTTTTGTCAAGTAAGATGTGTTCTACATTGATGTTTTCTTGATTTTTTATTGTTTTCTTTTTCATCTCTAATCCGACATATATATATATATATATATATGTATGTATGTATCTAATCTCATCTCCTTAACCAAATCTATCTCTCTCACTCTTAGTAATTCATCCTCTCTACAAATTTTAGGTTCTCTTTGCTACAGGTACATCTCTCCCCGCAGTATCCTTATTGTCTACGGGCAAGAATAGGGCTTGGGAGGGAAAATTCTCATCTCTTCACTTCTCTCATATCTACATTTCTCACATACTATCCTAGATGAATAACCCACATGATGATCATTTCTATCGCTTTCACTCCGTACAATCTATTAGAATTAACGTACGGATTAGCCGTAAAATACACTTTCAACAACGTATAGTGTTTCTCTTTGGCCCTGAAAAGCTCAATGAAATACTTCTATCACCGGATCCCATCATACTACCTCTCATAGACTATAATTTTTCTTTTGATGTAACCATAGTTATCTTGCTATGAACCAAGAGGATTTGTACACACAATTAATCCCAATCACTAGACAAAATATATATATTATGGTAAGCACAAAACTACAATTCCAAAGAACAATTCGTAGCCTATTTGGTCAGCCAAGATTGAATGCCATTAACTCATCCATTAAACCTTTCATATTACCCATGATACGATATGACCATAGCCTTGATGTTTTCATCTTCGTATTGTTTTGACATTCTCTTTTGCATTCTTTCTTTGTGTGTGTGAATGCAAGAGAGAAAGAGTGAGTCTTCTTTGATTGCACTTCTTTCCAAACCCTAGTCTTCATGGCATCTATGGTTTAACTCCTTCATATAAGTTTTGTTGAGTTCTCTCACAAACTCTCACAGCCATAAGCCCGGTGCTTTCCTGGCAAGACCGCAAATTTCTCGACAACGTAGGTGGTGTACAATCCAAGATTAGTGGACCTAAGCAAGAACATCAGAAGTGTATAGAGTACAGTAGTGGTTGGGATTAACCCTCCAGTTATACCAATCATTACTAAGACCACCTCTAGCGGTTAAATTCCTTGATTCGATTGCCGAAATTAAACGCTTGTGTACAGGTATATGGAGCAGCAAATCAAGAAGTTGTGCAAAAACTGATCCCTTGCCAGGTGAGTGGTTGGATTTATGATAAATTGCATTCCTAAGTTTAATGAATTTAAGATCAGGAAGACACATTCCAAGAGACCAAAAAGTGGCATGTGATCAGGATAGCTTAGTATCCACTGAGGAGAGTGTAACTCAGGCAAGGCTAGATCTATTAGCCCCAATCACTGAGGAAGGTAGTGATACTGACACTTCATCAAACAAGTCCTTCTTCATGATGGCTAGTCAACAGCCAGGAGGCTTCTCCGGTGAAGGACCAATGCTAGGAGGAAGTACCTCCCAAAACCCTTTGAACAAGGCCAAGTTCACTATAATCTTCTTAGAAGGAACAAACTCTCGGGGAGCCCTAGTTTATTCTGACTATCGGGGATGCAAGTGTATTTGTATAGAAGAACGGCCTTCTCAGAGACTAGAGATAATTCAAGTCTATGATGATGTAGATAGATTCCGAGATGAAAGTGGGAGCCACTATCTGATAGTTAGGAACCGTGAGGATTACAACAGGTATGGAGATAATGTGGCAAAAGGGAAAATGGTCTCAGAAACTCAAGAGCCGCCTCCTAAAATTAATCGACCTGGAGCTCTTTTTATGTATGATAAAAAAACAACCAGAGCCTCTACTTATAATGAGAATGTGGGAATTTACAAGCATGAGAGCGAGGGAGTAGTCTCTTATTTTCAATGCAAAGAACCCTACCCAAATGAATTAAGCGACGACAAGGTTCTTTACTTGTTCTCTTATGTAATTGCTATTGGGAAGGATATCATTTTTGTTGACAGGTACGGGTGAGAATACAAAAGAATTCTACCAGAGGAGGTAGATAAGGCAACAGTTCTAGAAACATCAACATATGCCCCTAAAGAAGTACCAAGGTCCATATATACCCCTAGCAAGTCTACAAATTTATTTTCAGAAGAGTACGATGCAACATCACATTCTAACCAGCAGCAGACTTTCAAGTATCAAAACCAGCAGGCAACCCAACCATCATTGCAGGCATGGCTTCAACAAAATGCAACATCCGAACAAGACCTAAACAGAGGTGGTTATCTAGCCGCACGAGGGCTAAGATATTTACAAGAACCACCACTCCATTCACATTACCAAGGCGAGAGTAAGCCGAAAACTCAAGAGTCGGCAGAGCCCGTAAGACAACCCATAGAACAAGAACAAAGAGAACGAGTTCGGAGAGATGAACCACCTCTTGCAAGAACCGTCAAAAATTATGGCTTAGGAGAACCTGTGGGAGAGGAAACCTCCCACTACCAAAGGCCAGAAGAGGCATATCGAGGAGGACGAGGAGAACCAATGATAAGATTTGTAGACCATCGTAGAATTAGACCTTCTCATGTGCAAAAATGGGTAAACAAGAAATACTCGGGAGCAGAGATCCTAGGGATCATGTAGCAGCCTTTGTGCGTGTAATTAGAGTTGTAGAAGTTTTGGATTTTCCTACTCAATTTGCAAGGTTTGGACTTACCCTAGAAGAGCAGCCACTTGGTTTGATTCTATGGAGCGTAGAGATTTTGAGTCAATAGAGGAGGTTTTGACGAGTTTATTGAGGAAGTCTCACAAAGGGGGATAGCACTTCAAATCACTTTTAGGTGCTTTTAAGGAATTTATTAGCACTTTCTACGCACCAGTGAGCACTATGGAGCTTTTTCTAACCACTTGGTCTCCAAGTAAGCAGTTTAGACCTATCTCAAAGCACTTCATAACATGAAGCACTTATAGTCTGAAGTCTAACCACTTGATCAACACATTCTACTTATCTATTGAGCAATTTGAATTTATCACAAAGCACTTCTAGGCACTTTTAGCAGCAGCTGACCTATAAGGAGTCTCGATCTTGTTTAAGCGGCCCTAAATCAGTAGTGTCACCTGCCTTGGACAACATCTTGGTGATAGCTATGATCTCTACCTCTTTGAGGTCTACCTCCCGTGGATCTGAATCAGATGAGGTCTTGAGCACCTCCAGCTCCTTGTTTAGTTGGTTCAATTCCCTATAGAATTCACTGCAAGCAGAAAAATGACCTTCATTTCTAAGCCACAGATCCCTCTTCTCCTGCCGCTGCACTTTCACCTCTCTCAGCAACCTTTTTTATCATTCTCCTGGCCACTAAGTCCCTCCGCCATGCTAAGCACGAGTTGAATATACATTGGCGTCTATAATGGTTGCAGCTTGCTTGCCGACATTGTCGGTATTGATGACAAGGCACCGTCACAAATAGATGTTTCTATTTGAATGACACCTGTCAAGCCATAATCGGTGCGGAACTTGTTGATCTTCCACTCCAAACCTCCTTTTTGCATCTTGTAGTTTTCAAGGACACTGCCACCAAACCTTGCCCATGAAATCCGATGTCCAGTCGGATCACTCATTGCTGTTGGACACCTCTAATACATGAAACCATGGGAAAATTTTGCTAGAAACTCACCATTGGATGGGGTTTCTTGATATACCTTCTGGTACAAAAGCTGGCACTCATCAACAAACTCATTCCTCACATGGTTGAGAAATAGCTTTGTGCTTTTCTTGTGTAGGCACTTGAAGACACTCAGCCACTCCTCATCGCGGATATCTTTATATGTGAGCTCTTTAGGCATCTTTCCCTCGAGGCTGAGCCCGTACTCCTCATGCAGTTCCTCGACCAAGAAGAAAAATCTTGATAGCCGCGGGTACTGCAATGCTGAAAGCACCAAAAAATAGAGCTTGTTGAAAGCCCAGCTTTGCAAACACTGAAGCAATGAAAAAAAACAATGCAAAGCATACACATGCATACCTTTCAATGACTTTTTTGACAGCATTGAGTTGGATGCAATGCATTCTAGAGTGCCAAGCACAAGCTTTACCTCCACTTTTGATGGACTACTTCACGTCGTGAGCTCATTGGTTGGAGGGGTTTGATCTTGAAGTTTAGGTTCAGACATTGTGCCCCTCCCGATCTTGTGCCTTGGTAAACCGCGTGTAGGCGACTTCATCTGGCAGCCTACATCTTGACTGTACAGTAAAGAGGATGAGCTTATGAGCACGCAGAGAAAGACTAATGCCTACAAGACCAAGTGCTACATATGATGCATGCAAAAGCTTGACTTTGGTAAAGCAAACAGGCAAATGGGACATGCAGACATGTAAGCCTCAACAGCTCAACACTGTTTATAAGCACGATTGGTGACCTTTGTTTGCGGAAAGGACGCATGTCTTATGAGCACGAGGAGAAAGACTAATGCATGCATACAGCTCCAAGTGCTACAATATTCATGATGCATGCAAAGCTTCACTTCAAAAGCATTAGAAAAATGGCACATGCAGACATGGAAACCTCAGCAGTTCAAAAAGGGAGTAGGGTTTACCTTCTCAGTCTAGCAAAGAAGAGGCTAGAGTGAATGAGATGTCTGCAAACCTCAGCAGTTCAAAACGGCAGCAGGGTTTACCTTCTCATTTTGGTAGAGCGGAGGCGAGAGTGAATGAGACGAGCGTTTGAGTTTCAAAGCTCAGGGAGATCACCTGGCACGCGAGACGAATCTATCAAAAGTTGATGTCGGCATCATCCTATGACAAGTCACATCACGCATACCTTGAAATGATGACTGAGCCGCCCCTCCCTACATTCAATGGCCCCTTCCAACTACTGAGTAGCGTTAAATGATAACCTTGCATTTGCACTACATTTCTACTCAAATGTATATATTTTTTATCAAAGTTTTAACCTAGTGATCATTCTCTCTTTCCGTAATAGCCTTTTTCCATACAAACACCTTACCCTTATTAGATCTTTATGCATTTACATCATATTTCTCTCTTCATGCTGAATGTAAATAGTAAACTTAATTCTACTCTCCTAGTTTTTTTACTGCATATTTTTTTAACTAATTACCTTTACTAATTTAAATACCTATCTGCATCCCATAATTTGTAAATAAATCATTTATGGGCACTTATCTTACCCATCTTCTCTCAAGGGTAGGGTTAACCTTGTAGGCCTTCCCTTCCCCACCACTATGTGACCCAAGTCTTGGATCATTTACTTGTGTTGGTCAACAAATATTAAATATAATGTATATCCCCAATAAATCAAACATTATTGGAGCCTACCTCATTTGTTTAAGGTGGATTCCCTTTTGAAAAAGCATGCTACACCTTGGATGCATGCTAAAGGGCCCCCTACAAGGAAACTTGGTTCAAAAGGTGTTTTGGATGCATCTTGAACGCCTTAGCTCGTGGGTATACTTGAGGAACACTCCAAAATCAGCTTAAACACTTTGAGAAGGTCAACTTTTCCTTTTACAGCACCCAATTCTGAGTTACAGGCTGAAAGTTATGGTGAAAACAAGGTGCTGCGGACACTGTTACTGCAGGTCAAAGTTACAATCAGGTAAACCACAAAGGTGAAAAGATTTCTTGACTTCCCCAAAATTCTAAAATACCAATGGGGATTTAAAAACCACTTGCATGTGGAGGGGTCGGCTCAAGATGCTTCCAGAGACACAACAAACAGGATGGGGACACTCTGCAGGAGCCACTAGAGGGACATCATGGTGGGGCCCACATACATTATCAACCCTTATGGAGCCTCCACGACCTAAAAGGATATTTTTAATGAAAAAATAAGTCCCTTATTTGCATAATTGAAGGAATGGTCAAAAGGGAACCTAACTATGGTTAATTACCAACCCTAGTCAAGTTTAACCTAACCCAAGGTCTTGTACAGCTATAAAAAGGCCCTTTGGCAAGCACAAAAAGGGACACACCTACTCCATTGCTGCAAATAAGCTCCTCTAAGGTTAGGGAAGCCCTAATCTCTCTCTCCTCTTGTCTCCCTATCCATTTCCTAAGCTCGCTATCATAAGCGGCACCATAGAGAGAGCATCAATATGCTATTGCTACCATTCTCTTGCAAATATTTCTCTTACCATACTCATCCCTAAATAAGGATTGTAGATTCTATATGAGAGCAAGGATATCAAGTTCAATGATCTATCTCATGGTTTGATCAACAAATCGTTGCAATTGGGGTGTCGTCGTCACACTTTTGCTCTAAACGCATGCAAAATTGGTAAGCATATCTTGGCAGCTTCTCATATTTTGTGCTCATTGGGTTGCTTGTTTGTTGAGAAAGTTTTTGTGCACCATGGTGTCTATTTTCTTGGCTTCTCTCCTTATGTTGTGTGTAAGTAAGTCTTGGGGCTGCATAGATGGAGAAGAGCTCTCTATGCATGCCGCCTTATGTGCGTAAGTAGTCTCTTCTTTTGGGAAAGGAAAGGAGTTGTCAAGTATTTGTGCATTATGGTGTTTTGAGTTTTGAGGTTTTGTGCTTGATTTTCTTAGAAGTATATGAGCACTAATATGGTGAAGGTCAATCTTTGCATGTGAGTTTGTGCAGTGTTCAAAGGGATTGCTTAAGGAGTGTGTGTTGAATGGTTGAAGGGCATTTTGTGTTGAAGCACATAAGGAAGGTGTGAGTGTGTGTGTGTGTGTGTGTGTGTGTGTGTGTGTGTGTGTGTGTGTGTGTGTGTGTGTGTGTGTGTGTGTGTGTGTGTGTTGTATATGGTTTGTTTTTGGTTTCCTTCTTTCTCCATAAAAGAGGGTGGTGCCCCTAAGAAATATGCGTGTGTAGGGTCTCACGGAGTGGTTGTCTGGTGGGAGCCTTGAGTTGAGCCCCATCTCAAAAAATCCGCTCTCATAAAAGTGGTGCCCCCACTGAGGAACTTTCCTAATTGCCTTCTATTCTCCTCATGAACAATAGAGTTGCACCATATGCTTTTCATTTTTCACAACGCATCAGAATTAACATTTGTGTAGATCGCAAATTTTTTTACCAACAACGCATTGTTTTTATGTTTGGAGCAGAAAGACTTGGTGAAATCTTGGCATCTCCAAATCCCATCATTCTTCCATTCATTAATTATGATGATTCATTTGATGTCCATGTTTTAATTTTGTTTTGAGGCAGGGACAAGAGGCGCTTAGATAGCGATCCACTCAAAGGAAACTTTCTTCAAGAGAAAGAAAAAGGAGAACACATTGTCACATGAACCAACCTGGAGCTGCTTCTCCTTTTACACCCATAGCTCGTCAATCTGTGCACATCATAATTGCTACAAAATTTAGATTTCAAGCAACCATTAGGAGAATTTTTGGACCCACTCGACTTAATGAAATTAATGCCTCAATCAACCCTTTTATTTTGCCTATGATAAATTATGAACTAACACTTAATGTATATATTTTCATTTTGATGTGATCACTCATCGTAGTCAAAACTTTGTGGTACACAAGCCTCCTTGTATTGTAAAAATGTCAAGCACTTTTCCTACCTTTCATTCTAAGAATGGTGAGGATGCACAAGAATTTCTGGATAATTTGGAGATGGCACACCTCATCTCTGGGAGAGATCAAGAAGAGATAAAGCTGTGTGCTTTTCCACTCGTTCTCAAAGGGGAGGCTAAGGCATGGTACGAGGCCTTGCAACCTCAAAAAAAAACCAATTGGGAGAGGCTACGTGCAATTTTTCTTGCCAAATTTGGGCAAGGAGATACTCCAGAGGGTCTTTGGAAGTGTCTACTTCAACATAAACAGGTATTCCTTGAAGACTACCCATCTTATGAGGCCGTTTTCCTTAACCTATGGGATAGATGGGAGGCTACCTTACAAAACCAAGGTGGTGCACCAAAATTTCTAAAGAAAGATAGGTTCATGGCTGGCTTGTACTCAATTTTGAAGACCAAGGTAGAGTTAAAATTCCCATCAACATTTGAGGAAGCACGTGAGGTGGCCATGGTCAAATTCAAGAAGTTAAATTTTCAAGCACATAGAACAAGGGACCTAAATGAAGTCATTGAGAGGGATTCTTCACCAAGCATGGGAGCACAAGTTAGGGGCTCTCTTGCCCAAACTTCACAAATAGGGGAAGGATCACAACAAGAGATCTTGCAAAGATTAACTCAACAACTAGAGAGTCTCACCTTGAATCTAGTGCAGGGCCTACCCCAACAACGACAACCAAGAGAAGGGAATCGCAATCAACGACGTCAAGCACAAGAGTTGAGATGTTGGAATTGCAATGAAGTTGGTCATGGCATGTATAATTGCCCTCACCCTCGAAGGCTTCCAGGGGACATATACCCTCCTAGACCCCCTCCGCTCATGGTGCAGCAAGAGCATGCTCAAGCCCCTCAAATTCTTCGTCGACCACCACCACCTCTAGTTGCAAACATCCCTCCTGTCCCACCAGTGGAGGAAGAGAGGGGAGTAAATGTCATAAAGCTAGAAGAGGAGATAGAGGTGAGCCCTATACATTTTGATGTTATGCCAGCAGAAAAGCGCACAAGAGCACACAACAAGGATGAAGACACAAGGAATGAAGAGTCAGAACCTGCAAGGAAGGAGAGGAAGAAAAAGTCAAAGAAGGAGGAAGGAGGCAAGAAGCAGAGGTCAAGGCGAAGGGAGATCGGCATCAACGATTTTCCGTTAGGAAAGAATATGGAACCCTACAACATCTTAGAAGATCTGCAAACTCAAAAGCCCAATATTTCTTGGCCTCAACTCCTACATCTATCACCCAAGGTGAGAAAGCACTGGTCCAAACTTGTAAGCACAAGACTCCCAAGAAAGAAAGAAAAGGTGACAGTAAAGGCATTGACTTCAAAGCCACAACAAGATGTGGAACCTATTGTAGATGCTTATGTAAGGGGTAGGAAGGTATCCAACGTGTATGTTGATGGTGGAGCACAAATGTGTGTGATCACGGAAAGAGCCATGAATAGACTAGGGCTTGAAATCACTAAATCCTCTAATTGTCAAGCTAGGATGGCCAACAATGCAAGTGTGAAGTGCCTAGGGATCATCGAGAATGTAAAAGTTTCTGTATGTAATATAGTTGCACGTGTGGACATGTATGTTATGCCAGCCAAGGGGGAGGACTATCCCATCATCCTAGGGAGGCCTTGGCTCATTGCTGTGAATGCAGATCAAAAATGGGGACGAGGACAATTGATTCTCAAAAAGGGGCAACATGTAGTATATGATTGGCATGAAGGAAAGCAGCTCGACATCAACTATGAGACCACAGCTGATGAAGAAAGTGAAGAGAGTTTTTGCTCAAGCGATGAGGAAAGTTCAACCACTACATCCAATAGCGAAGAAGAATCATCTTTGGAGGTAATGGGAATCATCTTCAACACATCAAAAACTCCATCAATAGAGGTTGAACCAACAAAGGAGCAAACAAAGGATGACAAAGGTGACCACAAGCACTTTGAAGACTTTGAGAGGATGCTTGCAAAAGATCTTACCCCTGAGGAGAAGCGGTCCTACATCGATATGCTCAAGAGGTATCCCAATTTGTTTATCACTCATTACTCACAAATTAGAGGTGTGGATGTTATAGAGCATGGCATAGAATTAAAACCAGGTACTAAACCTGTGGCTCAAAAGCTAAGGCGCCTAGGAAAAATACAACAAGAGGCACTTTTGACAGAGGTTAACCGACTCCTCAAAGCTGGTTTCATTTACCCTGAGTCTAACTCTGAGTGGGTATCCCCAATTGTAGTAACCCCTAAAAAGAACGGAAAATGGAGGGTCTATGTTGACTACAAACCACTCAATGCTGCAACAAAGAGGGATCATTTTCCTCTTCCTTTCCAAGATGAAATCTTAAACGAAGTAGCCGGCCATGAATGTTACACAGTGTGTGATGGGTATTCAGGGTATTTTCACATCAGAATAGCAGAAGAAGATCAGTTAAAAACCATTTTCATCACACCTTGGGGTTGCTTTGCCTATAGAGTGATGCCATTTGGGCTCACAAATGCTCCTAGTACCTTTATAAGGTTTACAACTCTTGTCTTTCAGCCCTTCTTTGGAAAGTCAATTAGGGTTTTTATGGATGACTTCTGTATCTATAGTAGCCAAAGACTTCATTGCCAAAAAGTTGAGGAGGGGCTTAGGAAGCTTCATCAATTTGGGGGACAGCTTAATCCTGAGAAGTGTCACATTGCAGAGTCACAAGTGGTATTGCTAGGTCATGTGGTTTCTTTGCAAGGAATTCAAGTGGATCCATCAAAAGTAAATGCTCTCTTGTCACTACAACCACCAACGACAACCAAGGAGCTCATGACTTTCAACCACAAAGTAAGGTACATGTCTCGTTTCATTCACCTTCTAGCGGAAGCTATTGCACCTTTGCACAAGCTAGCAAACAAACCCACATTTGAATGGAGAGAGGAACACAAATTATGCTTTACTGAAGTAAAGGTTATTCTCAACTCTCTTCCAACAATAATGCCACCAAATCCAAAGGATACATATTACATCACGCCAAGTGTAGGAATGGAGGCCATTGGTGTAGTTCTCATGCAAAAAGACCCAAAAACATGCTACATGAGGTCAGTATACTTTGCAAGCAAAGTCATGACCGCTGTAGAGAAGGGCTACACCGATATGGAGAAGGTGGTATTCACAATTATGTTTGCGGTAAGAAAGTTCCGATCATATCTCTTACCTGCACCATTTGTCATTCTCACCATGGAAAACAATTTACCATATGTTGTGCAACACATGAGCCTCTCATCTAGGATAGCCAAATGGGTTCTAGAACTTCAAGAGTTCGAATACACTTTTCTTGTGGAAGATAGCACAAGGACAGGTCTTGCAGACATTCTCACATACAAAGTGAGAGAAAGGAAAGAGTCACCAAAGGCAGGAGACAAAGCTACACCACAAAATAATGAGGAGGAGATGGACAATGCACACATTTTGTGCTTTGATGGAGCTTACCGACGACAACACGATCAGGCAGAAGGGGGGGTTCTTATTCTAAGTCCACAAAGGGAAGTTCTTGTTAAGAAAGGTATCACCTTGGAAAATGTTCATTCTAATAATGAGGCTGAGTATGTCACCTTAAAGTTGGGGCTTGAAGAATGCAGAAAACTTGGCATCGAAAGACTTATAATAAGAGGTGATTCCTTACTAGTTATTAGGCAAATCCAAGGGATATGGAAGTGCAAGAACCCTACTCTAGTGGAGTGGCTTAGACAGGTGAAGGCTTTGATAAATAACTTTGAAGCTACACAGGTACAGCATGTTGTGAGAACCCTGAACAAGGAAGCAGATTATCTCGCCAATGAGAAACTTCAGATCATGGTGGGAGGTGTGAAGCTCTACGAACCAAAGTACCAAGGCCAAGAGGAATTGAAGGACATCATATTTTTCCTCCAAACTGGTGAGTGCCCTAAACACTTGGATAAAGTGCAAAGGCATAGGTTGGTAAAAAAGGCAACTCCTTACCAACTCATAGGAGATGATCTGTATCATAAAGGGAAAGATTTGGTGCTAAGAAGGGTGCCCTCTGTTCAAGAAATAGAGAGAATCCTCTTCACATGCCATGATGATGTCTGTGGGGGTCATTTTTCTCATGATATGACAAACAGGAAGATTTTGCAAGCAGGGTTTGTTTGGCCAAGTCTACACCGTGATGTCCAGCATTGGTGTAAGTCATGCAAAGGTTGTCAGATTGCTAGAAATCGACGACTCACTTACGAACCTCGAGTTCCAATAATTTCGTATGGTCCTTTTGAGAAGTGGGGTGTGGATGCAATAGGCCCCTTACCTCACACATCTACCGGGAAGGTCTTCATCATTGTGGGAGTAGATTACATGACACGATGGGCGGAGGTAGCAAGTACAACACGAATTACAGCCGAGGAGGTATCAAAATTTATCTTTGATCACATATGCAGTAGATTCGGCACACCACTAGAGATTTTGTCAGATCGTGGTCCAGGGTTTAGAGCAGAGCTCCTAGATAATCTTTTGGCAAAGTTAAAAGTCAAACATTTGCATTCTACACCTTACTACCCTCAGTGCAATGGGTTGGTTGAAAAGGTGAATGGAATGATATGTAAGATCATTTCTAATCAAGTTGCAAATCGACCAAACGACTGGGATCGCCATTTGACCGCAGCTCTATGGGCATACAGAACATCTTTCAAGGTATCCACTCAATTCACTCCTTTTCATTTGGTATATGGACAGGAGGCACTCCTTCCTATTGAGGTGGAGATTGCAAGCCTACGCATTCTCTCACGGGGAGCAAAGAGGCCAAAAGAAGCTTTGCAGGAAAGAATTTTAGATCTTCAACAACTTGAGCTTGATAGAGAAGAGTCCATCGACTATTACATTGCCCAAGCCACAAGCCAAAGGAACAAAATCAACAAGAAGCTCAAGGGGAAAGGATTGAAAGAAGGTATGTTGGTTCGTCGCTATGATAACCGACTTGATACTCGACTTGACAAAAAGTTTTTGCAAAGATGGGAGGGACCTTTCATGATAAAAACAAAGTTTGGGAATGGTAGTTACAGATTAGCAGATTTATCAGGAAAACTCCACAAGACCAGAGTCAATGGATGGAGATTAAATCCCTACTTTCAACGTATCAATCCGTTGATAGGCAGTCATCTACCTACATCGTCTAAGCTCCAAATTGGCATGGCTCCCTTCGGCTTGGCAAATGCTCCACCTATTTTTAAAGCTTTGATGTGCAAAGAAGAACCAGCCTTGGAATCTCAACATACCCAAGGCAACCCTCCCATCTCCGATTTATGGGATTGAGGTAATGAAAAGCAGGTCTAATGGAGTAAAAGAGTGTATATCACTCCTCCTTTTTTTAGAAACATAAGAAAAAAAGAAATAAAAGAAGAAAAAAAAAGAAATAAAAGAAGAAAAAAAAAGAAAAAAAAACTCTTTTGTTTCATCTAGGAGCATGAATGATCCTAGATGAAGGGGGAGGGCTAATGTGAGTAGCGTTAAATGGTAACCTTGCATTTGCACTACATTTCTACTCAAATGTATATATTTTTTATCAAATTTTTAACCTAATGTTCATTCTCTCTTTCCGTAATAGCCTTTTTCCATACAAACACCTTACCCTTATTAGATCTTTATGCATTTACATCATATTTCTCTCTTCATGCTGAATGTAAATAGTAAACTTAATTCTACTCTCCTAGTTTTTTTATTGCATATTCTTTTAACTAATTACCTTTACTAATTTAAATACCTATCTGCATCCCATAATTTGTAAATAAATAATTTATGGGCACTTATCTTACCCATCTTCTCTCAAGGGTAGGGTTAACCTTGTAGGCCTTCCCTTCCCCACCACTATGTGACCCAAGTCTTGGATCATTTACTTGTGTTGGTCAACAAATATTAAATATAATGTATATCCCCTATAAATCAAACATTATTGGAGCCTACCTCATTTGTTTAAGGTGGATTCCCTTTTGAAAAAGCATGCTACACCTTGGATGCATGCTAAAGGGACCCCTACAAGGAGACTTGGTTCAAAAGGTGTTTTGGATGCATCTTGAACGCCTTAGCTCGTGGGTATACTTGAGGAACACTCCAAAATCAGCTTAAACACTTTGAGAAGGTCAACTTTGCCTTTTACAGCACCTAATTTTGAGTTACAGGCTGAAAGTTATGGTGAAAACAAGGTGCTGCGGACACTGTTACTGCAGGTCAAAGTTACAATCACGTAAATCACAAAGGTGAAAATTTTTCTTGACTTTCCCAACATTCTAAAATACCAATGGGGAGTTAAAAACCACTTGCATGTGGAGGGGTCGGCTCAAGATGCTTCCAGAGACACAACAAATAGGATGGGGACACTCTGCAGGAGCCACTAGAGGGACATCATGGTGGGGCCCACATACATTATCAACCCTTATGGAGCCTCCACGACCTAAAAGGCTATTTTTAATGAAAAAATAAGTCCCTTATTTGCATAATTGAAGGAATGGTCAAAAGGGAACCTAACTATGGTTAATTACCAACCCTAGTCAAGTTTAACCTAACCCAAGGTCTTGTACAGCTATAAAAAGGCCCTTTGGCAAGCACAAAAAGGGACACACCTACTCCATTGCTGCAAATAAGCTCCTCTAAGGTTAGGGAAGCCCTAATCTCTCTCTCCTCTTGTCTCCCTATCCATTTCCTAAGCTCGCTATCATAAGCGGCACCATAGAGAGAGCATCAATATGCTATTGCTACCATTCTCTTGCAAATATTTCTCTTACCATACTCATCCCTAAATAAGGATTGTAGATTCTATATGAGAGCAAGGATATCAAGTTCAATGATCTATCTCATGGTTTGATCAACAAATCGTTGCAATTGGGGTGTCGTCGTCACACTTTTGCTCTAAACGCATGCAAAATTGGTAAGCATATCTTGGCAGCTTCTCATATTTTGTGCTCATTGGGTTGCTTGTTTGTTGAGAAAGTTTTTGTGCACCATGGTGTCTATTTGCTTGGCTTCTCTCCTTATGTTGTGTGTAAGTAAGTCTTGGGGCTGCATAGATGGAGAAGAGCTCTCTATGCATGCCGCCTTATGTGCGTAAGTAGTCTCTTCTTTTGGGAAAGGAAAGGAGTTGTCAAGTATTTGTGCATTATGGTGTTTTGAGTTTTGAGGTTTTGTGCTTGATTTTCTTAGAAGTATATGAGCACTAATATGGTGAAGGTCAATCTTTGCATGTGAGTTTGTGCAGTGTTCAAAGGGATTGCTTAAGGAGTGTGTGTTGAATGGTTGAAGGGCATTTTGTGTTGAAGCACATAAGGAAGGTGTGAGTGTGTGTGTGTGTGTGTGTGTGTGTGTGTGTGTGTGTGTGTTGTATATGGTTTGTTTTTGGTTTCCTTCTTTCTCCATAAAAGAGGGTGGTGCCCCTAAGAAATATGCGTGTGTAGGGTCTCACGGAGTGGTTGTCTGGTGGGAGCCTTGAGTTGAGCCCCATCTCAAAAAATCCGCTCTCACTACTAAGGCCATTAACATTTTAAAATTCTCCTTTTCTTTTTTGTATTCATCACAAATTCCTTTCCAAAGTAGTCTCTTGGTGGTACCCCAAAAAGTGAAATAGTGGTACCACCAATACATGCTTAGACCCACTTATTATAGGTATCTTAAGACACACACACACACACACACACACACACATATATATATATATATATATATAGAGAGAGAGAGAGAGAGAGAGAGAGAGAGAGAATATATTCTCATGTGTGTGTGTGTGTACAGAGGTTGCAAAGTGTGCTTTTGATGGAAGTGCATATCATTTAGAGTGCATACACATACAACTTCTATCACTCTCTTCTTCTCATTGATTGGAGCCCCTCTACTCTCTCTCTCTCTCTCTCTCTCTCTCTCTCTCTCTCTCTCTCTCTCTCTCTCTCTCTCTCTCTCTCTCTCTCTCTCACACAAGCAAATATGCTCGGATCAAATCTGACAGTGGACTATACACAAGCCTCCTCTCTTTGCCAACTCTCTCTCTCTCTCTCTCTCTCTCTCTCTCTCTCTCTCTCTCTCTCTCTCCCCATGACAAACTTGAACTACATCTAGAGTCGACACATGGATGGCCCAGCTTTGTTATAAACCGGCGAGCCTCTCTCTCTTCAAAGAAACATACTCAACGTTTAAGTTTTCATTAGCATCTCTATCGTACACGTGTATGTGCCTACATAGTCTCACCCCAATAACCAACATTTAGGGGAGGAAGGATATCAACAACAAAGGTGACTAGCATTCAAAAATATTTTAAGCTTGCATTGGGAAAGTGTGGTAAGAGCATAGGCGATTGTGCGGAGGGGTTGTGTTAAGCATTTGCTACAGTCTGTGTTGCCTTTTTTTGTGTTCAGGGCCGTCTACCCCCCCATAGGTTTCTATAGGGTAGGGGTTTTGATAGTGGTAGGCTTTGCTACGTAGGCAGTGCCAAGGGCCTCATATTCCTCCTCTAGATACAACGAGGTCCAGGTTTCCCTACCCAAAGCTTTTGATAATCTCACTTTTGGCGCACTTAGCATCTTAAGTGATGTTTGCTCACATCTTCAACGTGCATAATATAGCTACTAGTACCTCTTTCCCCTTGTTAGTGCTTTGAGTTTTTTTCCTGCCTAGGCTAACTAGTCTTGCTTGGTGGATGTCACTATATTACATCTATAGGTTATTACAGGACATCTTAGAGCCGTTCCTCGGTGGTGTCTCAAGGTATCACCCTCAGTTGCATCAAGTAACCCCGAGTATGCACTAGGAGATACGTACTCACGCTTGCAATTACCATCCTGACTCGCTTGGCTCCTCTTTTCTTCATCGGTTTAGTATCTTCAGCATTTTCTATAGTGACCATTTTTGGCGTTAGCTTCTATTAGGCGTTGTTTTGGTTAGGCCTTCCCTAGGGGCTGATTCCAATTAGGTGGGGCTTGGTCTGTCATCCCCCCCTTTCACCCTTATTGGCTTCATGGTGGATCATGGCTTCGATGACGTGATGGTGCCTATGGAGGCGGACATCCGAAAGTTCTCAAAGTTGTTGTCGATGTAGGATGACCTCGTACTAATGGACAAAAGGATCCGGCCTACACCGATGCAGCAAGCACCGACAATATGAGGGAGGGTTTTGAAGAATACAATACTTGGGTGAGTTGGATCTCCCAAAAAAAGATGATGGGGTCGAATTTATCACTAAAGGGGCAACTTTGAGGTCAAGACACTCAAGACAGGGGAGCCCCGGAACTATATGCACTAACACTAACAGGGTGGCTTCCAGGTCTGGTTCTCTCAAGCTAGGCATATCTTTTGCGAGCATCTTGAAGGGTCCCTCCCCTACGGGCTACAACAAAGACGCATTGATTGAGGGTGCTAGAGATGAAGTCCATGAGAGATTGAAGAATCATTGTCAAGTCCCGGCTAGAACAAGAACTGAAAGAAATCAATAGATAGATGGAGATTGGCTCTGGAGGTAACAAGAGACCTTGCTCACAGTTGGAAAGTGAGAGGCTTATCGAAGATGGGCTGGCAGATCGAGCGTATAGTGCTCTGAAGAAGTCTCTTTCGTAGTAGATGGAGGTTGAGGAGGCCATTATGGTGGCGATCCCACCAACGCTTATTAAAAAGCAGCTTGCCATGCGAACTAAGCATACACTTGTGTTTGGATTCAGTGGGAGAGTCCCGAACAGATTTGAGCTGATTCAGTGGATTTAGGGACCTCAAATTCAAGTGCATGGAGGAGCTCTTGAAAGTACGGCGTATCCTTGGGGGGTTCACCGTTCACTATCCCCCTATATAACGTGCATTCTCGCGGTATTAAAAAACCCCTCTTTTAACATGTTTGAATGAATAAAATGACCCCTTGTTTTAGGAAATTTTTCCAAAATTGAGTATAAAACCCCCTTATTTTACTGTATCTCTATTAAATTGCCTAAATTTTTTTCATTTTAAAACCCCTCCTTTCGAACTCACATTATATGTTAACATGATTACATAGTGCATCCCCCGAGGGTGTACCTTGCTAAGGGATTTTGCTCAGTCAGATTCAAGGACAACTCAGACGTGGTGAAGATTTTGGATAAGGGCCCATCCTATTTAATAGGACAACAATCTGTGTGGTACCATGGGAGACCATGTTTGAGTCGGCAGAATCCCTCCAAGGGTTACATCCAATTTGGGTAGCGTTCGCGGGGCTACCAAGTTGGCTGTGGGATAATATTAAGATGTTGGCAGGCCAACTAGGCACCCCTTTGTTGTTCCTAATAAAAGAGGACTTGGTAGGGCCTCCAATTGGGTGTGCATAGGTTGGAACGTTGCTAAGACACCACGTAAGAGCATGGTCATCAATGTTGGAGTAGGGATGGTCACAATTCCACTTAACTTCGAGAGATACTTTGGGGCATGATTTCAGTGCAATAAATTTGGGCACTTTGCCAAATGACGACCTGGCAATGCAAGAGTGTAGGATGGAATAAATTGTAGAAGTGTGTGGGAAACAGGTAAAGGATAACAAAGAGTCACAAGAAGGTGAAGGAAAAGAGGCTATGATCTGTAACAAAGAAGTAACCAAGAAGCAGGAGAAGATGGTGGAGAAGTAGTGCATCGCTATGCACATCCCTAATGGAGCAAGTAGTGAGATTATCGCACCACCTAAGTTTACCACAGTGACAACTAAGTTAGTGATGCAAGTCCGAGGCCTAAAGAGGAAAAAAAGGGTGAAGGCGGCTGCAAGGGATTCCAAGACATTTAAGAATACTAATTTTTGGAAAGGGAGAAGCCCCGCCCAACCTCCCGCCCTGCCAAAAGGGTCGACGTCTCTTGTTCCTCTTCACAATCCTTTTGCAGTTTTGCGAGAGAAGAAAAGCCCTAATCCAGATCCCTTGGGAAACTTCATTTTTTTTGGGGGGAACGGAAAAGGTCCAATGGAGGAGGACATTAGGAAAGAGAGATTCATAGGAGTGTCTCAGTATGAGGAGGAGTTTGTTCCCCTTTCTCAATAATGGAGGACCTGATCATCTAGGCATGGAATGTTAAGGGGATCAAGACCAAGAAGAAGAGCTCCCTCTCCTGGGAGGAAGTTAAAAAAGGAAAGGAAATTAACTTCTGCGTTGTGCAAGAGCATCACCTTGATGTCGCAAGTAGCAAAAAACAAGAACTGGTAAAAAAACTTATTTTCTATGGAGAGGGTGAGGATGGGTACATGGTGTAATGACGACAGTGGACAGGGACCTAGAACCTAAGGTGGTGCTAAATCATCCATCTCGGAGAGCTTTGGGAGTCAAGATCGTGGGGGACAAACATTTCACAATTATCAACATCCATGGTCCCTGCACACAACGAAGGAAAGAGCAAGGCTCTCGAATAGCTTGAAAGAAGTACAAGAGGAAGGGGAATGGCTTATGGTGGGAGACTTCAATATGGTGGAGAAGAGAAAGGAAAAATAGGCTCCTCGAGTATACTTCCGGGTGCAAAGAGTGCCAATGGTGATGACTGTGTGAGAAGTGGGCTTTTATGGACTTATGGGAGGTGGGTCCATGGAATAGCATGCCAAGATTCACGTATACCAACCTGCAGTATGCTAGCTCAGCATCTCGTCTAGATAGATGCTATTGTTCCCATCAAGCTGACTGGCTGCCTCCATTTCTTGATCTGAAGGTGGTAATGTGACAATGCATGTCGGATCACCTGCCGTTAAGCATGAAGTTGCAACGAACCAAGATAGAAGGTCATTGCCCTTAAGGTGCAAAGAAGCTATTGACAACAAGAGCTCATCTGGTCAGAGACCCTCTCTTTAGAATCCTAGTAATAAAGGCTATAAGGAAACTCTCTAAAGATGTTGATCTGGTAAGCCCTAAGGCCTCGGAGGTATTCACCAAGAATATACAAAAAGCAATCAAGACGGTAGGCCCTAGAAGGAAGAAACACTGCAAGAAGCATTTTAAAAGTAGATCGTAAACGAAGTAGAGCTATTAACTACAAAAAAACAACATGGGTCGACGTCTAAAGCCGAGCACAAAAGGTGGCTTGAAGCAAAAAGCAACTTGATAAAGCAATAACTTGAGGTGAAGAAGGCCAAAATTCTCTCTAGAGAGACTTTCCTCTAGCGGGAGAGGCTAATCAATCTCACTTTTTCAGGGCCCTCAAATTTGTGCTCACAACTGAAGCACTGGTTCCCAATAACTATGATGTCATTGGCCTATAAGATAATTACCAAAAATGTTGCTCTTAGGCTCCCTCCTCTTCTGGACAAGGTCATCCCCCCACACCAACATGGATTTATTAAAGGAAGGTCTATATACGGCAACTTTCTGGCAGCAATGATCGGCATAGAGTATGCATCTTTCACTAAGCAAAAGTGTATATTACTACAATTGGATTTGGATAAAGCATATGATAGGATCACGTGGTCTTTTATCAAAGAGGTCATGAAATCATTGAGCTTTGGACAGAGGATGTGTCAGTTGGTTAGCACTTTGGGTATTGATAGCACAACAGAGAGTCTAGTGGTCCTTCCAGAGTTGAATTTGGGTGCAAGAAACCATCCCAACAGCTCAGAACTGACAGAATCTCACGCAAAGTGAAAAAATCAACTTAGCCTCCAATCCAGAGGTTCATTTCTAAAACTTTAGGTACAATAAGACCTCTTAATCATGTTAAATCTGATGATAGCAACAAAAGTTTATTTGGCTTCCCAAC
Source organism: Adiantum capillus-veneris (assembly GCF_014529385.1). Lineage (NCBI taxonomy): Eukaryota > Viridiplantae > Streptophyta > Polypodiopsida > Polypodiales > Pteridaceae > Adiantum > Adiantum capillus-veneris. Next base: position 112,994,656 of record NC_140949.1, on the reverse strand, counting down.
ATGGATCGAGATCCATGTACCTCTACGTCAGAACAGAGACAAAAACTTACCATACAAAGAGCTAGTCCATAGTAACCTGCTGCAAATTGAAATTGGACCCAAATTGTTGAGGATGTGTAAGGATTTGTATGCTACTAAAAAAACCCAACTAAGTTTTGTTGGTTAAAAGCAAGAACTAACAAGAATGGTTGTAAGCTCACAGCTATCAAGAAAATTCTTGACAGGTTGCAGGTACTATAAGATATTACCTGGCAAATCAAACGGGAGATTCAAACGATTTAATGAGGTAACTCGGTTTGGATTTTGTATTAACAATTCTTCATGAATTTGTGATCAGGAAGATTGTACCAGAATAAGAATCCCAGCATCTTTGATCAAGGGAATAATCACTCAACGGAAGAAAGTGTGAATCAGAGACCACTGCCACCTTTGGAACCCATTCTAGAGGAGAGTTTCTCTGACACTTCGTCTAAGAGATCATACAGCCTCATGACTGAAGATTCTAACAAGTCAAACCCTAAGGGAACAGCTTCGATGGGTGTAAGTCCTTCTCAGCCTGCATCTAATGTAAAATTGTTGTATTTGAAGTTTCAATTTGAAAATGTGATTAAGGCCAAAATCTATAAGGATGGAATGGACCGCTATTGTGTTAAGTTGGAAAATAAGCCAAGCGAGTTCAGAGACCTTGTAGATGTTGATTATGACGGGGATAGATATTTCGACCGAGAGGGAATAATGTACCTAGTGGTTCATAACCCTTTTATTGTGGATAAATGGGGAATGACCGGCACCAAGGACAAGGTAGATAATGAGCTGGCCAATGAACCACCCAAAATGGAGAAACAAAACGCGGTACTTAGACGCACCGATGAGACAGAGCACCTTAACACAGACAACACGTTTGTGGGGCTTTATAAGTTCAATAATGGAGAACAAACACTCTATTATAGATGTGATGAGCTCTGCATCAAAGAATTGACAGACCAAAAAACTTGTATATTTACATGTACACGGAGGACAAAAGTATTCAAGTGGTCATAATGGACAAGTATGGCCGAAAGTACTCTCCAATGGATCGTAAGGAATTAGAGAGATATACATATTTTGGAGGACCACTCCACCAATACTATGTAAATCGGGAAGAGGTAAAAACCAGGACTACTCACACAAGACCTAAGACTATGAGCCCCTTGAGAACCAGGGTGGCGGATTCTTATGGACATGAACAAGTCCCAAAAACAGAACCTTTAGGATCAATGGCGTCTAGGGCTTTTATGAACACACATAGGGACAGTATTGTTCCTGACATCACTTACACCACTGGAATCCCTCCGACTATTACACGAGATCGACTTGATGAACATATAGCGGATAGGATACCACTGTTAGTACCAAGAGGAGATTATGAACCTAGAGAGGCCACACCAGGTGGACAGGAGTTGTTAGAATGGTTGCAGAGGCCAGACGTATGCGATCTTCTCAGGTGGAAAAATGCGTACCCAAAAAGTATAATGGATCTAGAGATCCGTATGCCCATCTTTCAATCTTCAAACAAGTGTTGAGAGCGAAATAAGTAACTGATTTACACACTCAATATGAAGGATTTGGGTTGACATTAGAAGGTACTGCATTGACTTGGTTCCAACCATTAAGCAGCTTGGAATTCCCAAGTATTGAGCAACTTCTCCAAGAATTCACTGAGGAATTCTCAAAAAGGGGGATCAAGCATAACATTGTCTCCCATATCTATGCATTTAGGCAAAAGGAAAAAGAGAAATTGAAGGAAGCATCGCTTTGTTTCAAGCAGTACATAGAAAGATGCCTTCTTGAGAACTACCTCAAGATGAAAAACTATCAGTCCTTTTCATAGAAGGATTGCGAAATGACACGCTCAAAAAGGACTTGCACTTGAAGGCATGTGTAACTTTTGAGCAAGTCACAAAAGAGGCTTTGTATCTTGTAGATAACTGCAAGGCATATGGGGAGGTGACTGAAGACACAGATCAGGGGACAAGTAGCATCTCTTCAGCCACTAGTGATGAAGGAGTACGAGCGGAAGTGCGACGCGAGAGAGAGTGCGAGAAGACGAGCACGACGAGTGAACTCGCTCTAGTGTAATGTGTAGAGCATAGTGAGTTCTCATTAGGTTTTACAAAAGAATATGTGTACATACCTGGCAGCCCGCCCACTTACCTGGGCGACCACATTGGGCTTTATACCCCAACAACCTCCCACTTAAAGTCCAATGTGGTAATTTAGGTGTGAGAGAAGCTACTATACAAGCTAATATACAAGGGATGTAGAGAAGTGATGTACTACCCTACACCTAACTGCTTGCGAAAGTGCGCAAAGCTCTCTAAGGGAAGTCCTTTTGTAAATAGATCAGCAGGATTTTCTGTGGTGTGAACTTTGACAAGTTGAAGTTTCTTATCCTCAAGCATTTCCCTGATGAAATGATACTTCACATCCACATGCTTTGTCTTTGAGTGATAAACTGGATTGCGAGCCAATTGTATAGCACTTTGACTATCACAATATAACACAGGCATCTCTTCTTTGATTCCCAAATTTGTTACTAGTTGATTAAGCCAAATTGATTCTTTGCATGCCTCTGATGCTGCAACATATTCAGCCTCTGTAGTAGACTGAGTAACACAATCTTGTAATCTAGAACGCCATGATACTGCTCCACCAGCCAATGTAAAGACATACCCTGACGTAGACCTTCAGTTGTCGAAGTCACCTGCATAATCTGAGTCTGTAAAACCCTTTACACTTCACTCCTGACTCCCATAGCATATACGCATACTCTTTGTAGCTTTCAGGTATCTCAATATTCCTTTCACTGCCTCCCAATGTTTCTTGCCTGGGTTTGACATGTATTGACTTACTACTCCCACTACAAATGCAATGTCTAGGCGAGTAGCAATCATTGCATACATCAAACTACCCACTGCAGACGCATATGGAATCTTATCCATTTCAACCTGTTCTTCCTCAGACACAGGATAATCTTGTTTGCTAAGTTTCACATATGGTGGCAATGGAACACTCAATGCCTTTCCCTTCTCCATATTGAAACGTTGCAAAACTTTGTCAATATACTCTGTTTGAGATAACCAAATCAACTTCTTTGATCTGTCTCTCTCAATGCGCATACCAAGTATATGACTTGCCTCACCCATGTCTTTCGTGTCAAACGATTTTGCCTCTTTGACTTCAAAGCTGAAATTTCTTCCAAGTGCTTGCCAGCAATCAACCTGTCATCCACATACAAAATAAGGATCAGCCAACTGCCATCCTTAGCCTTCTTTGTATATAAACAGTGATCGAACTCACTACGTTTGTAGCCTTGAGAAAGCATAAACTTGTGGAACTTATGGTACCATGCCCTCGGTGATTGTTTTAAGCCATAAAGACTCTTTAACAACTGGCATACCAAATCTTCCTTGCCTTTCTCAACAAACCCTTCTGGCTGCTGCATGTAAATTTCCACATCTAGATCACCATGCAAGAATGTTGTTTTGACATCCATTTGGTGCAACACCAAATCTAATATGGCAACCAATGCAAGAAAGCATCTCAATGTAGTCATCTTGACCACCGAAGAGAAGACTTCATCAAAGTCAATGCCTTGTTCTTGCTTAAAGCCCTTGGCAACAAGCCTTGCTTTGTACTTTGGCTGACTATCATGAGCGGTGATCTTATACCTGTAAACCCATTTACAAGGTAGAGCCTTTTTGCCCTGTGGTAATTTAACTAGCTTCCATGTCTGGTTTTTATGCAGAGCTGTCATCTCTGACTGCATGGACAATTGCCAATTCCCGGAGTCCTTCATTTGCACTGCTTCCTTGTAACATGAAGGCTCATTGCAATCAGTCAACATGACATAGTTCATAGATGGAACAAATCGATCAGGAGGTCACGTGATACGTCCAGATCTACACAAAATAGGTGGCTCAGGCTCAGCCACAACCTGTGGTTCCAATCTATCCTATCCTTGCTCCTCTCGAGCCCTAACATTTTGTCTTGCACGTGCAGGTCCATCTTCTTTGAAGACAACTCTTCTGATCTCCTCAACCCTCTCTGGTTTAGAATGATATTCGGATTCATTAAAGTGAACATCATTGCTGCGGATAACCTTTCTAGATTCGGGATCCTAAAGTCTGTACCCCATCTCACCAGAATTACCATAGCCTAGAAAGATGCACTTTCTACTCTTTGGCTCAAGTTTGTTCCTAAATTCCTTTGGAACATGAGTATATGCCTCATAGCCAAAGACTTTGAGATGCTTGTATGAGGGCATTTTGCCTGACCATACCATCTCTGGCACTGAATCCTTCTGCAAAACCTTGCTAGGAGATCTATTTATAAGATGAACATCTGTTGATACAGCTTCAGCCCAAAACCCATTTGGCAGCTGTGCATTAGACAACATACTTCTGACCTTCTCCTGTATGGTCCTATTCATCCTCTCACCAACACCATTTTGAGGAGGATTGGAAGGAGCAGTAAGTTCACGTTTTATACCTTTTGACTCACAAAAGTCCTGAAAGGCCTTTGAAACATACTCTCCACCATTGTCAGTGCGTAAGCATTTAAGCTTCTTGCTACTCTGATTCTCCACAAGTGTCACAAACGTTTTGAAAACACTAAACGCTTCATCCTTGTGCTTGAGAAAGTAAACCTATACTTTCCTCGAGTAATCATCTATAAATGTCATAAAGTAAGAAGCTCCCCCTAGAGATAGGTTAGGCATAGGTCCACACAAATCACTATGAACAAGTGCCAACTGTGTATCTCTTCTACTGCTTCTATGCTTATGTGGCTGCTGTGTTTGCTTACCATACAGGCAATGTTCACAGAATTCAAGATCATTAAATGACAAGCCAGGCAAATAACCAGAATGAGACAAGATTTCCATTCCCTTCTTGGACATATGTCCTAACCGGCTATGCCACAAAGAAACGTTCGGCTGCTCGGTTACATTGATTACATTTTTAGAGACATTTGATACATAAATCATGTAAAGTCCTCCAGACTTTACTCCATGTGCTACTGTCATCGAACCCTTGGATATCTTCCACATGTTTTGTCCAAAAGTGATGACGTAGCCAGCATCATCAAGTAAACCTGTGCTGATCAAGCTTTTTGTAATTGCAGGAACATGTCTCACATTCTTCAGCGTGAAAGAAGAGCCATTATGAAACTTCAATTGAACATCTCCAGCACCTAAGATCTCACATGTCTGCCCATTACCTAGCCGAACATGATCTTTAGTGGTCACATAAGAGGTAAACCACTCCTTGTTTGGAGACACATGAAGTGATGCCACTGAGTCTATAATCGAGTCACTCAGTGCATTTCCATCAAATGCTGTAAGAAGAGCTGAGTCCATTGTATTCTTCAAGAAGTAGATGTCTCCTGACACTAGACTGTCATCCTCCGCAACAGTGTTTGTCACATTTATTTCTTGAATCTTCACTGAGGACTTGTTCTTCTCACCATGGTCTTCAGCTTTCTCTTTGCCTTTTTCTGCTTTCCATTCTCTGCAGTCTCTTTTCATGTGACCCTTCTTGCCACAATGGTAGCATTCTATGTCACTCTTGCCTTTAGCACTGCGGGACTTGCTACGAGACTGATTCCTCTTTCCACCTTTGTACTTTTCTTTGGTCCTTCCCCTGACAACTAAGGTTGTTCCTTTGCCTTTGTCCATTGTCTTTCTGTTGGTTTCTTCAGTAAGCAGACTGCCTTCTACACCTGCTATGTTCAAACCATCGGGAGGTGCAGAATTACTCAAAGCTATGCAAAAAGTGTCCCAACTTTCCGGCAATGTGATCAACAGGAACATAGCTCTAACAGGTTCATCAAACTTGACACCTTGAGCTGACAACTGACTGTAGATGGTGTTAAATTCATTCAGATGATTGGACATAGGTGTCCCTTCTTTCATCTTCAAGTCAACAAGCTTCTTAAGCCAGTATACCTGTGAAGCTGCACTCTGCTTCTCATAAAGATCACTCAGCTTTGTCCATGCTTCATAAGCCGACATCTCGTCTGCTACATTGAAGTAAACGCTTTCTGCCAAAGTCAGCATAATGGTAGAAAGTGCCAATTCATCCATTTCGCTCCATTCATCTTCGTCCATATCTTGTGGTTTTATCCCCTTGAGCTTTATAGGTTTTATCTGCTTCTTTTGTACCAACACGTGCCAAATCTACTTCTTCCACAATGGGAAATTGGTTCCATCCAGTTTCTTGATATTGTAAAGAGCAGTGTCCTATGATCCAGCCATAGCTACGCTTCACAGTAGTTTACTTTCCTGGGAAAAATTCGACAGAGTTTCCCCTGTAAACTGACCTCTGAACCAATATCACCCTGTCAAATGAACCAAGAAGCTTCAGATTCTGCAGAAATTTTGGCAGAGTCTCCTTTGTAAAATGGCTCTGGTGTACTCAAAAACAGACCAAAAAACAGCTCAAAAAACACTGTCTCTCTGACACTATAAGCTGCAGGTAAACCTGTCTTGCACCTGTACTGTCTCTCAGTGTCCTGTAAGCATAGACTGCGACAATGCCTCAACGGCAGTAAACCAAAGATGCAATCCCAAATGTCTAACTCACAGCCAATACATCCTAGCTGCCTATCTAAGGGTGCTCGAGGGATCGCTCCAAGACCTGTATCGTCGAAAGGATCTCAACATTCGAGAATCCCCCAGCTCAATAAAACCTCACTCGACCCTCAACAAAGGCTGCAGTAAATCTGACAATACATAGACTTCCCACAAAATCATACATCCACAAATTTCCCACTATATGCTGTAATCGTTGCGGCGGTTGTTTGCTGCGTGACTCACAGCCAGCAAACCCTCAACAGACATAAATCGTCTCTGACAATACATCCCATGTGTAAGTACCTGCACTGTCAGGATGAAATCTGGAATATCAAGCAGCAAACACAAGCTACCTGATGAACTAGTGGATGTCGCCTACAGTCTGTGTGTAGATGCGCCCGTGTCGTATGTGACACGCCTCCAAGAATTGTGAGCCGTCCTTCGATGTGTAGACAGCCACAAATCAATCCTCTGGGAGTGCCGATATCCTCAGCACCTGCAGTCGTAGGTCAAAACCCCAAAATTGCAGAGTCGAATATGCACCCGCCGAGACCACGTAGTCGAAAATGGCATGCGCAGATCTTTGTCGAAGCCGAACGGTGGCTGAGATGACCTCAGAATGAAATTCTGAGAACACCGAGCCCTTTGGGCTCACCCACAGGAGTTGGGGCATGCCGAATCTCACTCCAATCTAAGCAGGTGACTCTGGCTACCTGTAGATGCTACCCCGAGCCTCAACCTGGCTCTGATACCAGTTGAAGGAGTACAAGCGGAAGTGCGACGCGAGAGAGAGTGCTAGAAGAAGAGCACGACGATATGGTGAACTCGCTCTACTGTAATGTGTAGAGCATAGTGAGTTCTTATTAGGTTTTACAAAAGAATATGTGTACATACCTGGCGGCCCGCCCACTTACCTGGGCGACCACATTGGGCTTTATACCCCAACAAGTGAGTCCATGAAAATTGGGAGGGAAAAACCCAATTGTGCCGGACGTTCATCAAATGATCTAGGAATTGATCAGGAGGATAAACCAAGGAAACAGGAAGAACCCAAAAACAGGACAACCACCCACCCAAAAATGCGATACTTGGGAGGAGATCATCCAACCCAGTGGTGCAACCTTTAACAAAGGCCAAGAGTAAACGCACAGCGAATATTGAAATGGTGTGCTACATAACAAAAATGGACAAACCATGAAAATAGAAACTATGTTAGAGAGAGACAATACGGACCACATGGAGTACAACAACTTCCACCCCCTCCAAGGTACTAAGTAGGGACAAATAATGCAATCTTGTGGCAGGAAAAATCTCAACCTGTGTTGGGACATCAACCTCCCTTACCCTAGGAAAAAAGTGCTATGCTAAGGATTTCTCAACCCATAGAACCACCTTCTGATCAGAGTATGGTCCAAGTAGTCTCATGCCGAGAAGATTCAGACAATACTTATGAGAGGAGATTTGTTGGGAATGCATATGCTCCAGAGGGACATAATCCATGGATAATTCTGAAAGAGATGTCTGAGCCCTCATACATAGCACAGCCAACTAAAAACCATTACTTGGTTGATGAGAATATGCTCATGTTCATGGAAAATCAAGGCTACAAACCTAGGGGCTACCCTCCTAGAACAGGACAACCGATGGGAGCTCCACAAGCTTCTCCACCACCTGTAGGACCATGCTATGAATGTGGCGGCGATCATTGGTCTAGAGTTTGTCCAAACAAAGGAGAACAGGTGAAACTTTTTGGATTTTGTGACGGATGCACGACCGACCATCTCATTCCACACTATCCAAGAAACCCCAAAAATAAAGGAAAAGCAACCATGAACAAAATGGGGATTGTGCCAAGCTCAAGTGGATCTGAAGCAGAACCGAACATTCCGATAAAGGCGGTCACTAGAGCTCAAGCACATGAGCCAGCAAGGACTTCCCAGCCAGCCAAACAGAGGTAGAAAACTTGTTTGTCCAAACCCCTAGGAAATCCTGGAAGGCAAAATGAGACAAGATGAAAGCCAAAAGAGAAAAGGAAAAAACGGCATTGAAAACCAAATTACTAAAAACAAAGGAACAACTTCAAAGGGAAAGAGACCTTAAGGGCAACAACGAGATAAAAAAACCATCGGATCTGCCATCAGGAGGGTCGGTCTTGGTAGACAAGGTGTTTGAACCTTTGGATGCAATTTTGAAAGCTTACGAGGCAAGGCTAAAGCCTAACCAAACCCAAGAGAATAGGTGGTTAACGTACCCTCATCCAGGCTATGAGAAAGAGAGGCTAAAGATGTGCAAGGAGCTCATCCAAGGCACTCAAGCACTTATGGAACCATCAGTTCCTACGGCTCCAAAAACCGAGGTACTAATCTGAGAAAAGATTCAGGAGTTAGAGGGGTGTGGAATTGAAAAGAATAACCTACCAAATCCTGTAGACAAAACACCATCAGATATGAGGGTGGTAGCCAATTCAACAAATGGAACGTATTCTCAAGTACCACTGTCAATTCCGGAGGTAGAAGAACAATGGCTTCAAGAGCTATGGGAACAGATCAGGAATAGAAAAGATATGAGTGCCACACTTGTGTCAGCTCCTATCCTATAAATCCATCTAGAGCATGAGCTCTACCCAAATGACATCAAATCATTGTATGGAGATGCAGCCATAGCAATATTGGAAGACAGTAAACCGCAGTCATTGAAGACTTTACCTTCATTTATTGGTAACCATGAAACTCGATCAGAGGTAAGGAAAGTCCCATCTCAATGGAAAGCCAATCCTAAGATGATGGATATTAAAATTCTTCACGAGCTGATGTCATCCCCTATCTGTTGTACACTGACTCTGTCAGAGTTACTGCATATCAGACCGCATCTTTGGGATGAGGTCCGGAAAATTTTGGAAGACTGGTAATTCCTTCACCCGAGGCTTCTCTAAACACACTAAAGACACAACCCTCGAAACAAACTAAACATGAGCCAGTAATTGTAAACAAAGTAGGGGATTATTGTGAAGGTGAAAAAGGAAATACTACCTACAGGTGGAGTACAAAGAGATTAAGTCGATAGCAATCTTGGCAAGTGCGGGGTTGCCAAGTCCCTGACAAGGGCGGGGTTGCCAAGTGCCGATGCATAGTGGATGAAATCTCTGTAAGAGACCTTAATCAAACGGATGAAAAATATTTCCAAGACTCAACAGATAAGATGCTCGAGGATAACGCGGACGACGAGCTGTCTAGTAGCTCGAGTCAGAGCATCAAACGGAAGGATCAACGAGTGATCTACTATGATTTCCCAAACCAAAATCTTTGAAGACAACGCAGATATCGAGATAAATGTAGTAACAACCGAGACAAGCAGAACAAGGACTCAGTACCTCTATTAACTGACAAAACATAGTACTTAAGAGTAGTAGAAGCCATTGATTGCCTCAAGGACAAGATATCAAAGAAATACATGAAACCTGACTCAACCAAAACCAAATCGAAAAAGGCAAACACACAAAAATCAGAAAAAGAGAAAAATACCAAAATATTGATTAAGTTGTCCAAAATGGAGCGCAAAGTCAAATACAATAAATTGAAGCGAGCCTTGAAGGAAGTTTGGACAACAAAATTTGAAACTGATGAAGAATCAAATGATGATAAATTCGGTGCACCTTCCCACTATAAGAAGTATACCATTTAGGATAGGAAAATCGTGGTGCAAAAACCCAAACAAGATCCTAAGGAACCAGGAATTTCTTATGATGGGCCTGAAAATGCAAAATGCATCAACTTAGCAGAACCAGGTGAGGAGCGTAAACTGGCATACATTGCCACGGACCTTACTGAAGATGAAGAGCAACTTCTAGTCCATACGCTCAGACGATATAAAGATGTCTTTGCATGGTCATACAAAGATCTAAAGGGGATAGATTGTGAGATCTGTCAGCACATGATTCCCCTTAAGAGTGATGCCAGACCATGTAGACAACGTCCTTACACGTACAATGAAACTTTTGCCAAGAAAATTAAGGAGGAGATAGACAAACTGAAGGACGCTGAGTTTATCTATGAGATTGAACACACTGATTGGGTGTCCCCGATTGTGGTGGTACCCAAAAAGAATGGCAAATTGCATGTCAATGTGAACCTCAAACAGGTAAATGCAACCACCATTAGGGATAACTATCCACTGCCAATAACAGATCATGTTATTGAGAGGGTAGCAGGGAAAGAGGCCTATAGTTTCTTAGATGGGTTCTCAGGCTACAACCAGTTGACAATTAAAGCAGAAGATCATCATAAGACAGCTTTTGCGACAAAGTGGTGTGTATTTGCCTACAGGGTAATGCCCTTCGGCTTGACCAATGCCCCGGCTACATTTCAAAGACTAATGAGCCACGCATTCAAAAAATATCTCATACAATTTCTGGAGATCTACATGGATGATCTTTGTGTTCATTCTCATCGACGAATTGACAACATCAGTCATCTGGGAAAAGTCTTTGAAAAATGCAGAACGTATCGTATTTGCTTAAGCCAGGAAAAATGTATCTTCATGGTAAGACAAGGTAAAATTTTGGGCCACATTGTGTCCAAAAACAGAATTTCAACTGATCAAGAAAAGGTACAAATAATTGATGCACTACCGAGACCAACAAAGATAAAACAAGTGCAAGCATTTATGGGGCATTGCGGGTACTACAGGCGTTTCATATATATGTATTTCGTAATAGCTAAGCCATTGTACGCCCTCATAACTAAGTTTGAATGGACGGAGAAATGTGAGCAGGCTACCTCAAACATCTTTCCTAAGGACCACCTCAAACATTTCTACACGTTCTTGATCAGTTATTATCCTCTTGATACGGCAAGACATCTTGAAATTCGCTAAAAATAATTCTGCATCCTCTCCAGGCTCTCCAAAGAAAAGAGGATACCCAGACATTTGGCGTTGGCTTTCCATTGAATTGATTTCAAAGTGACACCCGTTTTTGTTTTTCTTTCTTAAAAAGATTTACACAATAATATTTTCTAGCTTGCAATCTATTCTACAACAAAATAAAGATATTCACATCAAACGACCTATGATAATCAATAAGAGGTAGGATGACAAGGTTTGGTGATGCGAGAATTTCTCCTACTCTTTGGGCACCAAACATGAACACCATACGTTGTTGAAAATGGATTTTCCTACTAATTGCAATGTTTATTCTAATGTGTGGAGTGAAATGGAAGGGGAAAACCTCTATTCCTGGGCCATTATCCATGGTCTATGCATGACCTAATGCTTAAAACAAAACAAAAATATAGACGTCCAAACTAAGGTCGTACCTAATGAGAGGCAAAATAAAAGGATTTACTGAAGCGTTTATCTCGGCCAACCTAAGAGGACCTAAAATTCTACGAATGACACGTTGAAATTGCAACTTAGTACTAACAATTATGTGTACCTTTTGCCTTGCAATGGGAACGAAGGGATCATACAAATTTTCGTGATTCATGCAAACTACTTGACTATGCTAAAGGTTGATTCTACACAAAAATACACAAGCCGATCCTCCGTGGGGGCACCAATTTGAGGCGGTCCGGGGCGGGCAACAAGAAGAGTGGCCTCTAGACACCCTTCAAGGCTCCCGTGCTGCTCAATGGGGCTGGGGCACAACACAACACAAACCAAAACAACAAACCCACAGCCAAATCCCAACTACACAAGGGGCACCACCTAGTTTAAGAGCGAACTAGGACGCAAAAGAGGAGAATCGTTAGAGCAACCCACAAACAAGCAAGGAATTTACACTAACCCTAACACCAATGGAACACTCTTACACACTAAAACACGATAGAGAGAGAGAGAGAGAGAGATAGTGCTCGGGCTGCTTTGAAACATATCGGCAATGATCAAGCAAACACAACTATATATTTAAGAAAGAGAGAGAAAGGGGGAGGGGGTGCTTGTTGCATTAATACCTTCTTACGAATCTATCATGACAAATCAAAGTGAGATTAGTATTTGTTCAAAATAGCTTGCGTAAATTTCACCACAACACATCACAAGAAAAGCCACCCCAATCACTGTCTTAAGGCCAGGGGAGTCCTCTCCACCCTGTCGCCCTCTTACAGTATGTGGGATTTATGGCTAGATTGATGACAACACCAGAGACAAGCTATCAAGAACTTAACAAAAAACACCAAGACACTTACGCATCATTGTTGTCCATTACTTCACGTTGGAAGGGAGACAAAGTATCCAAGCTTAGTCCAAATCCACCCTCCTTGATTCAGTAAATGTTGGGCTTACACTAGTAGGAGAAATGATAGATTTCCTACTCTCAATTGAATTATCACTCTCTCTCTTACAATGGCGTAGAGTTCCCTTGCTAATCCCCTATTACAACACATGCACATGCATAAGACAATGAGCTTCCACTCAAGAGCTCCTTCTAGAGAGGTTGAGCTTGGCTTCTCAAGCTATAGCATAGTGCTCTTGCTTATGGCTCCTCCTGTTTGTGCTAGCTACACCCTCCTTTTATAGCAATTTTGAAGGCTAGGGTTACTCCTCTAACCATGGTTGGGTTAGATTTTCAGCAATTTATCTAATTTCTTTTGCTTGGAATTATCAAGAAGTTGGTGGGGAAAGAGAGAGGAGAGAAATGGAGGTGATAGGACTTTTCATAGTGGGTTAGTGTTAGTAGATTTAGTATTAATTTACAAATGGAATTGGATATTTACAATGGGAGTATCCATGTAGGATACAAATAAGGAAGAAAAACTCTTAAGAGGTAAGAAAAGGTGGATTTCTTACAAGGTTGATGCTCCAAGTGTCTTGAGTAGGGCCAATTTTGACGCTTGTTGACGGTCCACTTTTTCTCCACTCTTGACCTTCCTTGAGAGACAAGGTAATTGAAGCTGAGTAATCAACCACCATGATGCTGTCTTTTAAGAGAAGAGGCTGAATTTTGTGGTTTTTTTGATAGATATGGGTAAATTGGAGGAGGAAAAATGAGACTAGGTGGTCAATTTTGGAATGGAATTGTGTGTGGGAGGTATGAGTTCACCATGGTTTCTCTTATTCTTCAAGGTTGAGGAGAAGGTGAGTAGGGGGCAAAGAGGTGGGGATGATGAGTGGAGAAGTGTGTGTGAAAGAGGAAAATGATAAAGTGGAAGAGAGAGTGTGGCTGCATAACATGGGAAAACTGGGGTCCACTAATAAAATCATAGCTCATAGCTCGTAGCTCAAAAAAATATGAAAAGTTTTGAGGCAAAAGTTCAGCCCACGAGCTACAACTTTTGTTTGTATCACCTTTTCAAATTCGGAGAGCAAGCGAACTTTAAAAATTCAGCAAAACCGACCGTTTTTTTCCACTGCACAAGGTCCTTGTGGGGTCCTTCTTTGGATGATTCTTTTGAATACCTCCAAGAGTGAGCCCTCCATAGTGCATGTATGCATGCCACCTACCCTTGACCTTATTTGGTAGGTCTATAATTGAAGATATTGTTGAGATCATGATATAAGTGAATAGTACAACTAAGAAAATCAAATATTGAGGGGTCTAAAAAATATGTACATGTCAAATATAAATAATATAGGTGGAAAAATATAAAGGGGTCAAAATAAATCTCTCTCATTATAAGTCTACCATAAAAAGATGAATATTTTTGGTGTTCTAATTTTTTAGAAAAAAACAAAATAGATGTAGGAAGGGAAAAATCACAATAGTGAAAAAATATACACATAAATAAAACTAGTTTTTTTGGATTTTCGTTGGGGTGGAGTTACACCAAATATAAGAGAAGCTTACATGAAAATATTTCTATATGGAATAAAGAATATGAAAAATGGTAAGAAAAATTGTGGTAATGGTGAGGCAATGTACAGAGCATAAATAACACACACCTAGGTAGAAATATTTAAATAAATACCAAAATAATTATGAAAAAATCTTTTATTTAGGCCCTATATACAAAGAAATATTTACATACGCATGGGCCATAATATACTTATATTTTTTATTTTTTATTATTTTTTTTTTGGCTCAACGAGCCCAATGACTAGCTAATTGAGGGTTTTTTAAGAAGATATGGGAAAAGTCCCGTGACTCACGCACGCCTATGTACAGTGAAATGGTAGGGATAGCCACAGTGTTTGGGTGATTTTGGTAGGGTGAGGTAACTCACTATGGCAATTACAAAGAGCCGAAAAACGGCTATCATTAGCCCTCCCCCTGGATGATGGTATATTCATGTACCATCATAGAGCATCTTTTCCAAAGAGAGTGCTTCAGAGTCCTTGACGAGATCTTTATTGTTTGGCCACTCAGAATTTTGGCTAGAGTTACACTCATGCTTCATGTAACAATACTTACATGAGACAATGGCCTTTTGACAGATCTTTGGTAGATCCTTTGGTAGAAGGCGACTCAAATAGGGCTTCAAGCGATACCCGTTTACTTTCCTGGAGTGCTCTTTACCATTCAAGTCCATAAGCTGATAGTAACTTGAATTGAAAGCCTTCTTGACTATGTATGGCCCTTGCCATCTTGTTTCAAATTTGGCATCAAAACGATTATCGAGTCGATTGTCATACCTTAGCACAAGATCTCCTTCATTGATGCCTTTGTCCTTCAGTTTCTTGTCAAGCTTCTCCTTTGTCTGTGTGGATTTCCTCTTATAGCACTCGTATGCTGCTTCTCTTTTCCACTCAAGCTCAGCTAAAGTAAGAAGTCGATCCATCCATGCTTCTTGATCATCTTGTGCTGATTTGCCATGAAGTCGCATTGTTGGAATGTTTAGCTCAATTGGCTGTAAAGCCTCTTGACCATAGACCAAGTGAAATGGTGTGAACTCCGTGGCTTCCCTATATGTGGTTCGATACGCCCACAAGGCACCATCCAAGAAGTCATCCCACAACTTTGTCTTTTTTTTCACCATCTTTCTAATGATGCCTGCAATGACACCATTAGCTTTTTCTACCAAACCATTTGATTGGGGATAGTAGGGTGTACTGTGACGATGTAGAATGTGAAGTTCTTCACAGACTTCTGTGAGCAATCCCTTTCTAAACCCTGGACCATTATCAGAAACAATCTCCAAAGGTGTGCCAAATATACAACAAATGTGAGTGTAGACGAATTTGCTCACTGTCCTCTCATTTACCTTTGCCACACTTTGTGCTTCCACGCACCTAGTCATATAGTCTACAGCCACTAGAATGTAGAGTTTACCATTTTTTGTCCTAGGCAGAGGACCCATAGCATCAATGCCCCACTTTTCAAAGGGTCCATTTGCAAGCACGATTTGCCTTGGACCATAAACCAATCTTCTATTCCCATTTACTTGACAATTGTGACAACTTTTACACCAATGTTGGACATCCACATGCAGACTTGGCCAAAAATACCCCGCAAGCAAAATCTTCTTCACAGTTAATTCTTGGGCAAAATGACCACCACATGCTTCTTCATGCAAACCTTTTAGAATGGCTGGAATTTCCTCAATAGTTGGTACTCTTCTGCATACTTGATCCCTCCCTCTTTGATAGAGGGAGCCTTCTAGGAAGAGATATGCGCTTGCCTTCTTCATGAGTCTCCTCTTCTGAGCCTTCGTGAAGTCTTGTGGAAACTCGCCCTCCAAAATGTAGAAAATAATGGGAGTCAATGACTCCAATCCTTGGTATCTCGGTTGCTTGACAGTTGCTGCCACCATGATGACCTGCACTTCTTTCTCAACACATGTAACTACTTGCTGTGCAAGTAAATCAGCATCTTCATTCTGTTTCCTAGGAATATGATATAGTTGCACTTCTTCAAATTGATTAAACAATCTACGAATGGCATGAAATTTTGTCCGTAAGCTTTCATTCTTGCATGCCCAAATACCTAAAATCTGTTTAACAATGAGAAGTGCATCTCCCTTTACCATGAGGCGTTGTATCCCTTGGCCAATGCACATCTTCAAACCATGAATTAGTGTGTCGTATTCTGCTTCATTGTTGCTAGCTGAACTTGGTAGATTGAACTTCTCTTTCATGACCACCTCTCCACTTGGGTTGAGCAACACTAGCCCTCCCCCTGCTTTTCCTGTGGCTCGACGAAAAGCTCCATCAAAGAACAAGGTAAAAGCATTAGGAATACTTTTTGGTGGTGGCAATGGTAGGGTCTTTACTTCAGGCACCTTAATCTCCTTTTCATGCACCCTATAAGTGAGAATCCCTGCCAATTGTGCACGCACACTATCTTCTACCTTGAAAGAGTATTGAAACTCTTGCAACTCCATAATCCACTTTGAGATCCTAGTACTAAGATTCATTTGAGATGACACCCAAGGGAACAAATTCTCTGCAGTGAGAATTACAAAAGGTTTTGGTAGCAGGTAGGATCTAAAATTTCTCACCGCAAACATGAGAGAAAGCATCATGAGTTCTGCTTTTGTGTAGTCTCTCTCCAAAGCATTCATGACCCTACTAGCAAAGTAGATGGGTCGCATCCTTGTACTGTGGGGATCTTGTTGTAGCAACACAACACCAATTGTTTCCCTTCCAACACTAGAGCTAACAAAGAATGTGTACTCCCAACAAGGAGGCATGAGTGTTGGTAGCTCTGACAAAATGACTTTAATGTTACAAAAATACTCTTCAAGCTCATCAGACCATGCAAATTCTACTTGTTGTGTCAACTTTTGCAAAGGATGAAGCAACTCCGAGGCTAAGTGAATGAAGCGTGACATATACTTCACCTTTTGAATGAATGAGATGACCTCCTTAAGACTCTTGGGTGATGGTAGCTCAATAAGAGCCTTTGCCTTTGAAGGATCCACTTCAATGCCTTTGTAAGAAACTTTATGACCAAGCAAGATTACTTCATCCTCACCTATATGGCACTTATCGGGGTTGAGTTGACCTTCCATGTCGTAGAGCTTCTTTAAACCTTCTTCTACCCTTTGTAGATGCAATGATTTTGAGCTATAAATACAGAAATCATCAATGAACACCCTAATTGACTTTCCAAAGAATGCTTGAAACACCATATTCATGAAACGTTGGAATGTTGCAGGAGCATTTGTCAAACCAAATGGCATGACTCTAAAAGCATAAAAACCCCAAGGAGTGATAAAGGTTGTTTTCAATTGATCCTCCAATGCAATCCCTATTTGAAAGTAACCTGAATAACCATCGCACACAGTGTACTTCTCATGACCAGCTACCTCATTTAGTATCTCATCCTGGAATGGGAGGGGAAAGTGATCTCTTTTTGTTGCCTCATTGAGGGGACGGTAATCCACACACACCCTCCACTTGCTTTATTGCGAGTTGGTTGTAGCCTGAAAAGCCATCTAAGAAACTGTAAGCTTCTTTTCCTGCCACTCTTTCTATTACATGATCAGTAATGGGTAGGGGATAGTTGTCCTGAATTGTAGCAACGTTTACCTTCTTGAGATTGACGCATACTCTCAACTTTCCATTTTTCTTCGGGACCACCACAATAGGTGAAACCCACTTAGTGTGCTCAATTTCGTAAATAAACTCTGTCTCTTTCAACTTATCTATCTCCTCCTTGATCTTCCTTGCAAACGTCTCATTGTAAGTATAAGGACACTGTCATGAGTTTTTTGGAGCAAGGGATTTCGCATATGTACATATACATGCATGGTGCATCAAATAAAGAATTGCCCATTTTTCAGAGCCAGGTGGTTACGTGGGGCCCACATGTGTACAGGCAGGACAGGGTGTACATAGTGCATCGATTTTCATTATTACCAGTACCACTGTGTTTTTTCTACAATAAGGAGGAGTTGGTAGCGCGTAAAACTTCTCGAGGAAGCTATCCGCGGGCCGATGACATGAGGTAAGCAGGTGCGTCAGATGGCATCTAGTGGCGTAAGGAGGGCGAACGATGTCAATATTTGCACGCGGATGAGGACGGACACAACGTGGGTGTTTTCTTGTGAGAGTTATGCAGAAAGTTCATCATTAAGACCACTCTTTGGGTCCACTTCACGTGGTTGTGAGACGCATTATTGAAAAGAAATGAGTGCCAGGTGTGCGGATGATGCAAAAAGGTGACAACTATGCACTGCGAGGTTAGTTTTTGGCTTGTTCGGGGTCCGTTTGAGGTCATCTAAAAGGCCAAGGGTGCCCAACTAAAAAAGCTAAGTGTGGGAACTGAAAAAATTGAGAGAAGACCAGAAAAAACGTGGAGAAGAGAGGAGGAACAGCCGCAACTGTGTTTTTGCTCATTTTGGAGCCTGTTTTGGCCGTAAACTGCTCATCCGAGGTCGGATTTGAGCACTTTGACATTGTAGACTGGGGTTTTGGGCCATTCCGGACGTGATGGCGCTGCCCATTTTTCCAAATTCCTCATTCTTTTCCTGCTATTTTTCTGTGTAAGTTTCTCCTATGAGCGAAGTTTCTACTCTAGTTTGTGATTGTATCTGGCTTATTTTACCCATATTGTGTGAGCTATTTGCCCCATTGGTGTTGGCCCAAGCTCAATTGTATCTAAAAATCAGAAATTCTCCTCTTTTGAGCTGAGTTTTTTGGGTGTGTGTGTGTGTGTGTGTCTGTGTGGAGTGGGCAAGTGGATAGTCTCTCTCCTCTCACTCCAGAGGTGTGTTCCCTGTCTCTACCAGTTGTCTTGTCTAAGCCGAGTGGTGTCCCATAGTGTGTGTGTGTGTGTGTGTATCTTCCCAAGAGTGTGTGTCGGGTCATTATAGAGGCGCTATGTGTGTTTTCATCCCGCTCACATTCTTTTGGCGCCCCCACGGAGGATCTTCTTCGAGTACCTTCTGCTTCGAGCTTCAAGCTTCAAGATTCGGGATTACAGGTTGCAGGTTGCAGATTACATGTTACAGGTTATAGGTTACAGGGATAGGTACAGGTACAGGTGATTCACACAGGTACAGGTAGCTGGAGTATAGTGATATACTAGCAGTGATGTCACTTGCAGTTGTTGTGGGTATGCATCACTTGGCGCCTGTTTGAGCGCATTTTCTGTTGAATTGTACGTTACTTGTGGAAACTGCCATTGTACGCATTTGTGGAGCCATACTTGGTTTTATTTGGCAGTCCCAGCCATTTCTGAGACTTGGTCTGGAAGATAGTCATTTCTGAGACTTGACTATACGCGATTTGCATTAGCCTTCGTGTGAGGGTCGATAGCGTGAGGTTTTTATTGAGCTGGGGGATTCTCAAATGTAGAGATCCTTTCGGTGATACAGGTAGCTGGAGCACCCTTTTTGTGACCTCTCCATAGGCTATGTACTAGTGAGTCCTACTTGATGCTCGGGTTCTATTAGTCCTACTTGATGCTCGGGTTTTATTGTTGACAGTTTATGCATACATATACAGTCTATATTTTGGGTTCCTACTGCTCTATTTCGGGGGAAACTCTGCCAAAATTTTTCCAAGTTATGATGGCTGATTTTTTGGTCTTTTGAGCCATTTATGATGTTATGCTGCTGAAATTTTGGCAAAATCAGAGGTTAAGTCAGGTGTGCCTTCTTGGGAGCTTCATGGTTGGCTTTAATGGATGATCAAAATGGCCCTCAATTCACTCCATTTCATTTAACTCAAAGAATCCAGATAAATGTTCATGTGTCCAGGAAGATTTTTTTCCAGCAGCGCATAGTCTTTATGTTTGGGCCAAGAAGATTACGAGAGATCTTGGAATGTCCTTTGCTTGTTGTAATTCCGATGATCAACTATGAAAACTCATTTGATGTGCATGTGTTTGTCCTTATCTAAAGTTGAGCTCCATTGAAGTTTCTGGGGATTGGGTAGTCAAAAGTTTTGGGTTCTTGCACGTGTGTTCAAAGGGGTTCTCAAAGCATTGAAACTTGGGTAGCCATGGCTTTCTCTTATCCGGAGTTCCATGGAAGAAGTGATGAAGATGTGGAAGAATTTTGGGAAAAGGTGGAGGTTGCCTGCATTAGCAACTAGATTCATGACCCTACGCAAATGTTACGCCTTCTCCAAATTTGTTTGAAGAGTGATGCACGAGTTTGGTCCAAAGCATTTGAAGAGGAGTTGCGTGTTGCGGATCCACCTGTAAGATTGAGTTGGGACAATCTAAGGCATGGATTGGAAGTGGAGTTTGTGAAGATAGAAGATCCTGACAAAGTGTGGCAAGAAGTACAAGGTTTGGTGCAGAAGGAAGGTGAGCCAGTAGATGCGTACATACGTAAGTTTTCATTGGCATGGGAGCGAATGTGAAAGGCCTTAGCACCACAGGTACCCCCGCCTGACATGATGAAGAAGGACAGGTTCTTGGCTGGTCTTTGGGAGAATATACGTTGGAGAGTGGAGCTAAAGAAGCCTAGGACATATGAAGATGCACTAGAGGTAGCAAGGAACAAAGAGTGGAAGTTGAGGAAAATGAGCCAGTTAGGGGTGGAGTCTTTGCCAATGAGGTCTGAATTTCAGCCTATAGAATCTTTACAAGGTCGCATGTCACGGGTTCATCACGAACCAGTGGTTCCTGTTACTACTTAGGTTATGCCAGCAGTGGTCACTACAGCAGTGCAAGATGATGGGCTAAGGCAAGACATGAGGCAAATGCTAGATTTGATGAAGGATCTTAGCCTAAACATGCTAGTTCAAGTGGGAAATAATCGAGGTCGAGGGAGGTATGCAAATCAGCCAGGAGGTGAAGAAAGACCTAGGAATGGTGTTGGACAAAGCAATGGTAGGTTTTGGAGGCAGACGCCCACCTGTTACAATTGTGGAGAGTTGGGTCACATCAGCCCGCAATGTGATAAGCCACCAAGGATGGGGGGAGACATGTATCCATTGCCAAGATAGGTGTTAACTAGGTCAAATGATTATGGCATCGAAATTAAGGGAGACAGAGAAACCAGTGGACTGACCCAGGAGGAAAAAGGAAAGACAAAAGTGCTAAGTGTAGTCACCTTGGAGAAGGCATCAAAGCTAGAGGATACATTAGTGATGCCTATTGGGAAGAGGACCACAGAGGAAAAGGTAGGAAGAAGTGCCCCAGGTCCTAGTAAGAAGAAAGGAAAGAGCCATGAAGGCGAGGATGTCAAGGCCAAGAGGAAAAGGAGAGCTCGTCGAAAGTTTCATGTTTCAGATTTTCCACTAGGGTATGGGCAATTAAGCTATGACTTGAAGGAGGATCTGACGAGCAGGAAGGCAGATGTTACTTTTGGGCAGCTTATAGAGATGGTGCCTAAGCTAAAGCGACAGTGGAAGAGGATGGTTAACCCAATGGAGAAAGAGCCAGAGAGAGGTTCAATAAAGGTGTTGGCAATGGATGAGCTACCAGACATTTGTCCAATAGTAGATGTGTGGCATAAAAGGAAAAATTTGGGACAAGGTTATGTGGATGGCGGAGCCGAAATATGCGTCATAACACACTCATGCGTTGAGAAGATGGGTCTCACAGTGGCTGGGGTGTCAGGTTTTCGGATCAGATTGGCAAACCATCAAAAAGTAAAATGCTTGGGTGTTGTAAAGAGCTTAGAAGTGGAGGCATATGATACAAAGGCAGTGGTTGATTTTCATGTGATGCCAGCAGGGTTGGGAGCATATCCTATTATACTGGGCAGACCATGGTTACGTGCAGTGGGAGCTGTTCAAGATTGGCGACATGGTACGATTAGCCTCTATGGAAAGACAGGTACCAAGAAACTTTATAATATGGACACAAGGAAACGATTAGAGGAGCTTTATGAAGATGAGGATGAGTCTAGTGATGAAGACTCTTCCACGGTGACAGATGAGGACAGTGATAGCACTACCAGCAGTGATGAGGATACTGATGTTGCATTTCTTTTGATGGACAAGAAATCCAGGAGTTTGGTTTAGTTGCATTTGCGAATGAGGTTGAAGATGAAAGTGAAGGGCCTTATGAAGTGATTGAAGGGCTGATGCAAACCAAGGTTGAGTTGTCAAAGAAGCAGGAATTGATGACACAAATGATCAGTGGAGACCTCTCAACTATGGAGAAGGATATATATTTGCACATGTTGGCTAGTTTTCCTGATTTGTTCATTACTTCATATGAAGAGATCAGAGGGTTCAAGGACGAAGAGATGCATATAGAGCTGAAAGAAGGTGCTAAGCCAGTGCGGAAAAGGCTAAGAAGGATGGGTCAAGAGCAAATGGAAGCCTTGCGAGAAGAGGTGGACAAGTTATTGAAGGCAGGGTTCATAGTCCCTGTGGAGACCACAGAATGGGTGAGTCCAGTTGTAGTCAGTCCAAAGAAGGATGGGAAGTGGAGAATTTGTGTAGATTTTAAACCCTTAAACGCAACCACTAAGAAGAACCTATATCCTCTTCCATTCATTGATCAGATCTTGGATTCAGTGGCAGGTTATGAGAGGTACAGTGTGTGTGATGGTTTTTCAGGCTATTTTCAATTGAAGATTTCTCTTAAAGACCGCACAAAGACAACTTTTATTACGCCATGGGGCTACTATTGCTACACAGTATTGCCATTTGGGTTGTCAAATGGACCTTCCTTCTATCAAGAGAGAGCAAATTGGGTGTTGTAACCATTCATTGGTAGTTGTGTTAAATCTTTTATGGATGACTTCTGTGTCTATAGCAGTAGGGCTGAACACCATGAGAAGCTGCAGATGGTATTGGCTCGATATGATGAATGTGGAGGACAACTAAATCCAAAGAAATGTCATCTAGCACAGCCAAGGGTGAAGTTATTGGGCCATATGGTGTCAGAAAATGGCATTGAGGCTGATCCAGATAAGATTAAGTCTATTATTCTTCTTCCATCACCTACGAGTACGAAGCAATTGGCAACCTTTATACACAAAGTGAAGTACATGGCAAGGTTTATTCCATTGTCTTCTCAGATTCTTTATCCATTACAATAAGTGGCAAAGCATGATCCATTGCAATGGGATGACAAGTGTGAAGAAGTGTTTCAAGAGGTGAAAGAGGTGTTAGGGGGTTTGTCAGCCATGCAGGCTCCTGATTGGGAGAAAGTGTTTTATGTAAATCCCTCAATAGGGGATGATGCCATTGGAGCCATGCTATTGCAAAAGGGGAAGGGCAGCCATTATATGAGGCCAGTGTATTGTGCAAGCCGAGTGAAGTTGGTAGCGGAGAGAAAGTTCTCGGAAGTAGAGCTAGTGATGGCCAGTGTAATATTTGCTTGTCGACGATTTCGTCATTACTTGCTACCACGGCCTTTTGTTTTCTTGACGAGTTATGCCTTTTTGCCACAGTTAATTAATGGTACTAACATGTCAAATGTGGTGAAGAAATGGGTAATTGAGCTGCAAGAGTTTGAGTTCTCTTTTCTAGTGGAAGATAGTACAAGGGCTACCCTAGCTAATTTGTTGACCTACAAGGAGAATCCCCTTATTGTTAAGGAAGAGGTGGTAAGAAAGGTAGTTGAAGAAGTGCCACAGATTAGCAATGCACATGTGTTGTTCTTTGATGGTTCATACAAAAAGAGCCATGATGCAGCTTCAGGGGGTATAGCACTTTATGATCCAGAGGGAAAGCTAGTATGCAAGAGAGGGTTCAAATTGGATGCTCATAGTAACAATGAGGCTGAATATGCTACTCTGGAAGCCGGATTACACATTTGTTTGAAGCATGGGGTTCGAAGGTTGAGCATAAAAGGTGATGCCTTGTTAGTGGTGAAGCAAGTGCTGGGTGTGTGGAAGAGCAAGAACACCTCATTGAAGGAAATGTGCTTCAGAATTAAAGGCCTATTAGAAAAGTTTGAAGCATGGATCATCAGACACATTGAACGTGCTCTAAATGGAGAGGCACATGAAGCAGCTCAAGGCATGATTGGGGAGCTATTTGTGTTGAGGACCACTTTACCTCTTTATCATGGCCGGGAAAGTTTGGATCAAGAAGAGGAGTTTTTGCTAACAGGAATCATTCCAAAGGAGATTCAGAAGTCTAAGAAGTATGGCTTTGTGCGTAGAGCATACAGGTACAAATTGATTGGTGATGTCTTATACATGAAAGGGGCTGATCTCGTGTTGAGACGTGTACCTTGGCGGGAGGAGCTTTACAGAGTGTTGGAAGAGAATCATGAAGGCGCATGTGGTGGCCATTTTGCTCTAAAGATCACCTTGCATAAGATTTTGCAAGAGGGGTATGTATGGCCTAGTTTGCACAAGGATGTTCACCATTGGTGTAGGTCTTGCAATAGGTGTCAAGCATTTGGGACGAGAGTGTTGAAGCCAGAGCTACGAAAAACCATTATGGCGTTTGATGTGTTTGAAAAGTGGGGGATTGATGCAATAGGCCCGTTACCTATCACAAGCAGGGGCAAAAGCTATATTTTGACGGCAGTGGACTATCTTTCTAGATGGGCAGAGGCTATAGCAGTAAAACAGATCACTGCAAAGGATGTGGCAAAATTTGTGTATAATGAAATATGTTGCAAGTTTGGGGTGCCACTGGAGCTACTTTCAGATAAGGGGCCTGGCTATAGAGCTAAACGGCTAGATTTTTTATGTGCAAAGATGAAGATTAGGCACCAGCATACCACTCCTTATTACCCACAGTGTAATGGCTTAAATGAAAGATTCAATGGTGAGTTGGTACAGATTCTTTCGAAAGTGACAGAGCACCAAGGAAAGAATTGGGATTTGGAATTGCCTAGTGCATTATGGGCTTACCATACTTCGGTGAAGACAGGTACAGGGTTTACTCCATTTCATTTGGTGTATGGAAAAGAAGCACTATTGCCTGTGGAAGTAGAGTTGCCTACGGTCAAGATGTTAGAGAAGTTGCTTGGGCCGCCTAGTGATGCATTCGAAGAGAGGCTCTTGCAGTTACAAGAGGTCCAGTTGGATAGGATGAGCGCATTGGAGCATTATGGGCAGATGCAGGATAAAAATTTGGCAAAGATAAATGAACAGGTCAAAAGTAAGGGTATCAAGAAACATGACTTGGTTTTGCACTACAACAGTGAGCTGGACAACACCTTCCAAAAGAAGTTTCAAATTAAGTGGAAAGGCCCTTTCAAGGTAGTGGAGTGTTTTCCAAATGGCACATATCAGCTGGCTAACCTGGATGGTGTTCTACATAAGTCAAGGGTAAATGGATTGAGTCTTAAATTGTATCATGCTAGATTGATGATGGTGGAGCAAGATGAGCTGTCTGTGGATCAAGCAGTGTTGGTGAGGGATGAGGAGACCTGTGATGCGGCGAGTCTCATATCTCTCTTTGTTGTTGCTGATCATGAATGATCTAGCAGGCTAGGGGATGGGCAAATTATATCAAGAGGTTTTTGGAGCAAGGGATTGTGCATATGTACATATACATGCATGGTGCATCAAATAAAGAATTGCCCATTTTTCAGAGCCAGGTGGTTACGTGGGGCCCACATGTGTACAGGTAGGACAGGGTGTACATAGTCCATCGATTTTCACTATTACCAGTACCACTGTGTTTTTTCTACAATAAGGAGGAGTTGGTAGCGCGTAAAACTTCTCGAGGAAGCTATCCGCGGGCCGATGACATGAGGTAAGCAGGTGCGTCAGATGGCATCTAGTGGCGTCAGGAGGGCGAACGAGGTCAATATTTGCACGCGGATGAGGACGGACACAACGTGGGTGTTTTCTTGTGAGAGTTATGCAGAAATTTCATCATTAGGACCACTTTTTGGGTCCACTTCACGTGGTTGCGAGACGCATTATTGAAAAGAAATGAGTGCCAGGTGTGCGGATGATGCAAAAAGGTGACAACAATGCACTGCGAGGTCAGTTTTTGGCATGTTCGGGGTCCGTTTGAGGTCATGTAAAAGGCCAAGGGTGCCCAACTAAAAAAGCTAAGTGTGGGAACTGAAAAAACTGAGAGAAAACCAAAAAAAACATGGAGAACAGAGGTGGAACAGAGGTGGAACAGCCGCAGCTGTGTTTTTGCTCATTTTGGAGCCTGTTTTGGCCGTAAATTGTTCATCCGAGGTCGGATTTGAGCACTTTGACATTGTAGACTAGGATTTTGGGCCGTTCCGGATGCGATGGCACTGTCCATTTTTCCAAATTCCTCACTCTTTTCCTGCTGTTTTTCTGTGTAAGTTTCTCCTATGAGCGAAGTTTCTACTCTAGTTTGTGATTGTATCTGGCTTATTTTACCCATATTGTGTGAGCTATTTGCCCCATTGGTGTTGGCCCAAGCTCAATTGTATCTAAACATCAAAAATTCTCCTCTTTTGAGCTGAGTTTTTTGGGTGTGTGTGTGTCTGTGTGGAGTGGGCAAGTGGATAGTCTCTCTCCTCTCACTCCAGAGGTGTGTTCCCTGTCTCGGCCACGTGTGTTGTCTAAGCCAAGTGGTGCCCCATAGTGTGTGTGTGTGTGTGTGTGTGTGTGTATCTTCCCAAGAGTGTGTGTCGGGTCGTTATAGAGGCGCTGTGTGTGTTTTCATCCCGCTCACAACGCCTTATGGCTGATTTGGGTGTTGAACCGGACACTACCAACACTATCTACACTGACAGTCAGAGCGCATTGGCAGTTGCGAGGAACCCAGTTTTTCATGCTCGCACAAAGCACATTGAGGTGCATTACCACTATGTCAGGGAGAGGCTCTCAGCAGGAGAGATCAGCTTGGCTTATGTGCCAACACAGGACAAGCTTGCAGATCTTTTTGCATTGTCTCGTGAGAAGCTTGAAGCTTTCCGCAAAGCTTTGGGCTTACTCCCCTTTGTGGACTGATCATGTCCTCAGGGCATGGCACTTCCCTTTACTCATGTGCCAGCTCTTGTTCACGGCATCACTCCAGGGGGGATTTGTTACCATATACATGTGGTAGTGATGTGTGTGAACACATTAGGACCGTCGGGGCATTTTTTCCCTCTTTAGGAGGTTTTTTCCCCCGTGCATTGTATATACGCCCATCACTCTAGGGCTATCTATCTTTCTGTCGCATACTAAGAAACACACTCACTATTGTGTGCCTTGAGCTTCCTTCATCTTCTCCAAGCTGTGTGCGTTTCTCTGCAACCCTAATTCCAACAAGGGGACTACAGAGAGGTTTCTGTTATGGCCCTTCAAATTCAGACCATCATAGACAATCAACCTCTCTGGCGGAAAAAATGGTTTGATCAGCGACCAACCCATGAAACCTATTATAGGAACGCTCCCTAGCATCTTAGGATCGACCCCACTTACTGTCCCATCAACAGACGGCGATCCTGGGACATTATTTATATTTGGCAAAGCAAAAGAACGGCAGTGCTATACTACCCGGTAATCACAAAGCCTCTCAATAACAACCCACCATCCGAGCAGTACATGATTCAAACTCTAAAAGGGGTAATCAACATGATGAAGGAGATCCCAGATCTCGCATGTTAGATGCTTGTAAAGATTGCCAAAATGCTCATCACATGCATTACAGCTTTCCGTGATATTGAAGCAGCAGAGCATCCCTTGCAAGTTTTTGTCAAAGGTACGCGGGGCATTTGTTGGAATATGGAGACAAAAATCCCAAGCAGTAATGTCATCATGGGATTGTATGCAAGAGTCATGTTTCTGCCCTCTCATTACATGTAGACCTGCAAAGAGGCTTTCATGACCGGCTTCTTTGAAGTGGACTCTTCCATATTCAATCCAATGAAAAAAGATCTATCAGCCTGCCACATCGCCTACCAAAGTACCCTCAGTAATAATCCCTTCAGAGAGTTGGCCACCAAGGTCGATATTGAAGCAAGAGCTCAAAAATTCAGAAATCTCACTACAACGCTCAAAAGAAGGCAGTAGACTTGCTCAAAGACAGCTTGCACGAGGACGTGCAATGAATAGGAAGGGAGGAATGTTTGGTGGATACAGGCATATACAGGCGCATGCACGATAAACCCTGTAAATGCTCTATTTTTTTTAAGAAAGCCATGTAATTCAGCCTAGGATGAGTTGTAACCGTTATGTAATTAGACAATACCGTCTCTACTTCTGTGAGTCTACACCCTTGTAAGAGGCCGGATGGTCGTGGGAAAGTCCCCTTAACTTTTAAAGTCAAAACCCTTAGTTTTGAGGGGAGAATTATCATTAGCTTGAAGAATCAAAAACTTGCACTGTGGAGGCCTCTTACTACTACAAATTGTAATCTTCTCCTAAACTGGTAATCAAAATTCGTTTCCAAATAGCACATTGCGTTCCTTGTCTCTTGCTCTACAATCTAAGTGTGATCATTTCCAATTCTGATGTGGTTCATGATGCATTGTTTGTGAACTAAATGCATTGATTTGGAGGTTAAAATGGTTGTTTTTTGATGTTTTGACCATGGATAAGTGTTTCTATGCTTAAGGAGGACCTTTCCGAGTACTTCTGTTTCAGTTGCACATTTTTTGTGATGGATCGTGATTTATGTACCTTCCTAGATGGTGACAGAGCTTGGTAGGATTGAGCCCTTAAGTGTTGTGATACCTCTCCTTAAGTTTCATGGTGTAACATTTAATGGCCTAATAACTTGTGTGTAGCGGAAATTAACATGAACATAGTGGGCATTTCATTAGAATAGATTCCTAATGAGAATTACAAGAGTGCTTGGGTGGAGAGAGCAACAAAAAGCATAACACCTAGTTAGATAGCATCAACAATACTTTCAAAAGAGAGATAAATTAAGCTATTGACAACAGTTGAGGACCGGATTTTCATGGAGCCGGTCCCCCCTCCAAAAGGCTTTGTATTATAGTTTCTCCCATCAAGAGAGACATTGTACCATACAATTCTTTGTGTTCCTTCAAGACTAGCTAGTGCAATGAAGATGAAAGATTCATGCACTAAGCAAAACACTTAGCAAAAACAACTTTAATTATCCCCGTTCTCAGACCCAAGACCTCACACACCTTCGAAGATGGTGAGAGCTAGCAGGGTATGAGAGTAGATTGAGAGGAAGAAGGAGTATCTTACGAGAAAGATGTACATCTCCTCACATAATCACTCATATTAGCATAGCTTTAGCTTAGTAATTAGCTTGGTAGAGGAGATGAGCATGCATTGAAGCTTGGCTCTTGGTTGGATTTGCATCCACAAGCCAAGAGTGTGCCGATGTAGGCTTCTATCTCACAAGCTTGGAGTAGGTGATGAGCTCTCCATTAAAGCTTGGGAAGAGATAGTCTTCTCTTTCTTCACACATGAGATTGTGTGAGTGTGTGTGTGATCATGCTTTGCAAGAATCAGTCCCCTCTCTCTCTTGGGCGAGCCCTCTTGCTATTTGCTCTTGCTCCAGCCTCATTGGCCCTCCCCAAGTCAAGCCAATGACCATTAAGCAGCATAAGTGATAGCCTTTTGACATGTGTCCCCCTTTCCCCTTTTGTGAGAGCTTTAGGTAATTTAATAATTAAACTAAACTCTCATTGGACCCCTTTGCCTCCTGGCCAATAGGAATCAGGCAAGCCATTGGGCTCCTGAATGCTCATTGGACCCCTTGGGAGACTGCCCAATAGTCTTCTAGGAGACTTAATTCTCATTGGTTCTTTTATTAAATGTTTTTAAATTAATTAAACTAGATTTACTCTAGCCTAATTCTCATTGGTCCACCTCCAAGGCCATCCAATAGGAATTGGGCACACCTTGTGGGCATCTGGGCTAGGGAGCTGACATGTGTCCCTAAATCCCTTTGTGTAAAGGGAGCCTTTGTGTGTGTGTGACTTTCTCTCTCATCCCCTACTCCCAAGGCTCGCCCCCTCCTATGTAGGGATTTGAAAAAACTTTTTGGTCACACACAAAGCATCCAATTTCCCCTAGGGTTGACCTTTGGACACAACCTTTGAATTTTGGAACCTTAGCATTTTGGAAGTCTTAATGGGTTGAACCTTAGGGTCTTTTTAGCCCATTGTTGCACATGGCTCTTTTGCAGATGGCCCCCCTTTTGGATCCCTATTTTCCCTCCTTTGGACCCCTACAGTGGCCGGTCTGCTAGCTTAACCAATATTCTAGCTTTTTCTCCCCTGGCACTTCCCCACATTAAATGATCAGTTTAATATGAGAAAATAATTTAGGAGAATTAGATATTGATTATTATGACACATGGCGTTCTGGATTTGTTTGGATGCCAAAAAGGCGTGATGACCTAGAGTTGTGAGATTGGATGCATACTGATTGTCTGACTAGGAAGTGGTTGATTTGCTTTTGTCGTAGAACGAGTAACCCCTGAGTTCACTTTGGTGAGATTGATGCTCTCATTAAGTCTTCATGGCCCATCCCAAGTCGCTTCCTTGCATATTGACATTATGTTAGTACAAAAGAGCTATGTTGTAGACGTCCGTCGCGGCGACCCGCTAACACAGAGCATATTGTTGACCATGCATTTCTATGAATGCATATAGGATGTCCCATCATTGCACATATGCATTAGACACTCTTTTTTGCTTCCACCTATGCACCTTGAGTGGACTACAACAGGCAAACCAATGTTCCATCATGCTACCCTCTCATATTTTCTGCGTTTTTAATTCCATATCTATCAGCAAATAATCCCTTGAGTACTTTATTAATATTTCCCATGCTAATAACTGCTCCAATAATGCACGTATCCCAAAGGAACTTTTTTCCACTGGGTTTTTTCCCTTTGGTCATCCAAGTATTAGACTCTAATTTAGAACCTCATCATTCTACTTCTCTCGTACTACATACTCTTAAAAAGTAAACAAAGCCTCGATGTTATGCTGCTACAATAGAAATGACATCATCTCTCACATCAGAAACAACTTCGGACCAATGAAGATGCTACACCAAATTGAACCTCATCGACAAATTTAATGACAAATGAAGACAATCAGCCCAACAACCGATCAAAAACCTTCCACTGCTCCAGGACAATTTTCAACAGTGCTCGAGGATGGGCACTAAAATTGGAAGGGGGAAATGTTAAGTGAGTTGATGTCAGTTAACAGAAGCTGCTAAAGGCCTGAGCCTTACAGATGCACATTGAAGATCAACATGAAGAAGCAGTAAAGAATGGAGTTATACATTTTTTACATAGCCATTGTAGTATTTTAATGTGTTACGGGCTCAATGGGAGTTCGAAGCTATAAAGAACAGGTCAGTTAGTGTGCCTAGGTTGCAAATTCAGTAAGTGGTGGAGCCCTAAAGTCCTTGGGTGCCAGGACAATGCATATTTTACCCTAGTTATATAAGGAAGTGTGTAAAATAAATTAGGGTTCTCAAGCTCATTTGTTGGAGACCACTCTTTGGTGAGAGCTCATGAGGTGTGGTTATGGAGTATTTGAGCTTATCCTTGCTCATGTGACTTGATTAACACTAATCAATGCTTAATTCTCTTTCACTATGCCTCTCTCATACTTCTTGTGATTGTTAATGATTCTTTGATTAGCTAGATCATAACTAATTAGTGGTTAATTCCTCTCTAATCTTGTGTGATTGCCCTATTTGCTTGTGTGTGCATGTAGGTTTGATTGGAGTGTGGTGCTCGATAGATCTATGTGTGTGTGCTTGTGATTAGTGTGTTGCATGATAGGATTAGTGTTGTGTGCATCTTGCAATCGTTAGTGTGTGTGATTGGGTTGATTTGAGGTGAAGGGAAGTGGATGTGGATATTGTCAATCATTGTGGCTTAGCTCCTCCATAGGCTGAGAAGCTCACCTCATAGAGTCACCATTCATGTTGCCATGATTAGCTCACTAATTGTGTGAGTGTTTTCATGCCCTATCCGGGTAGCCCATCTCTCCATATTGATAATTTTGTTGGTCATTGGAGCTATGCTACGATGGTACCCCCAACACAAAGATTGGAAATCTTTCAAGGCAGCTCTAAAGGTTACAAAAAAGAAAATCCTAGAGTGGGTTACAAAGCCAAAGGAAGGAACTTCCATCAATGAATTATCAAGAGACTTTGTGTGTCACTATTCCCAATTACGAGCGATAGAAAGACATACCTTAGATAGGGAGAAGACAAAATTATTTCTATAAGTTGTAGGTCCAAAGGTTCAAGAGAAGCTTGAAGTACTCTTGGAGGATAATAGTATAAAACAAGGATTGAAGACAAAATGGAAAGAAGTCAAAGATGCAATCTCACTACTTTCAAAGAGACAATGTCGACAAGACAAGGTGGTGTCTAATGGTACTTCTCTCTCCATCACATCAAAAAGGTCATCAAAACCAATTACTTCAACTCTAAAAATGGAAGATTCCATGTTAGATGAAATGGTAAAGGGCATGCAAGAGATGAAGTTGAAATTGTCAAGGATGGAAGAGAAGGGGTTAGGGAAACCACAAGGGCAAAGAGCTCCAGACAAAGAAGGTTTTGTAAATAGGTATATATAATGCGATAGCGGTGATCATGCCAAGAGAGATTGTGATAGCTTTAAGGATTATTTGATTAAAGAACTTGTGGTTTTTAAGGATGGTAAGATTTATCTCACAAAGACACGAATGCTTTTGGAAATCAACTTTGGGAAAAGTGGAATGTGTAAGATATTTGAAGACCCACAAACCAGGCTATTGCTCGGTTTGAGGCAATAGGCTACGGGATGAAGATTGAGCATGTATCAAATAAAGATCTAAGCAATGATTTGCATGTATCACATGAATTATGGCCATATAATATGGAATCTATTGTAAAGGAAAATAACTACATATATACTGCTTAAAGGTTGGTATTGTATTCATGAAACGACATGGTGGAATGATCGAGTGGATGCTTTGTCAATTCATGCATACATTGAAAATTTCCAAGCTCATGAATCTATCATAGAAGAGAAGCACAAATGAGAGAATGAAGATGAAGGGACCTCAAACTCGGCGAGGTCACTTAAGAAAAATGTAACCTATCACGTGAGTTCAACAAAAGGGTATTTAAAGTTCTTCAAACTTATAGAAATACATATATAGAAGGATACTATTTTTTCAAATTTGAAAAATAAGCTACAAATTTTAAAAGAAAAGGGTACGTTATATTCCTAAAAAGATTCACAAATAAGGGATTCTACAAACATGTCTTGAATGCACTGGTAGTTTTACACATAGTGAACCCCCCGAGACCTCAAAAAGGGCTACCAAAAGTAGGGAAAGCAGAGATACTATGCCTCCTAGGGAAACTTCACCGCAATAGGTTCCACCACTTGAGATACCCATGGAGGATATATCATCTAAGAGGAAGCGAGAGTAGACACAAAGCAAAGCAAAAATTCATGCATATAAGTTGCAATCATATATAAAGGCTGCTACACATGTGAAGAAGGTATTGG
This sequence comes from Adiantum capillus-veneris, assembly GCF_014529385.1. Lineage (NCBI taxonomy): Eukaryota > Viridiplantae > Streptophyta > Polypodiopsida > Polypodiales > Pteridaceae > Adiantum > Adiantum capillus-veneris. The sequence goes on along the minus strand of NC_140949.1, from coordinate 112,960,914 downwards.
AAGAGAGGATTTTGAATATCAAACTTGAGTTTACATTGGGTGAAGTTCTTTGAATTGCAAAGCAATAGTTCCATGAAGAAATAATAAACATAATCAAGAGGAAGAGGCATGCATTCAAGGTGAAGGGGATACTTCAAAGGTACAAGGAATATAGATACATGGCAATGACCATGATTAAATCATGGTAGGATGCTTCCATTCCTCTGGAAGCACAAAACATGTGGATGCTAAGGATGATGATGATACTATACACATGAGTCATTATGGAAGGAGACATTGGGAATGAGCCACCACAAAAACCTTAGTCAAGGTGGGAAATCTAGATGAACCTTATGTGGCCTTGATTGATCATGGCTTTGAAATAAACCTCATGTCTCAAAGTCTCTACATGAAGGGGAAGAGGCAATTGACACAGATCATAGATGGATGATAAGAGCTACAAACAACTCATCAGGGGATCTATATGGAGCTTGCCCTAATGTCAAGGTGACTATAGGTGATGTAAAGGATAAGCAAAATTTCTTTTGAAGGAGATGTCAACTTATCCACTCATCTTAGAGAAACCATTCATCACAGGAGTGCAGATGGAGACAAAGGTGATGGATGATGGATCAACCTACGCAAGGATAAAGATTAAGATGTAAGGTCTATGGCACCCTTGGAGAGGGATTCCCATGTAAAGGAATAAATATCGAGCCATTTTGATCATAAATAGAAAGTTTCTATTTTTTACAGTTTTTCACCTCTGATGAGCTAATGACGAATATACTGATGTAAGATTTCCAAAAATTAAATAGAAATTTTTGAGGTGCTTTCACCCACCTAGACGTGACCCTTTATCTAAATCTACTATGTCCCAAATTTCGATAATAATAGATATCTTCTTTGAAAATTTCTAACTATAGCAGGTGTGTGCATTTGACAGCTTTAAGTCGTTGTCCCCAAGCTCGTCTTTCAATAGCAATTTTCATAATCAAATTTTGATAAGCTAAGCTCTCTTTAGCTAAATAATCCTTATTCCAAATGTTAATAAATTAATTCCTAAGTTTAAGATATGTATGTGTATGCATGTGCATGGGTGCATGGGTGCATGTGTATGTATGTCCATGGATTCCCATGGATGATCCATACCCATGGACCCATCTTTTATGGAATGGTTTAATATAATAAGCTTGGGAGCCTACATGAGGTGTATCACCTAAAGTGGTAAAGAAGGACACCTTGAGTGGTCAGTGAGAGGCTTGTGACACCTCCACATTCCCAACTAGCAAAAGGGGGCAAGTGAGAAGGGATGGTAAAGCCTTGGGCAACAAGGAACTCCAAACATCTATATAAGGAGAAATTCCCACTCATTTTGTACACACACTCTGTTGTTGTGCCTAATCTATGATTCCTCAAGGTTCTTGCAAGATGGAAATAAACCAAATCAAGTGTGCTACTTGCATAATCATAGTCGTGATATTCGTTATGCATTCAATTGTGTTGTTAGTACATGAGTCTTGTTTAATTTGCATTAAAAGTTGAGAGATGGAATTAAACCCAATCATCAACTACGTGATAAAAGAGGATTGCATGATCTTAATATGCATTAAGTTTGTCAAGTTTATATTATGGTCATACATGAATGCATGGGAATTTGATGAGTGTATGGGTTATAACGCATGTTTATCATAAGACTATGACAAGAGTTAATCAATCATATGTTTCTGGATTGATGTGTGGAATAACCATATATCTTGAAATGAAAACACTTATAATCATTTACCCTACTTCCATTGGATTCTTTATACTTTAGTTTACAACTTCTCGAGTTAAGTTAAGTATCTAGTGGTGAGAATGGCACCCAAGAGGACTTGTTATGGTGGATCACACGATCATGAGGCCGGAACCAATGATGGGAAAGGCAAAGGAAAGGCCCCAATGACTGAAGAAATTCCATTTATCTCACAAAGCGATGTCATTGCCCAAGAAAAGGTAGGAAAAAAATAATTGTTCATTGCATCATGGGTAATGAGGAAAGAAGAAATTACCTAAACACTGGGTCATCCCCAATTCAAACCGCATCAATTAAACTAGTTAATTTTTTTAAGTTTGAATTAATAGGAAGGAATTGTATTAGGATACTCTGTCTAAAATAGGAAAGATATGTTTGCCTAAGAAGAACACTCTCAACCTTATTTCATTCTATTTCAATATTGATTTAGTCAAAACTCCCCTTTGATCACAACGAGGTAGCTTGAGTTTCAGCACAAGAGCTAGTTGATCCATTTCTATGAATCAACTTGGTTTATTTCAATAAACATATAAAGTGGCATACCAGAGAGTTATTCCAAGAAATATAGTCCACTATTGGTTGTATGGACAGCCAATGACAACAGATGGAGTAAACATCCACTGGAAGAAGTTTCTATGATTTTGGAGTATTGGAATATAATGAAGTAATGTTGTATGTCAAGTTTTTATCTAGTAAAGATTGTCTTTGTGCTGATTTGCTAATGATTGAAGGGCTGGTTTAACGAACTTGTGATGGAAATCTTAAAAAGAGATTTTGTGTATGAACAATCATGTGGTAATAATTAGAAAACAAGTAAAAAGTGTGTGTGTGTGGGGTGGAAAGTGGGGACTAGCTCAGCTTGCCAATCAAGCATGGGTGGTCTTGATTAGTCAAGAAACTCTCCACTACCTCTTGTTAGGAGGAGAAAAACTAGAGATTCATTGTGCCAAGAGTCAAGAATTCCCAAATGTACGTGCCTTTGAAAGCTATGGGGAAAAAGGCATTTGGGGTTTCTCTCTTTTAGAAGGTGAGAATTAGGGACGTTAAGAATCTTGAACTAGTTCATGCTTTCCTTGCGAGACAGGGCTAGGAGCAGTTTTCAATGTCTTGGATTCAAGTTACTTGGTAACAAGAGCCTGTCCATTGGAAAAAATGTCTATCTAGACTATGCTTTTCTCAATCAATTAGGGCCTAGTGACCTGTCAAGTACCCTCTTGTTGCCAAATGGTTATGGTAACGGGGTGAGAATCTACATGGTATCGGAGCTTAGGTTAGGAAACTTAAAACCGTTCTTGTTTGAAAATTGGAAAAATGAATTGGAGACTTAAGTTTGAGAACTTACCAGCATCGATTTTTCAGGAAGATGCCAACGCTGAGTATCGCAAGTTCAAGACCTTTGAGATAATGTATTTTGAGGCTTGTTGCTTTTCAAATTTTCTTTTGGATACGACATCATGAAGATTTTGATGAAGGATTTCTCTCCTCCATCAACAAGAATCCAAAGGGGATGGGAGCTTGCATGGGATTGCAAAGGTGGCATCCTCTACATCAATGTGAAGAATCTCGGATGCCTCTCCTCTGATCTAAAGAAGCTTCAATGGGGGGAAGAGCTGCGAGTTATCCAGCTTTACTACTTCTTGGTACTACTAGGGATGACTACAATATTATCTCTGAAGATGGCATTGACATGACCTTAAATGAATGATTTTCAATCAAGTGGTCAAAGTGACCCCTACTCATAGGATCGAACCCATTTCTATCCTTGACATTTCCCCCCAAAATAAGAGCCTTGTATTTTACGATCCTCTCAAGGATGTGTACAAGAGCTACTACTCAAATGACATAGTGGATTGTAAAAACTTAAATTACAAATACCTATCGATTGTACCACTATGTCCCTAGGAATCCGGCTCTGAGAATCATCTAGCTTTTTGGCAAAACTAACCTTTGCATATATTATGACAGAATAAAAAGATGCTCATCCAGCTTCTCGAGGAGATCTCAACTTTGTACATATATTGATATAAATAAAGTTATGGCATCTTGAATTTAATAAAGTTAGTTGCTTTTCTAGATTTTATCATGAGATGTGAAAGTTTAAATCACTTGATATTGCGTTAAGTCTTAAATCACTCCAGCGACAAGCGTATTATTACGTAGGTACCATCAGATGCCTTATACACGCTCGTATAGGAGAAAACCCTTCTCATGAAACATGCCCAACCACCCACATTCAAAGGTGAGGGAGCCCATATTAGTGTGCACAACCCAGGCATGGGCAGCACCGAAGAGAGGCGGCAAAAGGTTGTAGTAGTCTCTCTCTCTCGATGCAATGTTTCGTCTTATTGGCGATGCAAAAATATGGTGGAAACAGTATTGCAAGGACTTCAGAGTTTCAAGGTCTTCCCAATCTTGGGAGGATATTAAAGAAGTGGTTACAACACGATATCTTCCACCCACTTATCGAGACGCCAAAATGAATGAGTTCTTTGCTCTAAAATAGTTATACAATCGGTGGGAGAGTATTACTGCAAATTTGTAACTTTGTGAAGATATATCCCAAAAGTGTCCACTGAGCAGCAGATAGCTCGATTTTGTCAAGGTCTGAATCAACCTTTGGATACCCATCTTGAAGCAATGAGACCCATATCACTTCAAGATTCTCAAGGGCAACACCTCTGGCCAAAGAAACATCTAGGATTCAAGGAAGAGGAAACTTTAGAAATCAAAGGGCCAGACCCAACAATTGGAGCCCCAAACCTGCTAATCAGGCTTATCAACCTTGCCCTATAGAAGCAGCAACTACAGTAACTCAACCGCAACATCCAAATATTTGTTTCTTTGAGTGTAATGAGCTAGGTCATTACAGGAATTATTTTCCTAAAAGAAACATAGCAGCAACTACAAATGTTATTACTGTAGCACCAAATGGTAGAGATTGACCTATTTTTTGTGAAGGAAGGAATGCAAGAAGAGGTCGTGGAAGAGGAGCGATGGCTCAAACTCATGCCATTACTATGGAAGAGCCAACAATAGAAGACCAAGCTGAAGAGACAAAAACTCTATGTTGGGGGTACCATGGTTGCATAGCTCCGATGACCAACAAAATTATCAATCCGAAGGGATGAGCAACCCGGCTAGGGCATGGAAACACTCACACGATTAGTGACATCACGAATGGTGACTCTTCGAGGTGAACTTCTCGGCCTATGGAGGAGCTAAGCCACAATGATGGGCAATCTCCACATCCACTTCCCTTCACCTCCAATCAACCCAATCACACACACTAATGATTGCAAGACACACACAACATTAATCCTATCGTGAAACGCACTAATCACAAGCACACACATATAGATCTATTGAGCACCACACTCCAATCAAACCTACATGCACACAAAGAGGACAATCACACAAGATTAGAGAGGGATTAATCACTAATTAGTTACGATCTAGCTAATCAAAGCATCATTAGCAATCACAAGAAGTATGAGAGAGGCATAGTGAAAGAGAATTAAGCATTAATTAGTGTTAATCAAGTCACATGAGCATGAGAAGCTCAAGGACTCCATAGCCACACACCTCAAGAGCTCTTACCAAAGAGTGCTCTCAACAAATAAGAGTGAGACCCTAATTTCTTTTACACGCTGCCTTATATACCTAGGGTGAAATATGCAATGTCTGTGTGCCCAAGGCCTTTAGGGCTTCACCACTTATTGAATCTGCAACCTAGGCACAAGAACTGACCTGTTCTTTACAGCTTGGAACTCCCAAACTCCCATTGAGCCCATAACACATTGAAAATATTACAATGGCTTGAAATAAATCGGGAATCTACAATGCATGACCATTTTGGGAGAACGTGAAAAATGTGTAACTCCAATCTTTACTGCTTCTTCATGTTGATATTCCGTTAGACTTGGGCCTTTAGCAGCTTCTGTTTACTGACGTCGACTCAGTTAACATTCTCCCCTTCTGATTTTAGTGCCCATCCTCGAGAACTGTTGAAAAGTGTCCGTGGAGGTTGTGGAAGGTTTTTGATTCGTTGTTGATGGACTGATCGTCTTCATTTATCATTGGATTAGTTGATGAGGTTCAATTTGCTGCAGCATCTTGATTGGTCCAAATATGTCTAATGTGAGAGATGATGTTGTATTTGTCCGTACTAATAGCATAATGATGAGGCTGCTATTTATTTATGAAAAGTATGTACAAGGGAAGTAGAATGATGAGGTTATTAATTAAGGTCTAATACCTGGATGACCAAAGGAAAAAAACCCAATGGAAAAAAAGTGCTTTTGGGATACGTGCATTATTGAAGTACTTATTAGCATGGAAAATATTAATAAATCAAGGGACTATATGCCGATACATATGGAATAAAAAAGTCAGCAAATATAAGAGGGTAGCATGATGGAACATTGGTTTGCCTATTGTAGTCCACTCAAGGTGCTTAGGTGGAAGAAAAAATGAGTGTCTAATGCATATGTCCAATGGTGCAACGTCTTATTTATGCATACACAAAAATGCATGGGAAACAATATGTTGTGCAAGAAATATTTTGAGGGGTTCTTTAGAAAGATTTTGTAGCTATAAAAGCATTTGACATGGCTCTACAAGTTGGCACCCCTTTAAGAATGGTTTTTGTTGTCCAGGATATGTGCTCTCATCTTACTATGCGTTGTGCATGAGTGTTGGACTCTACGACACTCCACCAATTGTAAGTTAATATTCTTTGACTGTTATGCTCGTCTCATCCAGCATGAGCAACATGACTTAGATATGTTGAACTCTTCCAGCTTGAGCATAAGCCTAATAACTATGACTCTTAGCATAGAGTTTATTAAGACATGAAGCTTTGGGACTAATGTTTTGCTCATTTTATGGCTAAGCAGCCCACTCTGACTATGCCAAAGAGTGTTTTTTGCACCCTGGAGACTTGACTTTTTACATTCTTGTGCTTACTACAAACATTTGTTTAGGGAAAAGTAAGCTTGAATCCTCAAAAAGAGGATTAGTGAAGGACCAAGTTGGCATTGAAGGTTTCTTTTGCCATACCTATTTTATCTTCTTTGAATCTGCATTCGCATGTGTTGGGTTTTCCGTCTTTGAATGTAAAGACTCCATTATTTGTTTGATTCTCCAAGTAGGCCTGTTGAAGGAGTCCTCGATGTTGTTGTAGGCCTCTATTCACTGTCGGCATTTGGCTTTTGACTAGGAGCATTGAAAGACTTAGGAATCCAAATCTCTTGATGACCTTTGTATCTCCTTTGTTGACTTTGCTTCACTTTAGGTCTTGTTGAGTTCTTGAGATCTTCATGCAGGTCTGTTGTAGCAAATGGACTGGTAGCCAAATCTTTGTACACCCTATGTGGAATCCTTGTCTAAGAGAAATATTATTTGAGATCCATCTTTGTTCTATATCCTCTTCAGAGTTGTGGTAGACTTTAGCATCTTTCGATGTGGTTCTGTTGTATACCTGTTGCTTAGGTATCATGGAATATTTTCGAGGTTGATACCTTGTGGGCCTTCTTTCTTGGGAGGATCTTTATGTTACTTCATATGCTCTAACCTGCAGTTTTGGCACCCATATCTGTATATTACCTCTATAGTACTCCTATTCTTTTAAGCTCCATTGTGATGCTATCCATCCCATGTGTTTGCCTTTTTGTGTTGATTTTTTGTCTTCAATCCAAACCCGATCATTGACTTTGACTAAACTGCTTGGAACAAACACTTCCTTGACTATCTTTTTCTTTCTTGAGTACTTTGACTGAAATATCTTTGCTTTTCTGGGTGTCTCCTTAGAGGTTTCAATTGGGTCAGTAGTTGACTTTAAGTTTTGAAAGCCTAACTTGCTAGAAGTATCTGATCCACAAGGGTTCTTTGATGTAGAGGCATACAATGTCACACCTTCTTTGCTAATCGGTGGAGGGTCCACTTTGGCCTTATCTATGATTTCTCTATTATCTGGCTTGCCCTGAGTAATCTCTAGAATGATCTAGATGTTGTCTGCAACCATATTGTACTTTGCTTCTTTATCCAATAGAGCATTGCATCTGACACTTGCTCCTTTTGTACTGCTAAGAACTGTAGCTATTCTCATTGCTAGTTCTATTAAAGATCTCTGTCCTTCTCTTGACATGGTCTCATCTTGATCTAGATGTGTCTCTATGGAAGGTGGCTTGAGTGTCTATTTTCCAATCTGACTTACAACAGCTGATTTTGCTGGCAATGTCTGATTGATCTTTGGACTTCCTATTGCTTCCTGGTTTTTTGCAACCTTGTTCTTCTTAACTTCTGACTTTGGTACCATTCTCTGTTCAATAGCTTTTGTGGTTGCCCTTTGCTCTGTTTGATCTGGACTTCTTGATTCCTGATTTGGTTTAAGCTCTTCTGAAGTTCTGTTAGATGGAGATAAATCATCTTTAATAAGATTTTCTTTGATATCAATCTCCATTTTAACTATGCTTGAGGACTTTGTGTTGTCTTCCGTGGGTGACCAGTCTTGGTCTTCATTCTTTGTTGTATGTGATGACTGCATCTTCATTGAACTCTATATCTCTAGGACCTTTTGGGCCAATGGCACTCCCAATGTGATGTTATCTGGTACATCTTTTGTTGTTACCACATGAAATTGAGCTATGATGATATCTGGACCTATTTGAATGGCGGTGGAGATGATTCCCCAGCATTTTGCTCGTTTCTTTCCAGATATGTCAATGAATTCAGGAGCATCTTCCATCTTTGGTTGGCCACATCTTTTCCAAGTGCAAAAAGACATGAGGTTCTTGTCTAGGTTAAAATCTAGCTTTACTTTGCTTGAGATTTTTTCTTCATTCTCACCAACAATGTTGCACTTGCTTGTCTCAGGATTTCTTTCTTTATTGACTGCTTTTGTTGTGGCATTGTCCTTTGGTTGAGCTTTATGTGCATTTTCTTTGCTTTGACCATCTGCTTCCATTGATGTCGACTCGTATGACTGTGATACTGCACTTTTTGCCACTTTTTGTTTGCAATTGATGAGCATTATCCACCTGCATTTGGGCAACTCTTGATCTTAATAGATCCATTGTACTTTTTGGTAGAATCTGTCTCTTCAGAGGAGATTTTGATGGTGACCTTTGTGTATCCTTCTGGACTTGAGCTTCCATTGATTTTGAATTTTTTGTCACCTGTTCTGGTAGCTTGAGGCTTTGCATCATTTTCAGATAGTCTTTGACTTCAGTCCTACCATCCATAAGGGTTTGTACAAGGTCATGAAACTGCTAATAATCATTGCCATTTGCATCTAGATATGCATATGTGAGCTTAGTCACATGTAATTGCTTAAACACTATGGGATTTGTCGGCTTTTGACTTTGACTTGTAGAGATCATCTGAAACTTTTGTCCCTGATGATCTTCATAGATGCGTTTATTTGTAGACTCTGATGGAATCTGGGTCAATTGGAGACTTCCAACAACCATATGATCTTTCAATGGTTTTTTCTTTGAAGAGGTATGTTGGCTAGAAGTTATTGGGCTTCTAACTGGTGTAGCATGTCCTGGTACTAGAGCTTAGCTTGATGGATTTGCAGCTCCCCCCTTCCTAGGGTGATCACTATAGCCTGCTTCATTATGAGGGTTCAAACTGTTTGACTCTAGTTTAGTCTCACCTTTTGGGAGTGTGAAGACAGACTTTGGGTAGCACTGTTGATGTTTGGCATATGTAAGCCTTCTGCATAGTTTCCTATGTATCTTCGTGAAACATGACAAATTATTCCCCAAGTTAAGCTGTAGATAGCGTTATCTTTGCCCTGATATTGTCTATCCCATGGGTCTCGTATGATATGAGCTTCTGTGGTTTCAAGACCCAAGTAATCATAGATCTTAGACTCTCGTCTATATTTACGGCTGTTTTGGTCAAAGTATGTGCTCGTTTGGTTACAACATCGAGGTTGATATCCCATGGAGGAGAGTTTGGCTCCGAACAGATTTTTGGGTTCAGTCGGGTAATATCATTCAACTCTAGAGAGGATGGGCTATAAATAGATTCTTTCCTCTGAAATGAACTATCCTGTCTAGTCTATCACTGGACACACTTCTATGAGCTGGTATGTGGGTCATTCAAACACTGGTTGACCTTTTTTTAGAGTTTCCCTTTTTGGTCTACATAGTGTGCATATGAATTATGGGTGCCATATAATGCTAACATCATTCTGTCTGATGTGTCCCTTAGACTCGTGAATGATTGCGTACTTGTGGCAGTGGATGCAGAATTGTTTGCAAACCTAACAGTATTTTCAACATTCGGTGATATCTGGACACCTTTACCAAATTCATGCAAGAATTTATTGTTCAAAGAATCAATTTTAAGCTTTTCAGGTGCATGTGCATCTTTATGCTGATTTCGAACTTGCAGTGTTTTTACTAGTGCTTCTAACGGTAATGCAGAATCATCTGATTGCATCAAAAGTGACAAGTTAGATGCACTTACATCGAGATTCACATTTCCAATTTTCTATGTACCTTGCTAAGCAGTTGATGGGCCCCTGTTGTCTATATTTCTTGGACAATCTTCAGAAAAATGTCCACCTTTTCATCCACAATCTGAGCAATACGCCATGACTGGTGGTATTTCAATTGGTTTTGTTATGTCAAGCTCTTGCTAAGAAGCTTATGTTTCTATGCGTACCAAAATGGCAGCATCTTCTTTTAAAACACTGAGCATCAAGCTGTAGAATGCTCCATCTTGACCTTTGTACCGTCTTTGGCTTGGTTCTCCAATTAGATTGGCTTCTATCGGTTGATTTGTTGGATCTTGCAATTATGGCTCTGACTATAGATCTGACCATTGTAACATATGTACAATGACACTAATTGCATATGCACCAACTGTATGTTTGGCTGGCTTGTGCAAATTTTTGGATAAACACTTGGGTTGACTTTCTGAACTTCTATCTCTGCACTTCATCTTTGAGCTTGCAATACCTGGCTCCACTGAAGTCTGTGAACATCTGGGAGTTCTCTGAATCTGGCTTCACTCTGATCAATAGAATCTTGGCTCCTGTGTTGCTTTTGCTGCTCATCAAGTATCTATGGCCTTCTGAATCTGCATATAAGAATTTATCTCCATTATAGCCATATAGCTGTAAAATCTGCTATGTTGCACTTGGGGCATGTGTTGCCATTGCTACTGGCTTGCTTTGCTGTACTTGAATCCTCAGCTCGATTTGAGTCCATGTTGGCTCAATCTACAAAAACTGTCTCCTAGCAGATTCTAGTATTGATTAGCAGAATTTCTACTGCTCGTACTAGCCTAATCTGCAATCACATGTCAGTTGTGTCCCTGTTCGTCCGATTAGAAGCTAATTTGCAATGCAATTATTGCACTGGCCAATTTCTAGCGTGCAAATTTTTTTAAATTTGTCTGCCGCTCCACAGCTTCGAGTTGATCTCTTTTCTCACTTTTTTCGGCTGATCTAGTTTGCTTCTTCTCGATTTGCTTGCTTTGCGATGTGTGATTCTCCCGACGTTGTCTTTTTCGACTTGCTCGCTTTTGTGGTGTGTAATTAAAAAAAATTTAGCAATGTTTTTTTTTTTTTTGCTTTGAGGCCTCTTTCGACGACTTGTTCGCTTTGTGGTGCGTAACTTCCTCGGCCTTGCTTTTTGGCTTTTTAATTTTGTTTGTTTTTTGGTCCCCTTTTTTTTCTATTTCGACTCTTCTCTTTTTCTTTCTATTTCTTTTTTTTTTGAAATTTTGAATTTTTTATATTTTTTGGTATTTTTATAATTTCTTATACTTTTTTTGGAAAGTTTTGATTTTTAAGGAAAATTTTTGTGAATTTTGTCATTTTTATGGAATTTTTTGAAGGTTTTATGATTATTATTTTTATTGTGATTTTTGTAATCAATTTATGATTTTTTATATGTAAAACAATTAAGCTTTTATGAATTTCTACAATTTTTGTGAATTTTTTTTGTAATTTTTGATTTCTTATAGTTTTCCTGTAAGGTTTTTAATTTTATTTTATTTTTTATAAATTTTTGATGAGTTTTCTATTTTTTGTAATTTTTAAAACCTTTTTTCTTTTTATTTTGTGAATTTTTGTGTGACTTTTTTTATTTTTTATGAAATATAAGACCTCCTTTTTTTAATTTTAAATTTATTTTCTTATTTTATTTTCTGAACACTAAAAATAAAAATTAAAAAGTCAAAAAAAAATTTAAGCTTACCTGCTTACCTTGGTGACGCAGGCCACGGCAGCAGCGTGAAGGTGGGGGTTGACAGCGCTGACCAGGGGGGGCAGGCCTGGCGCGCAGCACGCCACAGAGGAGACGAGAGAGAAAAAGGGAGAATGAGAGTGTGCAGGCTGGCAGGGAACAAGAGGGACTGAGGCGAGATCTGGCGCCTAGTGTGTGTGTGTGTGTGGTGAACTCTAAAATTGTCACGCCGCCCAATACGAACCAGAGAGAGAGTGCACGCGCGTGTGTGGTGGCCACTAGCCCTTACGGTGTGTGACAGCTGACAGTGAGTGAGGGTAAACGTGGATGGCAGGGTGTCAATGATAACATGGCAACTGCACGCAAAGTGAGGCGATTAGCGGTGCACCGTGCGCGAAACAGAGGGAGGGAGGGTTGACCTACGGAATCTCTATCAGCGTTGGCAGCGGCAGAGGGGGAGGGTACAAAGCACTTAAAGACAGCAGCAACAGGGAGTGAGAGCGAGTGTGTGTGTTTAAAGGGCAACCGGGAGAGAGAGTGGGTGGGGTAACGGTCAAGTTAGAGAGAGAATGAGAGAAGAGAGAGAGAGAGAGAGAGAGAGAGAGAGAGAGAGGGTGGGTCACGGAGGTGAGAGAGAAAGTTAGAGAGAGTGTGAGAAGTTAGAGAGAGAGGGAGAGAGAGAGAGAGAGAGAGAGAGAGAGTTAATAATCGGAGAGAGGTGAAGGAAAGGAGAGAGAAAAGGGGAGTGGATAGAGTAGAGAGAGAGTGGGGAGGGGAGAGAGAGAGAGAGAGATAATAATCACTCTTTTGGGAGGGGGAGGGATTTTTATTTTTTATTCTTTTTTTTTCATAAATTTGAACCTTAGCACCGTAAGGAGTCGTTCCCACCGAGCCCGCAAAAAAAAAATTTCTCTGTCAAAATCAAAAATCATCATCGAGTCAACATCGTATCGGATTGCACGCCAAGGTTTGAAAAATCCCGTCGGTCTGCACCGAAGCTCAAAGATCGGTTTTTTTTTTTCGAACGTCCAAAAGTGCCAAAATTAGGCCGAAAATCATCCGAGAACACATAAAATTATCCGAAATTTCCAAAAATTACCAAAAAAATCCTGGAAAATTCTAGAAATCTCTAAAATTTGTCGGCAAGCACAATCAAACACTTTCAACACGCATAAACACACCAAAAATTATAGTTTTTATCAAGAATGTGATTTATGACAAAATCAACAACCCGAACCCCGAAAATAGCACGCTCAAAAATTGACCAAGGAGGGCACAAATGTGCTCAAAATGATGCCGTAAATATGCACACAAAACAGCTCGTAAAGATCACACGATATCATTTTTTACAAAATTAAGCACAAATTAATGAAAAATTTTGTAAAAATTATCTGAAAAAACCCCAAAAAAAATTGAAAATTCTCCTCACGGAGGGGATTAGTGCAGCCAAATAAAATCGCTGTAATCAGATCAATTCAATTTCCAAATAATTTCATCAATAAAATCCAAACTAAACAATTAAATCGATAAAATTAGCTGCAAAATTAGGTCAAAATTTGACGCATTTGGAGTGTGCAAATCCTTGTTTTGAGCTCAAAAATGCAGCAATTAACCATTACACACATCAAATATGCAATCAAAAATTGAAGTAATTATGCACATGAAGCACTTTTTAGGCACACACACATACTAATAATCGGCAGTTTTTACCAATCTTTAGGTGCGCACACAAAAGGGTTAATTTTATCGAAATTGCAATGTGATTTCACAAATCTCTAGTTGGGCTGAAAAATCATTAAGCATACATTGATTTTTAGGTGCACAATCAAGGGCAAAATAGTGCACACACCTAAAAATCAGGCTCCATACTTAACAATCTCCCACTTGGAGACTGATCTCCAAACCAAACCTGTGATTGCTTTCCATTCTGGCTTCTTATCCTTGAATGCCGATTGAAGATGAGCAAAAGCTCAACTTATCCTTGTTGACCACCTTTGTAAACATGTCTGCAGGATTTTCACTTGTATGCACCTTTCCTAGCTTTAGTTGTCCCTCTTCCAAAAGAGTGCGTATGAAGTGATATCTCACCTCAATGTGCTTTGTCCTTGAATGAAAGGCTGAGTTCTTCGCAAGATGGATAGCGCTTTGGCTATCACTGTACAAGACACAATTGTCTTGTTTGAATCCAAGCTCTTCTAAGAATATGTGAAGCCACAGAATTTCTTTGCTTGCCTCCGTCATTACTACATACTCTGCTTCCGTGGTAGAAAGTGAAACCACTTTCTGCAGCTTTGAAGCCCAGCTTACTGTTGTGCCTCCAATCGTGAACACATAGCCAGTAGTGCTCCTTCGAGTATCTTTGTCACGTGCCATATCTGCATCACCATACCCTACTAGAAAAATATCAGTTCCTCCAAAATGCAAAGCATTTGTTGTTGTCCCTTTTAGATACCTAAGTATCCACTTCACAGCTTGCCAATGCTCTTTACCTGGGTTGTCCATGAACCTACTCACAACTCCCACTACATGTGCAATGTCTGGCCTTGTCCAGACCATAGCATACATTAGAGAACCTACCGCTGCAGCATATGGAACTTTAGACATATAGGCTATCTCCTTTTGTGTCTTTGGACACATATCCTTCGTTAGTTTAAAATGACCAGCCAAAGGTGTAGAAACTGGTTTTGCATTATGCATTGCAAACCTTTCTAGTACCTTCTTGATGTAATCTTCTTGAGATAGCTTTATTGTCTTCTTCGTCCTGTCCCTTGATATTTTCATACCAAGTATCCTCTTTGCAGGACCTAAATCTTTCATTGAAAAAGATTTGGACAGCTCCTCTTTTAGGTCTTTGATGTCCTGCATGTTAGCACTTGCAATCAACATGTCATCAACATACAGCATTAGGATGATGAATTTCCCATCTCCCAAATTCTTCGTGTAGACGCAGTGATCCGAGTTGCATCTTGTGAATCCATGATCCAACATCCATCGATCAAACTTCAAGTACCATTGTCTTGATGCTTGCTTTAAACCATACAAGCTCTTCTTTAATCTGCAAACCATTTTCTCCTTACCTTTTACTTCATACCCCTTTGGTTGAAGCATGTAGATTTCCTCCTCTAAGTCACCGTGAGGGAATGCCGTATTTACATCCATTTGCTCGAGATTTAGATCATGAGCAGCCACAAGGCTTAAGACAAGCCTAATTGAGTTCATTTTTACAACAGGAGAAAATATTTCATTGAAGTCAATACCTTTCTTTTGAGAAAAACCTTTTACCACAAACCTAGACTTGTACCTTTTCTTCCCACCTTCTTCTTCCTTTAGCTTGTACACCC
The DNA here is from genome assembly GCF_014529385.1 of Adiantum capillus-veneris. Classification (NCBI taxonomy): domain Eukaryota; kingdom Viridiplantae; phylum Streptophyta; class Polypodiopsida; order Polypodiales; family Pteridaceae; genus Adiantum; species Adiantum capillus-veneris. The sequence continues at coordinate 112,945,594 of NC_140949.1, read as the reverse complement.
ATTTGTTTTGAAGTGCCCGCTTACCTTTAGGCAACTCAACCAAATCCCATGTTTGGTTGCGATGTAGTGAGTCCATCTCCACTTGCATGCTCTTCGTCCATTCTTCTTTGGATTCATGTTGCATAGCTTCTTCATCTGATTCCGGCTCTCCAGAATCTGAGATCAAGAGATGGTTGAAGGAAGGAACAAACCTTTCTGGAGGTCTACTTGCTCTTGTAGATCTTCGGGGAATAGGTTGAGGCTCCTCATTTGGTTGACGTTGTTGCACATTGTCACCGTTTGCAGTCCTTGAGTCTTCACCGTCCTCAAGCTCCATGTACTCATCACCTGTTTCTTTTGTTTGTTTTCTTTCTAAGTAATCTTTGTACATATTTTGTTCGTTAAAAATTACATCCCTACTCCTTAAGATTTTACCATCTTCAGGATTCCATAGGCGATACCCAAAGTCTCCTTCTCCATAGCCAATGAAGAAACACTTTTTGGACTTTGCATCTAACTTTGATCTTAGGCTTCTATCTATGTGCATGAAAGCCTCACACCCAAACACTTTGAGAAATGCATAATTCACCGGTTTACCTGTCCATGCCCCTTCTGGAACTCCCCCATCCAATGCCGTTGAGGGTGACCGATTGATTAAGTACACAGACGTACCTACAGCTTCCGCCCAAAGCTCAAGCGGTAGGCCTGCATGTAGCCGCATGCTTCGTGCTCGTTCCATGATTGTCCTGTTCATCCTTTCCAAAATCCCATTTTGTTGAGGTGTCCTTGGAGTTGTCCTTTGCCTCCGAATGCCATTGCTAGCACAAAAGCTTTCAAAAGCTTGGCTGCAATATTCGCCTCCATTGTCGGATCTGAGGCATTTAACCTTGGTACCTGTTTCATTCTCCACAAAGGCTTTCCATCTTTGAAATATGGAAAATACATCGGATTTATTCTTCATGACATAAACCTATGTTTTTCTAGTCGCATCGTCTATGAATGTTACATAGTACAATGAGCCACCAAGTGATGGTGTACTTGCAGGACCCCAAACGTCAGAATGAACCAACTCAAGTTTTTTTTTTTTTCTTTCATTTCCTCATTTTTGAAATTTTACCCTCTTTTGTTTACCATAAACACAATCTTCACAGAACTCTAAGTCCACTTCTTTCAAACCTGGTAGAAGCTTCTTTGTTTGAAGGATTTGCATTCCTTTAGCACTCATATGCTGATGGGGGCTTTTCACAAGCCAAGCTCCCATACCCCTCTTCTCTCGTCCCCACCCCATGAAAACCCCCTCTTAGGGAGGGAGTGATAAAAAGCATTGGAAAAAGTAAGAAAAAAATAAAGTATGATTATGTAAATATATAAGAAAGGTAAAATAGGCCACCTCATGCCTGCGGGGTAGCCCATCCCCACCTTGCCTCCTTTTTCTTCACTGTTGCCCCGCCGGGTGTCCCTTTTCCTCTCCTCCACTCAAAAGGTCAACCCCCTCTCTCTTCCCCTTGTCCTTTCTCCTTTCTCTCTCCCCTCAAGCTACCCCACCTCTCACCAATAATGCATTATAACTCACCAATAATGCACCCTAACTCACATGCAACTTACCCTATCTTCCAAAATAGTATATCCCACCCCCTCTTTCTCTCTCCTATCATATCCCATGACCCAAATACCCCCCTCTCTCTCTCTCTCTAAAGGGCGCCATGTCTCTTGTCTTGTAGCTAAATAACCTCCCCCACACTCACACACACTCAGTTTCACTGAAAAAAGGTGCCCACAGACCCATCCCCACCCGGTGGTTACCTGATTTTTCTTGTGTTCACACACATCTGCACACAGATTCACCTCTGAACACACTCCCCTCTCTCCCCTCTTGTAATTACTTTATTCTCCATGTCACCTCTCACTTTTTTTCATCAACCCACCTCTCTCTCTTAGTCTCTCTCTCATGAGACTGCTGTTCTGGCACATATACACACAGCCAGACAAGTGGGGCCCACAGTCACATGGCCTATGTAGATAATGATTTCTTCATTTCTAAATTCTAGAATTTCTCCCCCCTCCTCCCCTATATAAAGAGGGGTCACCATCACACTAAATACACACACACCATCACCAAAGAGTACACTATGCACTGTGTGTGCCTAGTGCACACACACACACCCATACCATCACCATCACCGCAATCACCATGCTCGTCTTGAGCATGACCTCTACACCCTTGGGCTATGGAAGATGAAGGGAAACTAAATGAAGGATGATGGCCATAACCCTCGTGCGAGTCTTCGCCATCAACTCCCACCTATCCGCCATGTGCTCTACCACGCTCTCCCTTCTCATTCCCCTACCCTATGCTCCCCATTTCATCGCCTTATTCTCTAAATAAAGATTGAGGTTTTGTGAGTATGTTTTCTTGCAATGTTTTGCCCATGTGAGGTGTGCGGAATCGCCACCTAGTCTTGTGTTTGGAGTGAGCTTGTGTATGTGTGAAGGGTGTGCGGATTCGCCATCCTTTTGTGGTGCCTAAATACTAAGCCGCTATACCCCCTCCCTCACTCTCTCTCTCTCTCTCTCTCTCTCTCTCTCTCTCACTTGATCTCATTCCCTTTCCTCTTCATCATTACTCCCAAGCATCCATCTCTCTTGGATGAAAACTTTGTTATGGTGGTGTGTTGTTTGCGTCCTAGCCACTGAAGCTAGGTGGTGCCCCATGTTTGCTTTACCATGACAGGCTCGAGGCGCGCCATTCGGTCCCCGGTGTTTTAGAGACCGTCGGGGTTTGGGGTTCGCTTTGCTCCCGTCATTTGGTGCCCCCCCTAAGGATCTTTTCATGAAACCCTTTAGTTTACAAGACTGAAACCCCTAAACTATTGTGAATGGATGAATGGCTAGCAGGATTTGCTAATTGGACGACAGAAGAAGAAGAGCTCCAAGCACAACTAGACGAACTCCGCATCTCCATCGAAGCTCGAGTGCCAAGCGTAACGGTAATCGATTTTCAGTGGGAGAGTCAACCAACACGCCAAACCGAGTGGATATACATAGGCCAAGTGCCAAGAAGAAGAAGGATAAGGTCGAAACCATGTCCGCAACCTACAACCAACCCACAACAACAAAATGGAAGGAGCTCTACACAATAGAGAATCAACACTATTCTACTTTGAGAATCGGGTAACTCAAGTCACCGAGGTAATTATCACAGTCAGTTTTCAAGTCGCACCAGATGCTGCAGCACAGATAACGGAAGCATTGGCTCACACTCTCACTAGAGAAACTAGGGATCTACTGAGTTTGTTTCAGGAAAGAACACCACCCTCTCCCACAAGCTTGGACAGTGACTAAGCACCTCTAAGCTTCACATGAATCAGTACAACCTACCTCAAAACAGATCACACATACCAACACGTGTACGCTCAATCAAGGTAATACTGGATTTGAAGGCTCACTACCAGCACGTCATTGACACCATGCTGGGTGGGGAGCGATTTTTTGAGGTTCTGGCATCAGATCAACCATTTGTCTTACCTTTGGTACAAGGCAATGTACCGTTTGAAGTTTTAATCTATGTCCTAGTATAAGAGGGTATACACGCCTCCTTGTAAAGAAGAAAAAAACTTTTGCAAGTTAAGCAGTGTGTCTTTCTAGCTCTCTCTCAGTAATCATGGCAAGTGTAGCATTTCCAACATTTAAAGGAAAGAAGGGGGAGGATTTGGTAACAGACTTCCTAGATGACTTTGAAGTAGCATGTGTAGTGAGCAACAAAGATACGAATGAATCCCGGGTTAGAATCTTTAAGCATCTCATGCAGCTAGAAGCTAGATCATGGTACAATGCACTTCCACAAGCAACCAAGGATGACTGGGAACCCTTAAAAACCGCTTTTAAGAGGCCCTTTGGGGGAGGTACCACTTCAAAAAAGTTGTGGGACAAGTTGAGAGACTTGAAGCAGGAGGGTCTTTTAGAATATGCCACCTATGAGTCCAAATTTGTGGATTTGTGGGAACAGTGGGTTGAGTCACTGGCAAGGGGGGAAGCTGCACCCAATTTCCTAAAAAAAGATCGGTTCATGCATGGCTTATGGCCGCTTCTCAAGGAGAAGGTGAAAGATAGATTCCCGGCTACGTACGAGTTAGCCGTTGAGATTGCTGGCCTTAAGGACAAGAAGCTGCGAATGAAAGCCAAAGAAACCGAGTCAACAGAAGCAGGAACATCGCGTCGACCAGCAACTACGACAACCACCATACCACCACCACCGACTCTTGGGGTAAGAGATGACCAACAAGATATGTTAGCCCATATTACTGACCAACTGCAGAATTTGTCTGTCCACTTAATACAGCAAGGGAGGAGTCAAGAAAGAGATCAAGACCCTAGAAGAGCACGACGACAAAACAAGGAGTATCATTGCTACAACTGCGGAGAAGACGGTCACGGTATGTACTACTGTCCCAAACCACGACAAAACTATAATAGAGGAGGTAGGAGGAACCAATTGTCACCCCCTAGAGAAAGAACACCCCCACCCCGAGCACCACCCCCACCAACAAAAATTCTACGTCCACCCCAGACACCACTACAAGCATCCATCCCACCTCTTCCACCAGCCCCACCACCTGATCGCCCTGTAAACATCATAAGGCTAGAAGAGAAAGGAAAAGCCATAGTAGTGGATCCACCCAGAGCAAAGGAGAGGGACAAGGGTAAGGAGAAGGTAACCTTTTTAGAACCACTTGAAGCCATGACTGTGAAAAGAGCTAGGAGGGAGAAAGCTACACAATCAGATGATGAGAGAAGCATGAGAGGAGAAACTAGCAAGAGGCCATCCAGGCCACGACGAAAATTGGGCATCACCGACTTCCAGCTAGGGGAAAGTTCTAAGCCCTATGATCTAACATTGGATGTGGCAGACCAAGGACCGAAGATTACATGGCCACAGCTGCTACATCTTGTACCTAAAGTGAGGCGACAATGGTCTAAAATGGTAAGTACAAGACGCTCCAAAACAAAGGTAGCCGGAGCAATTTCGGGATGCAACATGGATGGCATCCTTCCAATTGTCGACGTAAACATAAAAGGAAAGAGGGTTGGAAACACCTACATTGATGGAGGTGCACAAATCTGTGTAATGAGCGAAGCTATGATGCTTCGATTAGGGCTCGAGGTTGACAGGCCTTCTCCATGCAAGGCAAAGATGGCAAACAACGCAAAAGTAAAGTGTGTGGGTGTGGTAAGTGCCGTGAAAATCAAAGCTTTCAACACTGAGGTAGAGGTAGATGTTTTTGTAATGCCTACTAAGGGGGAGGGCTATCCACTAATTTTGGGAAGGCCATGGTTGATGGCCATGAAGGCAAAACAGGACTGGGGTACTGGCCTTCTACGCATGACCGGTAAGAAAGGGGAGACAATCTACTACGACATCAGGATTGGCAAGCAGAAGCAAATGAATCTGGAAACATCGGCAGATGAAACCACTAGCGAATCTTCCAGTTCTGAGGAGGAGACCACATCCACTGACGAAAGTGACAGTTCCATTGATGTGATGGGTATCATTATGAAGGATCCACAAAGGGTAAGCACAACTGGTGATCCATCACCAAAAGGGCAACCCAATGAAGAGGAGAGCAAATCACCTGGCCTAGGAGGAAGTAGGTTGAAGGGTATGTTGTCTACGGAATTAACACTTGAGGAGAAAGATAGTTTTTTGCAAATGTTGATGGGATTTCCTAACCTATTCATTGACAACTATGAAAGAATCACAGGCATTACAGTGGTGGAACATCATATTAAGCTGAAGGAAGGGGTAAAACCAGTTGTGCAAAAGCTACGACGACTGGGGGTCATACAAGAAAAGGCACTCTTGGCCGAGGTAAGGAAACTGCTGGAGGCGGGATTCATCTATCCTGTAGAAAACTCAGAATGGGTGTCACCCGTAGTGGTGACGCCTAAAAAGAATGGTAAGTGGAGGGTCTGTGTTGACTACAAACCACTAAATGCAGCTACAAAGAGAGACCACTTTCCTCTCCCTTTTTTGGATGAAATTCTGAATGAAGTAGCGGGTTTTGAATGCTATACCGTCTGTGATGGTTATTCTGGATACTTTCAAATACGCATAGCCTTGGAAGATCAGCTAAAAACCACTTTTATCACGCCATGGGGTTGTTTTGCATACAGGGTTATGCCATTTGGTCTCACAAATGCACCTGCCACATTCCAAAGATATGTCACATATGTTTTTCAACCGTTCTTTGGAACATCCATAAGAGTGTTCATTGATGATTTTTGTATATATAGCTCCCGTATTTCACATTTAGAAAAGGTAACTGAAGGTTTGGCCAGGTTGCAGAGCCTAGGTGGGCAATTAAATGTGGATAAATGCCACATTGGGGAGAGTAAAGTCATTCTACTAGGCCATGAAATTTCAGCAAAAGGTATCAACGCCGACCCAAGTAAGGTGTCCGCACTCATAGCCCTACCTTCACCAACGACCGCACGTCAACTGGTCTCTTTTCTACAGAAGGTGAGGTACTTAAGTAGATTCATACATCTACTATCACAACTTGTTCTACCACTGCAACAACTCACTCAAAGATCAACTTTCACTTGGGACGAGGAAAGCGAACATCACTACAACAAGGTAAAGGAGGTCTTAGCCACTCTGCCAACTATCTCACCACCTAAGTGGGATGAAAAATTCTATGTCACCTCAAGTGTTGGTGTCTGCTAGAATTACTAAATGGCTAGTTCGTCTGCAAGAGTTTGACTACACGGTACAGGTAGAAAGCACGACAAGGGCAAGTTTGGGGGGACTCATGACCTACCAAGTCTTTGAAAGGAAGGAGAAGCAATCTAAGGAAGGAGAAGTACGATTACCTCCAGTACCATCGATGGTAGAAGGAGCATACTCTCTCTACTTTGATGGAGCCTACAAGCGAGCGTCCGACAAAGCAGCTGCAGGCATAGTGGTCTTTGATGACAAAGGGACAAAGGTATTTTCGTTGGGCCAATTGTTAGATTCACATTCTAACAATGAAGCTGAGTATGCAGCACTAACCAAGGGTCTACAATGGTGCGTCTCGCAAGGTGTACAACGCCTTAATGTATTTGGGGATGCTCTACTTCTGGTAAGGCAAGTAAATGGAGCATGGACATGCAAGAATCCTAGTTTAAGGACTCACTTAAGTGGTGTAAAAACCTTGTTGGGTAAGTTTGAAGAAGTTCAAATACACCATATCCCAAGGGCTCAAAACCAAGAAGCAGATGCCCTAGCAAGTGAAAGACTACAGGAAGTGGTGGTTGGAGCAATAAAACTAAAGCTCCCTCTATTTCAAGAAAGTGATGCCTTGCCTGACATCATGCATTTTTTGGAAACAGGGGAATGCCCATCAGATTTAACAAAGGGACAGAAGCAATGGCTGACGCGGAAGTCCACAAGGTATCAACTCATCAATGACGGTTTGTACTATAAGGGTAAGGACCAAATACTCAGGAAGGTCCCTCTCTCTCAGGAAATCACGGGAGTAATTGCTAGCTGTCACGACGGGGTTTGTGGTGGTCACTTTGCCCTAGACATAACAAGTAGGAAAATTTTGCAGGCAGGCTTCATATGGCCTAGCCTCAACCGTGATGTACACCACTGGTGCAAAACATGTAAGTTGTGTCAAAAGGCCGGCACTAGGTCACTTATGCCTGAACCACAGACACCTATTCTCTCATATGGCCCATTTGAAAAATGGGGTATCGATGCCATTGGGCCATTACCTAGGGCCAACTCAGGAAAATTCTACATTATCATGGGGGTCGACTACATGACTAGATGGGCAGAGGCTACAGCCACCACTAGAATCACAGCGGTAGAGGTAGCTAAATTTATCTACGAGCACATATGCTGTAGGTTTGGCACACCTTTAGAGATCATCTCTGATAGAGGGCCAGGTTTCAGAGCAGACTTGGTAGGAGAATTAATGCAGAAACTGGGCATTACAAGAAGGCACTCTTCACCATATTACCCTCAATGTAATGGCCTAGTTGAAAAGGTAAATGGAATGGTTTCTAAAATTATTACCAAGCAGGTAAACAATCATCCTGGAGACTGGGATAAGTATCTACTACCAGCTTTATGGGCCTACAGAACTTCATTTCGTACATCCTTGGGATTCACACCGTATCATCTAGTATTTGGTAAGGAAGCAATCTTGCCCATAAAAGTGCAACTACAAAGTCTCAGGGTAATGGCAAGCCATCTTCAACAGCCCAACATGCATTTGAGAGATCACATCATCAACTTGGAAAGACTGCAACTGGACAGAGAAGAAGCAATAAATTATTATGCAGCACAAGCAGAGCATAGATGGCTTAGTTTTAACGAGCATCTCCGGAAAAAAGAATTGAAGAAAGGAATGTTGGTGCTCCGCTACGACAATCGCTTTGGCACGCGCAAGGATAAGAAACTCCTACTCCGATGGGAAGGTCCTTTCATCATCAGGAAAAAGTATGCCAATGGAAGCTACCAGCTTATGGAGGCTGATGGAAAACTTCATAAAACCAGGGTAAATGGTTGGCGACTTAAACCTTATTTTCTTCGATTTAACCAGGCTCCACCAATTGACATTCCAGATGAGGACACACCATCAGCCGCCACCACTAACGATAATGATCAAACAGATGAGCTAGAGACATGAATGCCTCCAGCCAAAAGGGGAGGGCTAATGATGGGGGCTTTTCACAAGCCAAGCTCCCATACCCCTCTTCTCTCGTCCCCACCCCATGAAAACCCCCTCTTAGGGAGGGAGTGATAAAAAGCATTGGAAAAAGTAAGAAAAAAATAAAGTATGATTATGTAAATATATAAGAAAGGTAAAATAGGCCACCTCATGCCTGCGGGGTAGCCCATCCCCACCTTGCCTCCTTTTTCTTCACTGTTATCCCGCCGGGTGTCCCTTTTCCTCTCCTCCACTCAAAAGGTCAACCCCCTCTCTCTTCCCCTTGTCCTTTCTCCTTTCTCTCTCCCCTCAAGCTACCCCACCTCTCACCAATAATGCATTATAACTCACCAATAATGCACCCTAACTCACATGCAACTTACCCTATCTTCCAAAGTAGTATACCCCACCCCCTCTTTCTCTCTCCTATCATATCCCATGACCCAAATACCCCCCTCTCTCTCTCTAAAGGGTGCCATGTCTCTTGTCTTGTAGCTAAATAACCTCCCCCACACTCACACACACTCAGTTTCACTGAAAAAAGGTGCCCACAGACCCATCCCCACCCGGTGGTTACCTGATTTTTCTTGTGTTCACACACATCTGCACACAGATTCACCTCTGAACACACTCCCCTCTCTCCCCTCTTGTAATTACTTTATTCTCCATGTCACCTCTCACTTTTTTTCATCAACCCACCTCTCTCTCTTAGTCTCTCTCTCATGAGACTGCTGTTCTGGCACATATACACACAGCCAGACAAGTGGGGCCCACAGTCACATGGCCTATGTAGATAATGATTTCTTCATTTCTAAATTCTAGAATTTCTCCCCCCTCCTCCCCTATATAAAGAGGGGTCACCATCACACTAAATACACACACACCATCACCAAAGAGTACACTATGCACTGTGTGTGCCTAGTGCACACACACACACCCACACCATCACCATCACCGCAATCACCATGCTCGTCTTGAGCATGACCTCTACACCCTTGGGCTATGGAAGATGAAGGGAAACTAAATGAAGGATGATGGCCATAACCCTCGTGCAAGTCTTCGCCATCAACTCCCACCTATCCGCCATGTGCTCTACCACGCTCTCCCTTCTCATTCCCCTACCCTATGCTCCCCATTTCATCGCCTTATTCTCTAAATAAAGCTTGAGGTTTTGTGAGTATGTTTTCTTGCAATGTTTTGCCCATGTGAGGTGTGCGGAATCGCCACCTAGTCTTGTGTTTGGAGTGAGCTTGTGTATGTGTGAAGGGTGTGCGGATTCGCCATCCTTTTGTGGTGCCTAAATACTAAGCCGCTATACCCCCTCCCTCACTCTCTCTCTCTCTCTCTCTCTCTCTCTCTCTCTCTCTCTCTCTCTCTCTCTCTCTGTCTCTCTCTCTCTCTCACTTGATCTCATTCCCTTTCCTCTTCATCATTACTCCCAAGCATCCATCTCTCTTGGATGAAAACTTTGTTATGGTGGTGTGTTGTTTGCGTCCTAGCCGCTGAAGCTAGGTGGTGCCCCATGTTTGCTTTACCATGACAGGCTCGAGGCGCGCCATTCGGTCCCCGGTGTTTTAGAGGCCGTCGGGGTTCGGGGTTCGCTTTGCTCACGTCAATGCCCAAGTCGGTAGTGCCACACCGCACTGTCAACTTCTGTAGTTGCTGCACAAGCTGAAGGTTGCGTGCTTACAGTACACAAGTAAAGTGTACCGACTTTTTCACCCTTGGCAACCACCAAAGATCCCTTTGAGATCTTCCACCGTTTGTTTCCGAATGCAATGTTGTGACCTTCATCGTCCAATTGTCCTGTAGAGATCAAATTTTTGCGAAGAGAAGATGCCTAACATCTTTAAGCTTCCATTCATTTCTGTTAGCAGTTTTGACAGAAACTGTACCTTTGCCGACAATCTCACAAGCTTCATCATCTCCCAAGTATACATACCCAAAATTACCTTTGGTGTAGTCTTGGAAATGTTGCTTGTGTGGTGTCGCATGGAATGAAGCCCCGGAATCTACTATCCAGGAATTAGACACATTGTCTAATGAGAGAATTAGAGCATCTTGCTCTACTTTACCTGCCACATTGGCCTCCGATGTTGGCTTGTTGTCTTGAGACTCTATCTCCTTCTTCTTCTTGGACCAGCAATCCTTCTTGAAGTGGCCCTTCTTGCCGCAGTTCCAACATTCAAGAACTGACTTTGTGCGTGACTTGCTCCGCCTTGAGCGATCACGACCCTTTTGGTTTTTGAACCTCTCCTTAAGCCTTCCTCTTGTTTCCACTGATAGTGCAACACTTGATGATTCTCCTGTGCTTCTCCTTCGCATTTCCTCACTTAGGAGAACACCCACAACATCATCAAACTTAAGAGTATTTGTGCCAGAGATAGAATTACTTACAGCCATCACAAGGCTGTCCCAACTATCCGGTAGAGATGATAGTATAAGGAGAGCTCGCACTTCGTAATCGAAATTGATTCTCACTGATCGAAGTTGACTTATGTTTGTGTTAAAGTCATTTAGGTGTTCTGCAACTGAACCATTCTCTGCCATCTTTAGATTGAACAAGCGCTTCATAAGAAATACCTTATTGGATGCCGATGGTTTCTCGTAGAAGTCGTCAAGTGACTTCATCAAGTCCTCCGTGGTCTTCATCTCCGAAACATTGAAGGCCACCGTTGACGCCAAGCTTAATCGGATTGTTCCCAGTGCCTTTCGATCAAGGACAATCCATGCTTCATCTGCCATTGTTGCGGGCTTCTTCGCAAGACCGCCTAGTGGAAAATAGAGGTCCTTCTGGTAGAGATAGTCTTCAATCTGCATCTTCCAATGTTGGTAATTTTTGCCGTTGAACTTCTCAATCTTGAGCTTCCCTTCCTCTGCCATAACTCCCACTCAATTCAAGGAATCCTTTCCTTGAGATAATTTAGCTACGAGCAAACCTTGCTCTGATACCAGTTGTTAGGAAATAAGATGTAGCTAAATAGATGATTGAGTAGATTACTTAATGGAGAGAGACGGATTTATATACACGAGATTATAGAGTAGAGAGAGAGAGAGAGTACACACGATATACGTGGTTCACCCAATGTGGGCTACGTCCACGGGAAAGCAGCCACTCAATGGCTTTAGTACTTCAAAACAAGAAGTAGTTTACAAAGGGATTATACCCTTAATGGAGCTCCCGCCTTGCTTCACTTTCATCACCTCACACTCACCTTGTTGCATCAACTTCACACTATGAAATGTGTGTAGAAATGGCTTCCTTTTATAGGCCAAAAGGGCTGCCCTCTCTTATGAGAGACAGCCATGTGTAGCCGCCCTTGTGTGAATAAGTCCAAATCGGACCCTCCAATCCGCCCATGTGTGGCCGCCCTTGAGAAGACAAGTCCGCTTTTGAATTCGGCCACCGGCCACCGGCCATTGACTTCCGACCACCGGCCATCGGCCATTGACTACTGGCCACCGGTCATTGACTTCCGACCACTTTCCGGCCGCCGTACGGCCATAATATTCCGGCAAAAAAGAATATTCCGACGAAAAAAAAAGTCTCAGGGCCTCCGCCCCCGAGGCCTTTAAAGTTGCCCCTGATTCTTGTCCGTGAAAATTTTGGTTTCCGGTGAGTGATTTTCCTTCACACACTATGGCTTCTCCTCATAATGGGGGCCTTACAAATGTGCGCTTTTACCACAGAAAATTACAAGGGTAAATCAGGCTCCATACTTAACAAGAGAGAGAGAGAGAGAGAGAGTGTGTGTGCTCACAAACCGGGAGACGGCACGTCGACGATTGGAAATGGAGATGGCTTGAAGGTGAGAGGTTAAGGGAGAGAAGCTTCATTCGGCGCAATGTTGCAGTTGAGCTTCCGCTTCTGTAGATATATGTGTTCAAACTGAGAGAAGAAGGGTCTTTATATAGGCCCTAGGTGGGTGCTAAGAATACTGAGAGGGTTTCAAGAATAGGAGAAGGAAAAGCTCGCGCGTCGTCATGGCTCTTTTTTAAAAAAAATGTTTTTTTTTTAATGTTTGCGAATCCTATGCGCGATTTTTTTAAAAAGCTCTATACTTACAAGTTTCCATTCTATCTTCAAAGAGAGAAAGAAAGAAGTATCTTAATTTTGACTCACCTCTCTTTATTTCCTAAAAATACTATCTCTAAGCTTTTTCTTCATGCATAGATTAGGTTCCCACATAAACCTATTGTTCCACATAAAAAAAGATTATAAATAAATAGATTCTGAACCCGATTTTCAGTTTGATTGCTCTGATGAACTCATGATGACTCACAAAATTGAAAATCTCAATTACTTTGCAAAATAACTGAAATGACTTATATGGATAAATGTTGGGTACATTACAATCTCCCCAACTTAGGGATTCGAGATGTCCTCATCTCGAGAAGAAGTGAGAATACTCCTACTCTAATTACTAGTGACCATCATTATGTCAAAAAGGGTGAGGTCTTTAGTCTGCTTCACTTGCTACTGTTGCTCCATTAGTAAGTCGTGGACAACTGTTCCGATAAAGTTCCAACTCCCCACATTCAAATCAATGAGGTACTTTTCAAACTTAGACTTATCCAGTCCACTAAAAGCTCAATCATATGACTTAACCAATCATTACTTATCCGATTTATTAAAAATTAATCACATGACTTAACCAATCTTGACTTAACCAATCCATCAAAATTCAATCCTATGACTTAACCAATCATTATTGTCTCAATCACATGACTTAACCAGTCATGGGTTATCCAATCACATGACTTAACCAGTCATGGCTCACTTAATCCACACAAAAAACTCACTTTCAAGACTTCACCAGTCGATAATTTCTTTGTTGTAAGGTCCCCAACCCGCCTATACCAAGATCGGGATGGGATCCTTGACAGGTCTCTAGGTCTGACAAAAATCGGAGTCTCTAAACAAGAAAAATCCAAGGAATAAACCTTTGCCATTGACAATGGCTTGGGTCTATAGCCCTAGAAGAAGACCTAGTCCTATCTCGCAGCGGAAACGGGACAATGTATTCAATACGGCCTACAAAAAAATTTCTTATTCCGGCCCTATAACTGCCACAATTTGGGCTAAGGTATCCTCAACCAACGCTTTTTTCCCCCTAACAGATGTGAGGGCACAGCCGCTGGTGGACTCCTCTTTCAAGTGAAGTTTCTAAACGTTTTAGTGCGCAGGGATGGATAGTTACCTGACTAATCAGGTCCACCCGTCCATGATTGACAACCTTAATCAATCCCCACTTACCACCCCGCACTCACACATGATTCGTTTATCTTATTATCACATTGTTTTAACATTTAAAATAATGGTTTCTTTTTAACATTCCATCACAGTAATTCCTTGAAGACAATATTGAAAGCATTCTTTTAGAAAACAGACATCTTTAAACTTAAGACAGGGTACTGTCAATCAAAACATTATCCATAATAACCATGACTAGTACCCTTCTTGTCTCAAGACCACCTAAGGGTGAAAAACGGCACCCATTCCTTATTCAAATCCGGAGTGGATAAACCCCCACCCAAGGTTCCGGGTACCCATACACCAAACCAGTTGCCCATACAACCGAGCGGCTCCCCTAGGATAAAAACGGTATCCTAACTTATGTAGAAACATCAAGACATGACACGGAGTAGAAACTCATCGTTCATGGGGGTAACCGACTTAACCGTGGCTAGAAAGCCAATTATTGTCATCAATTTATATCAAGGAGTCGGAGGTGTCTTGAGACAAGCTGTCTTAAGGATGATCAAACATATCTTTCCTAATTCAACCAGTTTTAACCCAAACAATTCTTTCCTATATTATAAACAAATGTATATTGGAAGTTACCTTCCAATTTCAGCCAGTTCATCCTTCTTACGTATGCAATGCTAACTTATAAAAGAACTTAAACTAATTAAAAACTTAATTGAATAATGGAACACCCACCTGGGATTGATTGGCTATCTACTGCTGCACTCTCGCCTGAAGACTCTCCTCCGTAGGCCTACTACTAGACCCGGCTTCGTCGTCGTGCGACGCTCTAGTTTGTTTTGAAGCTACTTCCTCATCATCAGATGTAGGATTTTCTCGGTTTCTTTTTGGTGCCATAACTTCTTATCCGTTTATAAAAGACGTCTAATCATTAGGTAAATAAATCAAAATCTAGACTTAGCCTTTATATTCAACCGTAACCCATCCAAGGTTAAATTTATAGTCTTATTTGATAAATTCTTGACCTAGTAATTTCTTATTTGTCTATATAAGCATGATAACCTCTTCCACCGCTTCCCTAAGGGTTTTCTAAGCTCTCCGAACTTTCTTCTAATTTTCTATATCTTTTTCCTAATTTTCCTATCAACTTTTAAGCTAATAATTTACTTATTTTGGGCTTAATATTTATTGTATTTAATTTCTCTTAAAGATTTCATTTCCTTAACTTGATATCATAATTTTACACTTACTATAATTTTCCTAAAAACTTTTGATCACAAAGTCTATTTATTTTAATTAATCATTCGCTAAAAATAGGACTTTTGGTCAGTTATAATTTTTTTTAACCTCACCAATTAACTATGGTATAATTACCACAACTAGATAATGATATTTTTGACCTCTGGTAATTATCTTATTATTTTCCAACTTAGTTATATGATTTCCATCTTCAATTTTCAGCTAAATTTAGGATAATTTGACTTAAATAAATACTTATACTACTTTTTTAACCTTGAAATATTCATCACGGCCTCTTTATTATGTAAACTAGCTTTGATAAATAGAATGTAATCATATAGCATGATTTACTAATTTCCCCCTTGAAATTTCCACCAAAATTAGTATATTTTGACTTAGATAAATATTTATACTACTTTCCTAACCTTGACATAATTATCACGGCCTCTTTACCTTATAATACAGCTTTGATAAATAGCATGTAATCATATAGCATGATTTACTAATTTCCCTCTTGAAATTTCCACAAAAATTAGTATATTTTGACTTAGATAAATATTTATACTACTTTTATAACCTTGGCATAATTATCACGGCCTCTTTACCCTATAATACAGCTCTGATAAATAGCATGTAATTATAAAACATGATTTACTAATTTTCTCCTTTACTTTTTAACTAGAAATGGTATAATTTGACTTAATTAAATATCTATACTACTTTTCTAACCTTGGTATAATTATCACGGTCTCTTGACCCTATAATACAGCTCTGATAAATAGCATGTAATTATAGTGCACGATTTACTAATTTCCCTCTTTACTTTTTATCTAGAATTAGTATAATTTGACTTAGATAAATATCTATACTACTTTTCTAACCTTAGCATAATTCTCAAGGCCTCTTTACCCTGTAATAAAGCTCCAAAAAATAGCATGTAATTATAGAACATGATTTACTAATTTCCTCCTTTAATTTACCCATAAAAATAGCGTAATTTCACTAAGATAATTAGTTAAACTAATTTTCATAGCTTCTCCTAATTATCACATGTTTTGACACACCTAATTAACCACTGGTAAATATATCACAACATTTAAATTCCATTAACTAATTTTCCCTATTTACTTTTCTCAAAAATTAGTGTATTTTAGCTAAAGTAATTATCTAAATTATTTTTCTGAGCTTCTCCTAATTATCGCAGGATTTCACACACCTATTTAACCACTGATAAATATATCACATCATTTAAATTCTATTTACTAATTTTCCCTATTTAAATTACTCAAAACATAGGGTATTTTAGCTAAAGTAATTAGCTAAATTAAGTTTCTGAACTTATCCTAATTATCACGGATTATTGAACACATAATTAACCACTAATAATTATATGGAAGCATTTGAATTCCATTAAGTAATTTCCCCTATTAAAAATTGCTCAAACAATAAGGTATTTTAGCTAAAATAATTAGCCAAATTAACTTTCTGAACTTCTACTAATTATCACGGGTTATTGAACACCTAATTAACCACTAATAATTATATGAAAGCATTTTATTTCCATTTACTAATTTCCCCTATTAAAATTGCTCAAAAATAAGAGTATTTTAGCTAAAATAATTATCTAAATTAAGTTTCTGAACTTCTCTTAATTATCACGGGTTATTGAACACCTAATTAACTACTGATAGTTATATGAAAGCATTTCATTTCCATTTACTAATTTCCCCTATTAAAATTGCTCAAAAATAAGAGTATTTTAGCTAAAATAATTATCTAAATTAACTTTCTGAATTTTTCCTAATTATCATGGGTTATTGAACACTTAATTAACTACTGATAATTATATGGAAGCATTTTAATTCCATTTACTAATTTCCCCTATTAAAATTGTTCAAAAAACACAGTAATTATGCCTAATTAATTATCTAGATTAATTATCTGAGCTTCTCAGAATTATCACAGTTTACTTAACACCTAATTAATCACTGATAAATCTATCTCAACAATTGAAGTCAATTTACTAATTTCCCCTATTTAAATTGGTCAAAAAACAGAGTAATTCTACCTAATTAATTATCTAAATTCATTATCTGAGCTTTTCCTAATTATCACGGGTTTTTTAACATCCAGTTGACCACTGATAACTATATTATAGCAATTGAAATTAATTTACTAATTTCCCCTATTTAAATAGCTCAAAAAACAGAATAATTCTACATAATTAATTATCTAGATTCATTATCTGAGCTTTTCCTAATTATCACGGCTTTCTTAACACCCAATTAATCACTGATAAATATATTATAGCAATTGAAATCAATTTACTAATTTCCCCTATTTAAATAGCTCAAAAAACAAAGTAATTTTGCATAATTAATTAGGAAAATTACTCAGAAAATTATAGGATAATTTTCCTAGCTTAATGACTGTCTAATGCAACTCTGATAATTACCTCATCTTAATCTAAGCTTAATTAATATATTTATCATTAATTCATGGTTAATTTGGCTAATTTCAGCCATAATATGATAGGATAATTAATTGGCTTAATATTACTAAGCTTAATTACAATAATCAACAGAGATTAATTAATTTAAAGAGGTTTAAGGAGCATGCATAGGCCTAATCTTTGATTTATTAACAATTTATCTTAATCTAACCTTGCTAATTAAGAAGGATTAGGTTAATTACCGTTAGGGTTAATCAATTAGAGATTAAACTCTAATGATTTCTGCGTAGTGTTCTCTCTAGATGAGAGAGAGAGTAGCAAGGCTCCGAGTTTGTGTAAAATGTGAAGCTAGAGGTCCTATTTATAGTTTTCTGGCACTCATAAGCTCTCACCGGCTGAAAAAGGCAGTTGCTTGAAGTTCAAGCAGCCCCCAGCAAGTCAAAAAACGACCCCTGCTGCTAAATGAGTCCCTGGCAGGTCAGTGATGACCCTCCCATTACCTGCCAGCTTTTAAACTGTCAATTTTGCTATAATTTGACCTATTTTTGCTTAATTGGTAAATATCTTGTAAATATCTGGGAGACCTTTAATAAAGTCTATGCTTAAATGATTACTGTAACCCTTCAATTTTTCTATTTTACTCAATTCACAGTGTAAACTTCCAGGGGTCATAACTATGCCAGTTTTTATCGGAATTCAATTCTGAAAATTTCTAGCCCGGGGTTTGCTGTGCTTAAGATTCCAAAAATACCAATATTTGCCATGGTCGGACAATTCTACATTTCTTTTTCAATAATCATATCAGTTTCATTAAGCTTATACAACCTTTAAGGTTTCAGAAACTGGAAACCTTACATTTGTAGAAAAACAACTCAATCTTCTATTCATAAAATCATCAAAATATCATATAGGGGTCTACAAAAGATCTCTCCATGAAAAAAATATAATATAGATTTCAACCATAACTATGGTACACGTCAATCAGGATCACGTAATATCTCTGCGAGTCCGGTAATGGGGATAGAAACCATACACATAAGGACGCTTGAAGTTGTCAATTTAATCTCTTTAACCTAAGGTTTGATCCCAATTGTGATGTCCCCAACCCCGAGAAGGTTGGGGCGACTTGATAGATGGCCTTTCATTATTCTTCTTTTCCATTGACGATACCCTACTCTGTTTCCACAAAGTAGAGATACGAGCAACAGAAGAGAGGAAGTCCTCTACCCATCGTTTACGTGGTTATAAGGGTCATATGCCACAGGCCAGGTCGATAAATCTAGGATTCTAATGAAGTTGTTCCCTAACATAAAGATGAAATCCCATTGCCATATTTAGAATCCATAAACAACGCCTTTTTCCCCACGTTTAAGAGGCACAATCCCCATCCATAAACCATAAATATGAGATGAGACATAGTCTAAACACCGAGAGGATTTCAAAAATAGGAGAAGGAAAAGCTCGCGCGTCATCGCGGCTCTTTAAAAACAAATTGTTTTTTTTTTATGTTTGCGAATCCTATGCGCGATTTTTTTAAAAAGCTCTATACTTACAAGTTCCCATTCTATCTTGAGAGAGAGAAAGAAAGAAGTATCTTAATTTTGACTCACCTCTCTTTTTTTCATAAAAATACTATCTCTAAGCTTTTTCTTCACACA
Source organism: Adiantum capillus-veneris (assembly GCF_014529385.1). Lineage (NCBI taxonomy): Eukaryota > Viridiplantae > Streptophyta > Polypodiopsida > Polypodiales > Pteridaceae > Adiantum > Adiantum capillus-veneris. The sequence goes on along the minus strand of NC_140949.1, from coordinate 112,926,358 downwards.
TAGCTTAGGTTCCCACATAAACCTATTGTTCCACATAAAGAAAGATTATAAATAAATAGATTTTGAACCCGATTTTCAATTCGATTGCTCTGATAAACTCATGATGACTCACAAAATTGAGAATCTCAATTACTTTGCAAAATAATTGAAATGACTTATATGGATAAATTTTGGGTACATTACAATCTTCCCAACTTAGGGATTCGAGATGTCCTCATCTCGAGAAGAAGTGAGAATACTCCTACTCTAATTACTAACGACCATCATTATGTCAAAAAGGGTGAGGTCTTTAGTCTGCTTCACTTGCTACTGTTGCTCCATTAGTCAGCCGTGGACAACTGTTCCGATAATGTTCCAACTCCCCACATTCAAATCAATAGGGTACTTTTCAAACTTAGACTTATCCAGTCCACTAAAAGCTCAATCGTATGACTTAACCAACTATTACTTATCCGTTTTATTAAAAATCAATCACATGACTTAACCAATCTTGACTTAACCAGTCCATCAAAAACTCAATCATATGACTTAACCAGTCATTATTGTCTCAATCACATGACTTAACCAGTCATGGGTTATCCAATCACATGACTTAACCGGTCATGGCTCACTCAATCCACACAAAAAACTCACTTTCATGACTTAACCAGTCGATAATTTCTTTGTAGAAAAAGAACTCAATCTTCTATTCATAAAGTCATATAGCGGTCTACAAAAGATCTCTCCATGAAAAAAATATAATAGAGGTTTCAACCATAACTATGGTACACGTCAATCGGGATAACGTAATATCTCTACGAGTCTGGTAATGGGAAAAGAAACCATACACATAAGGAAGCTTGAAGTAGGCAATTTAACTTCTTTAACTTAAGTTCTGATCCCAATTGTGAGGTCCCCGACCCCGAGAAGGTTGGGGTGACTTGATAGATGGCCTTCCATTATTCTCCTTTTCCATTGATGACACGCAACTCTGTTTCCACAAAGTAGAGATACGAGCAACAGAAGAGAGGAAGTCTTCTATCCATCGTTTAGGTGGTTATAAGAGTCATACGCCACAAGCGAGGTAGATAAATTTAGGATTCTAATGAAGTTGTTTCCTAACATAAAGATGAAATCCTATTGACATATTTAGAATCCATAAACAACACCTTTTTCCCCATGTTTAAGAGGCACGACCGCCATCCATAAATCATAAATATGAGATGAGACTTAGAAACTAAATAGTAATCTTGTGTCACGTAGATTTGGGTCATCTCAACTCTTGGTGCAAATGAGTCTCTAATTTCACTTCTCTTGATAAGAGGGAGTGGAGAGTTTCTCGACTAATCGAGACCACCCATCCTTGACTGGCAACCTGAGCCATCCCCCACTTTCCACCCCACACTCACACTGTTTACCACACTGTTTTACATATACAAACAATGTTCCTTAATTAATTCCACCACAGGTTCTTTTATACAGCCCTTCAAACAATACCAAAACAATTCAAACAAGGCCTAATAAAGACAGCCCTATATTTCAACAAAAACAACTTTTCCAATTGCTCATGAGTTTGCCGCTACCCGTGGACTTCCTCTATTTAACCAACAGAGCCTTTGAAAAAAAATTGTTCGCTAATCCCGAATTGCGCAACCTTCCCATCTCGCTAACATCTCGCCGCGAGGCATCTTGCTAGCCACCAGGCATCCCGCTACCCGCGAGGCATCCCGCTAACTACAAGGCATCTTGCTAACCGCCAGGCATCCCGCTACGCGTGAGGCATCTTGCTAACCGCCAGGCATCCCGCTACCTGTGAGGCATCTTGTTAACCGCGAGAAACAAAAGAGAGTCCATAACCTAAACTTAATCTCCGCTAACCGCGGAATCATCTCGCTACCCGTGAGAAACAAAAGATAAACAATTTTTCTCTTTAAATGATTCTTCAAACATGATCAACCAATTATTCATATCAATCAGAATCCACTTATCCAACAATAACAATTTATTAAGCAATAAAAATTCAACAACAGTGACAATTTATCAAACAGTCCTTTCACTAATCTATAAAAATATTGAACGGCTTCAACTTCTTCTTCGGTTGATGCTTCCGTATGAGATACGTTCGGAGTAGACACCTTTCTTCCCACCTTCCTTGGTGGTGCAACGGCGTGGGTGTCCTTAGAACGTCGCTTCACGCTTCAGAGCCATAGCTTCGGAATAGAGAAAAGAAAAGCGTGTTGTTGGAGAGAGAGAGAGAGAGAGAGAGAGAGAGAGAGAGAGAGAGAGAGAGAGAGAGAGAGTGTTCACAAACTGGGAGATGGGACATCGACGATTGGAGATGGAGATGGCTTGAAGGTTAGAGGTTAAGGGAGAGAGGCTTCCTCTCACACCTCGTTGCAAGAGAGTTTTCGCTTCTGTAGATGTGTGTATTCAAAGTGAGAGGAGAAGGGTCCTTTATATAGGCCCTAGGGGGGTGCTAAGAATACTGAGAGGGTTTCAAGATTAGGAGAAGGAAAAGCTCGCGCGTCGTCGCAGCTCTTTTTTTTTTTTTAAATTGTTTTTTTTTTTACGTTCACGAATCCTATGCGCGATTTTTTTAAAAGCTCTATACTTACAAGTTCCCATTCTATCTTGAGAGAGAGAAAGAAAGAAGTATCTTAATTTTGACTCACCTCTCTTTCTTTCCTAAAAATACTATCTCTAAGCTTTTTCTTCACACATAGATTAGATTTCCACATAAACCTATTGTTCCACATTAAGAAAGATCATAAATAAATAGATTCTGAACCTGATTTTCAATTTGATTGCTTTGATAAACTCATGATGACTCACAAAATTGAGAATCTCAATTACTTTGCAAAATAACTGAAATGACTTATATGGATAAATGTTGGGTACATTACACTGTAACACATGAAAAATATTACAATGGCTTGAAATAAATAGGGAATTTACAATACATCACCATTTTTGGAAAACGTGAAAAATGTGTAACTCCAATGTTTACTGGTTCTTCATGTTGATATATGATGTGCATCCATTAGGCTCGGGTCTTTAGAAACTTCTGTTAACTGACGTTGACTCAGTTAACATTCTACATGCTGCAATTGACAACCCTAGTGCTCGGCAGCAATATGTAGTCCTTTAAGCACCAAGACCTTCCCAAGGTGAACACAAATTCAAACTTTCAACCTGATTGGATGAGAGAGTATTCATATGTGTTCCTTGAGGATCGTACAAGTCTTCCACCACCTAGAGAAGTCGATCACAAAATTAAGACTATCCTTGGTTGTGAACTCATTTCAAGAGACCATATAAAATGTCACTCCCTGAAGCAATTAAAATCAAAGAGCAACTTAGGCAACTTATTGAGCAAGGATTCATCCGACCTCATACTTCTCCTTGGGGTGATCTAATCCTTTTCCAAAAGAAGAATGATGGTTCTTTATGACTTTGCATAGACTACCGCGGGCTTAATCAAGTTACTGTTAAGAACAAGCACCCCATTCCTAGTATTGATGAGCTATTGGATAGGCTACACGGGGCTAAGATCTTCACAAAGATTGATCTTTACTTTGGGTATTATTAGATAAGGATCAAAGAATCAGACATTCCAAAGACGACTTTCAATACTAGGTATGGACATTATGAGTTCGCAGTAATGTCTTTTGGTCTTACCAATGCTCTTGCAAGATGTCTTCGATCATTTTCTTTGAGGCTTCTACCTTGATAGTAGGATCTGAGAAGTTTAATGGTGCTAAACATTCTTGACCATAAAGAGCCTTAAAAGGTGACATGCCTATGCTTCTATGGTCAGAGGAATTATAGGCATATTCAACCAAAGTAAAATATTGGATCTATTTTTTTGGTTCTTGTAAACAATATGCTCTAAGAATGTCCTCAATCACCTGGTTTAATCGTTTAGTTTGGCCATCTATTTGAGGATAATATGCCGTGCTAAAACACAGTTCCTTCCCAATGGCTTGAAAGAGTGAAGTCTGAAACTTTGAGGTAAAGTTTGCATCGCTGTCGCTAACAATTCTCTTGGGTAGACTATAAAGTCTAAAGATTTCCTTCATGAAGATTCGCCGGAGACAGTGAAGGTAGTTTTCAAAGGCATCAAGTGTGCTACCTTAGTGAGCATATCAACAACAACAAATACTGTATCATAGCCTTCAACATTGGGTAAACCAGTAACAAAATCCATACTGATACATTACCATTTTATTTGAGGTATATCAAGGGATTGAAGTTGTCCAAGTAGTTTGATTCTTTCAACTTAATCCATTGGCAGGAGAGACGTTGCTTCACATAGCGAAGAACATCCCCCTTCATTCCTGGCCAAAAGTAGCTTCTTCTAAAAACGTTTAAGGTCTTTGCATGCCCAAGGTGTCCTGAAGTTGGTCTATCATGAGCCTCAAGTAGGATTGCTTTCTTCAATGTTGGGTCCTTAGATACACAAAGCCCTTGTCAAAAATAAAGACATCCCTCTTGAACAAAGTAATCCTTTATTGATAAGTTCTTTGTTTCAGGTGTTATGCCTTGTTGAATCTACAAGGATAATTGCTAATAATTTGAGTCTTTCAAGGTTGCTTCCTTAATTCTCTCCCAGATAGGATTCTAAGGTATAGAGATAGCACTAAGGAAAGCTTTGCAACTAAGTCTATCCACAACTACATTGTCCTCCCCGAGTCTAAATTTGATGTAAAAATAGTATTGTTGAAGCAGTTCAATCCATCTCCTTTGCCTCATGTTGAGATTGGGTTGTGTAAAGATCCACTTCAAGGTTTTATGATCAGTGACTAACTTAAATTTGCAACTGAGAATATAATGTCTCCATAACTTTAATGCATGGATGATTGCTAAGAGTTTGAAGTCATGAGTCGGATAATTCTTCTCATGATCTTTGAGCTTTTGATTAGTATAGGCTACAAGCCTACCCTCTTGAGTAAGGACTCCTCCTAAAGCAAGTTTGATAGCATCTATTATAACTTCAAACTCTTTGTTGAAATTGGGAAGCTTAAGAATAGGGGTTGATACTAGGTAGCCTTTTAACTTTGCAATACTGGCCTTGTGTTCTGCTCTCCATTCGATCCTCATTCCTTTCTTCAATAATTTTGTCAAAGGTGTTGCAATAAGAGCATAATCCTTGTTGGTACCATCGTGTGATCCCAAGAAAATCCTCTTATTTCAATAAAGGTAGTAGGTTGAGGCCATTCTACAATGTCCTTGACTTTATCTGGGCCGACTGAGATACCCTTGGAAGATATAATAAAGCCAAGATAACTGACTTGGGAAGAACAAAAGGTACATTTACTTTTCTTAACAAAAATTTGATGCTGACGTAAGAGCTGTAATACTTTACGTACGTTCTCTTTGTGATCTACCTCATCTTTAGAATAGACCAAGATATCATCAAATACAACCAAGATTAAATCATCTAGGTAAGGCCTACCAAAGAGATGCGTAAGACAAAAGCATTATGTAGATAAGAGGAGATCAGACCAAATCTTTAAAGAAGGAGACAATGTATTTCTTAGGGTCAGGCCCAAGAAAAGAAACCTATCTTTGGGAAAGTACAAGAAGCCCAGTCCAAGATATTGTGGACAAAGTGATAAGTGATCAAGATTACAAGTTAAAGTTACCTTCTAACCTTAGAATTCGTGATGTGTTCCATGTTAGTATACTAAAACCTTATGTTCCTAGCCCCCATCAACTTTGGGATCCAAACAAAAAGTTATTCCAACCCAAGGAATCCTTGAACTTCGACGTGACTATATCCTAGAAACTCAAGAGAGAAAACTTAGGAATCAAAGCATCATTGAACACCTTGCAGATGAAAAGATTTCCCTGAAGAAGATGCAACGTGGGAAGATAAAACATCTCTCCTTAAAGATCATCCGGACTTACCTTTGAGATGAGTACATCTCAATTCTTCAAGTTGGGGAGAATATAAGGTCTCTGGCACCCTTGGAGAGGGGATTCCCATGTAAAGGAATAAATATTGGACCATTTTGATCATAAATAGAAAGTTTCTTTTTTTGGCAATGTTTTCACCTTTGATGAGATAATGATGAATATATTGATGTATGATTTTCAAAAATAAAATTTTTCCTTTTTTATCAATTTCTTCCAAAAATAGAAAGTTTTGAGGTGCTTTCATCCACCTAAACGCGACCGTCTCGTTTAAATCTACCTTGTCCTGAATTTCCATAAAAATAGATATTTGTTCCAAAATTGCTAAATATAGCCGGTGTGTGCATCTTACACCTTAAGTTGTCATCCTCAAGTTGGTCTTTCAATAGCAAATTTCATAATCAAATTTTGATAAGTTAAACTCACTTTAACTAAATAATCCTTATTCCAAATGTTAATAAATTAATTCCTAAGTTTAAGGTATGTATGTGTATGCATGTGCATGGGTGGATGTGTATGTATGTCCATGGATTCCCATGGATGACCCATGCCCATGGACCCATCTCTTATGAAATGGTTGAATATAAGCATGGGAGCCTACATGAGGTGTATTACCTAAAGTGGTAAAGGACACTTTGAGTGGTAAGTGAGAGGCTTGTGACACCTTCACATCCCAATTAGCAAAAGGGGGCAGGTAGAGAAGAGATGGGCAAGCCTTGGGCAGCAAGGAACTCCAAAAATCTATATAAGGAGAAATTCCCACTCATTATGTACACACACAAAGAGACACTTGAAGACAGGGAGACTCTACTGCTACGGCTACTCATTGGTGAAGCTTCTACAAGGCCTTGAGAGATCAAAAACTCCTAGGCATAATCTGATAATAAAAATTTGTTGCATTAATTCAGTTCTATATTTATATTCTCTTCTCTTCTTGAGAGACTCCAAAAATTACTACTACCATCATTACTCTTATCTATCTAAATCTCGCTGGTGACAGCGGAAACTCTACTTCTTATAAATCTAATCGATGATTCCTCAAATTGGTTGTGGTGGATTTTTAACACCTATCAAGAAGAAGTGCTTTGAAGAGATGCTCTCAAGACATGGTAAGGCTTTTGCATTTAAGCCAAGTGAGATAGGGTGTGTCGATCCAAGAATTGTTGCACCTATGGTGATTTTCACTATATCTCATGTACCTTGGAACTTGTAGCCAATTCCAATTCCAAAGGCTCACTTGCCAAAGTTGATTGACTCGCTTAATGAAAATATTAAAATGGGCAACTTGGAACCTTCTAGTGCTCCATATTCAAATAGATGGTTCACATTGCCAAAGAAGAATGGAACATATGCTTCATCCAAAATATGCATCCAGTAAAAAAATTCACAGTCACGGATGTAGGTATAGGGCCAATTGTGGATGAATTTGTAGAAGCATTTGTATGAAGGGCAATATACTCTATGGGAGATTTGTACTCAAGGTATAATCATTATAAGCAGAACCTGACTACTATGAGGACACCCTTTGGGTTTGGTAGCGATGTGTGCCTTATCGTAGGGAGCAACCAACTCAATAACTTATCGTAGGGAGCAACCAACTCAGTACCTTACCATAGGGAGCAACCAACTTGGTTGCACATATGATGAATGGTATGAACAAAGTCTTACGTGAATTCATATCCCAAATAACTATGCCCTTTCTAGATTATGTGCCAATTAAAGGATGTGACATAAAATGCAAAGATGAGGCTTTGGATTCGAGGGGGTGCTGCAAATTTGTGGCAAACCATATAGATAATTGTGACAGGCCACTATAGCAGGTTCACAGATTATCATAGCTCAATTTCATGTGATCACAGCAAAGGATGTGCCACACAACATCATAATGGGGATGCGAATGGCTCAGAAGATGTTAGAGATACAGAATGCAAACAAGATGCAATCTTCAGAGAGAACCAAGAATGAAGACCAAGACTAGTCACTTGCGGACGATAGCACAAAGTCCTCAAGCACAACTAAAATGGAGACCGATGCCAAAGCAAAGCTTATTGAAGATGATTCTTCTCCATCGAACCGAACTTCAGAAGAGCTTAAAGCAAATCAGGTAATAGCAAGTACAAATCAAACAGAGCAAAAAGCAACCACAAAAGCTATTGAGCAGAGAATGCCACCAAAGCCAGAAGTTAAGAAGAACAAGGGTGCAAACAACTAGGAAGAAATAGGAAGTCCAAAGATCCAGACATTGCCAGCTAAATCAGCTGATGAAAGACAGATTGGAAAACAAAGTCTCAAGCTACCCTCCATACTGACATAGTTAGATCAAGATCAGACCATGACAAAAGTTGGACAGAGATCTTCAATAGAACCAACAATGAGAATAGCTATAGTTCTCCGCAACAAAAGGAGCAAGTGTCAGATGCAATGCTCTACTGGATAAAGAAGCAAAGTGCAATATGGTTGCAGACAACATTCAGAGCATTCTAGAGATTACTCAGGGCAAGCCAGGTAACAGAGAAATCATGGGTAAGGTTACAAGTCAAGAAGAAATGGTTGCTACTCTTAGCATCCAAAATCATGAAGAGCAGGTAAAGTTTTCAGGTGAATCCTTTAGAGGAAATACTTGCAAATGTCATCCTTGGACATCAGTGGTTAGACCAACACAAGGCCTACAAAGAAGATACAATGCTAATACTCTCTTCTCCAAGAGGTAGCCAGCAACATTTACAGGTACCGTTAATGCTAGATTTATAGTTGCAGAAGTCACAAGGATCGAAGACAAATCTTGCAGACAAAGGTAAAGCTAAAGTGGAACTTCCATCGACTAGCACAAAAGGTGTCATAGCATATGCCTCTACATCAAAGAACCCTCATGGATTAGCTTCTTCAAGCAAGTCAGACTTTCAAAACTTCAAGTCAATTGCTAACCCAACTGAAACCTCAAAGGGGACACCTAGAAAAGCAAAGATATATCAGCCAAAGTACTCAAGAAAGCAAAGGAAAGTCAAGCAAGTGTTTGTTCCGAGCGGTTTAGTCAAATTCAATGATCCGGTTTGGATTAAAGATGGGAAATCAACATAGAAAGACAAACACATGGGATGGATAGCATCACAATGGAGCTTAAAAGAACAGGAGTACTATGAAGGTAACAGACAGATATGGGTACCAAAACCTCAGGTAAGGGCATATGAAGTAACATCAAGACCCTCCCAAGAAAGAAGGCCCACAAGGTATCAACCTCGACAATATCTTAGGATACCTAAGAAGCATGTATATGACAGAACAACATTGAATGATGCTGAAGTCTACCACAACTCTCAAAAGGATACAGAACAAAGACATATCTCAAAGAATGTTCCTCTTAGACAACGATTCTACGTGGGCTATACAAAGATTTGGCTACCAGTCAACCACAAGCCAACTACAACTACACCAGACCTGCATGAAGATCTCAAGAACTCAATAAGACCTAGAGTGAAGCAAAGACAACAATGGAGATACAAAGGTCCTCAAAAGATTTGGATTCCTAAGTCTTCCAATGCTCCTAGTCAAAAGCCAAATGCTGACAATGAACAGAGGCCTACAACAACATCAAAGACTCCTATCAACAGGCCTACTTGGAGAATCAAACAGATAATGGAGTCTTCACAGTCAAAGAAGGACAACCCAAACAACAAAAGTGCAGATTCAAAGATGATAAAACGGGTATGGCAAAAGAAACCTTCAATGCCAACTTGGTCCTTCACTAATCCTCTTTTTGAGGATTCAAGATTACTTTTACTTGGTGAGAGCTCTTGAGGTGTATGGCTATGGAGTCCTTCAGCTTCTCCTTGCTCATGAGACTTGATTAACACTAATCAATGATTCATTCTCTTTCACTATGCCTCTCTCATGCTTCTTATGATTGCCTATGATGCTTAGATTAGCTAGATCTTAACTAATTAGTGGTTAATCCCTCTCTAATCTTGTGTGATTGCCCTCTTTTGCTTGTGTGTGCATGTAGGTTTAATTGGAGTGTGGTGCTCAATAGATCCATGTGTGTGTGCTTGCGATTAGTATGTTGCATGATAGGATTAGTGTTGTGTGCATCTTGCAATCATTAGTGTGTGTGATTGGGTTGATTAGAGGTGAAGAGAAGTGGATGTGGATATTGCCCTTCATTATGGTTTAGCTCCTTCATAGGCTGAGAAGCTCACCTCGTAGAGTTAACCATTTGTGTTGCCATAATTAGCTCACTAACTGTGTGGGTGTTTCCATGCCCTAGCCGGGTAGCTCATCCCTCCGTATTGACAATTTTGTTGGTCATTAGAGCTATGCAACAATGGGACCCCCAACATTTAATCTTCATGACAGTTAGGTGTTCTTTTTTCTTTATGCTATCTAGTTTTTGACTATGATTCACCCATCTTTTAGAAGCAAAAAATTCACTTTGCATGATTGTTCATTGTGCTTCATGTTTTATTCATTCTTGGTGGCCTTTGTTGCTCATTACTTGTTCTTATGTTTTGCAGCTCAACATTTCTTACATGGACTTGCTTTCTACCATGTCACCGTATTGCTTCACCCGCACACCAGGACGTGCACCAAATTAGGAAGGGGGGAATGTTAGCAGCGGCTAACACAGGCTACACCGGTTATGCATAAAGCGGAATATATGCTATATTTCTGCATAATATTTCCAACTCACTTTGTATAAATCTTGGGCTCATTGGGAGTTCCAAAGTTGTATATGCTAGGTAGAGGGCTCAAACTTAAACCCATAGTAGAAGGGATTGTGGTGAAAGCCTTTAAAAGGAAGCCTTTATGAAGGAGGCTTCATTCTTGAGTATCTACTCTTAAGGATCCACTTTTGAGATTTCTCTCTCTCTTGAGTGTTCACTCTATGGCTTAGCCTTGAGCTTAAGGCCCATGCTTAAGAGGCTAGTGCTAATCCATTGTAATTAGAGTAAGCTCTTCTTTATTAATCTAATTCATATTTTCTCATTAGTCTACTTCTTCTCTATATTTCATTATGTCATGAAGTAGTATTATACTCTCATTATTCTAGATTTGAGAGAGGTATGTACTTCTTGCTATTAACAACTCCTATTTTTCTATAAGCATTCAATTTGTGATATTTAGCATCATTAATTAGGTTGATTAAGTTGGGTCTTAATCTTGTAATTAGTGTGTGTGTCCTATTGTTTGCTTGTGTGTAGATAGGTTTTATGAAACTCTAACACCATTCACCTTGTGTGTGTAGCTATTGATGAAGTGTTGTGATTGACATGTGGTGATTGGAGAGGCCAACACCAATGCAATTAGTGTGTGCTTATCATTAGTGTGCTTGGGGTTTCTAGTCTATGATAAGTCGGACTTCGATGGGCTTGATGTATGTAGGATTTGATTGATTAGTGATTAGAGTATGTTTAGAGTTAGTCTTGCCATAGCTAATCTCTGCTTGCATTGGAGAGGTGATCTCTTAAATCCTCAATTTCTATTCATCTGATGCTCGTGCTTCCATGCCCTAACCGATCCAAGGATTTGATAATTTTGTGTGGGTTGCAATTAGGTCGTTACTACAACACCTCCCAACAATAATGTCGTCAAAGAAAATTCCCGTGAAGCTTTGATGAGGGTCTAAAGTGGCTCTCCATCATTTGATTAAAGGTAGTCAGTGCATTGGTAAGTCCAAAAGAAAGTATGAAGAATTCATATAAGCCAAAGGTTGTTCGAAGGTCGTCTTAAGAAGGTCTTTAGGCACAATACTTATTTGATGATTACCACTTTTGAGATCTACTCTACTAAAGTAGGTAGACCCTTGTAAATTACCAAATAGATCTTCTATCTTGGGAACATTAAATCTATTCTTTATGGTTGTCCAGTTAAGCATCCGATAGTCCACATACATTTTTCCTTTATACTAGTAGAACTAGTGAGAAAAATGGAGAGGAACTAGGCCCGACTATCACTTTTTCCACTTGCCTCATAATAATCTCTTGTTGAGCCGGTGAGACTTGATGAGGAGGCTCATTAAGAGGTGAACTACTAGGTAGAAGTTCTATAGAATGATCATTTTGTCCCCTTTGGGAGGTAGCTCCCTAGCAATGTCATCCGTAAACACATCTTGAAACTCATTTAGGAAACTAGAGAATTCCAACTCCTCTTTAGTTTCATTATTAGCTTCACTAGGAACACATGCACCTTTTTTAGACACCTTGACAAAAACCATGTAACAAGAAAGAGAGATTTTCATTAATTTGTCTAAAGTTTGAGTATATATAAGTGGTATAGTGTTGCCCGCACTATTTACATCAAGTGCAACATCCTTGTCTCGATAGAAAAAGATGACTTTTCTCTTAGGAAACTTCATAGTGGCAACCATGTGATCTAACCATGGTGCCCCTAGGATAACATATTCATGCTTGAGTGGAGAGATGAAGAAATCTTCTTTGTCAATAGCTCTACACATGGAGCCTTAGTTTCCCAATCAATGGAGTGACTAAGGCCTCTTGCCCTTTGAAAGCTCCATTTGCTTGTACCACATCTTCCATCTTGAAGTCATGAATTACTAGCGTTGTAGCTAGCTCAATATAAATTAAGTTGTTCGTAGAGCCAGGGTCAAACAAAATGCAAGCATCATGCTCTCTTACTTTTCCCTAATCATAAGAGAGTGATGCTCCTTTGCAATGGCCTTCCCCTTTTAGAGCTTTCAAATGGTGGCTCTAGGAGGGTCATTACACGTTCACTTCTCTTGGGGTATGCATGGGAAACATGACCTTGGTCCCCATGATTGAAAAACTTGTTATCTTTACGATAACTCTCAACCTCTTCAGAGAAAAGTTTGTTTTTACCTTTGTAGCCTTTTTCCTTTGCCTTTCCTTCATGTTGTTGTTCTTGTTAGACCTAGGAGGATTTGGCATCACAATGTTATTTTCCTTTGGCTTTGCTGGTCCCTTAGCTTCCATTGGCTTTGAGCCCTTCTTACTCCCTTGTTGGAAATGAATCGTTGAGTCGACCACAGTGTGACCGCCGAGATAGTTTTAGATCTTTGTGAGTTAACATACTCATTCATCTCCTCAGATATGCCAGCACAAAATTAATTCTTTTGTTTCACAAAGTCCATCTTTTTGTAGACAGTGGCTTTGAGATATAACTCCCAAAACTTATCCACATGCTTTTGAAGAGACTCATATGAGACCATCTTTAGTCGTTGCCATTTCATGAGGACTTTGTCTTTGACATCACTTGCAAGAAATTGCTTCAAAATAGCAATCGTCGGAGCTTTCCATGTTTTTGGAGCCTCACCTTGAGCACCCAGGGTTCCCCACCATTGAAGGGACAACTTTTGGAAACACGTGAAAATTTTTTGGAGCTTTGATGATTCTGAGAAGTCTTCATCTCTAAAAGCCATGACAAATTGTTGGATAAAAGCCAACACTTTATCAATTGCTTCAAAAGTTCCACCATAGGTAAGAAAAGTGATGTTCTTTCCTCCCTCTTTAAAATTTCTAAGATTTCACACCTCTACCATGCCGCATAACTCCTCTATTTACCCCTTCTCTTCCCTCTCTTGGGTGGTAAGTTGTTGTCCTCTACGCCAAAAGATGGTGATGACAAAAAGGAAGGGGAAGAAGAAGGTGAGGATGGTGACTACGTTCTTTGCTTCCTCTTGTTTGGATTTCTTTCTCTTTCCTTGAATTTTCATGGGAGGGAGTACTTGATGACTTTATCTCCTTTTTGGGAGAACTAGGTGACCAAATGCCTACCATTTTCTTGCGGCAGCATCACTTTCAGAGGTAGGAGGGGTATTTCTTTCATACCTCTCCCTTGAAAGGTCAGGACACACTTCTTCTTCTCTAACTGTTTTCCTTGGATGTCCTTTTGGTCTCTTCTCTTCATTACCTGAAGAGATTCCTCTTTGGAGGTCTAACTAGGAGGCCTCGCAAGCAATTCTCTCTTCTTGGACACTTTGGTGAACTTGAAGGGCTTGAATTTGTCTTTGAACCTCTGCTTGCAAAATAAGGTTTCCCATTGCTTCTTGTCAACAAGGTAGTTGATAGCTCTACAACCATCATCAGATGGTATACTATGAGCCAAATCTAATCTAAGTTTTCAATATTAATTACATTCTCTTGATTATATTACACCATAATTAATTTTTTTTGTAGCTCTTTCCTTGGCATTTCCAAAACTTTGGCTACTACTTCTCTTATCCCTCGAAAATTAGCACTCGAGGAACGTGGTTTAGAATATTGTGAATTGCAAAGAGCAGTGGAGTGGGTTTAATAGTGCTAAACTGGCACTAGTTCCTATCGAGTCGTAAATAGCTCAATAATGGCTAAGCCATAAACAGCCCCTGAAAGACTCCATTATCAAGACCATAGCTCCCAATGGTGTCCCCCGTACCTTACAAACAAGCATGCCAATTGAAATAATAAATCCCAGTTCCACTTACTCTATTGCAATGAATAACTCCAACCTTTTAGATATTACTCAAGGACCTCTCTTCTTAAGCAAGAAAAGAGAAACCTTAGCTTTGATACCAATGTCAGAGAATCTAATACTTACTTTAGATTTAATGGATTTCAACTTATGAAAGAAAAGAGTTTTTCTTACAAGAGAGATTAAACTGGAGATTATAGGTTGTATTGGGCTGATTTACTTACATAATTAAACATTAACACGGTAAAATCATGCACATAATTCAAATAGAATACCACAATTAAGATTGACAACTTGATGAGGACCGGATTTGCCTTGATCTGGTCCTCCCTCCAAAAGATCTTTGTATTGTAATTCTCTCTCGAAGAGAGCTTTGATTAAAACATGACTTGTGCTCTTGGGAAGCTTTCCTTGAATCCTCTTGAGCTTCCATGAGAGAGGGAGGGAGAGAGATCTGGCTTTGCCAACTTGGGTACTTGAGAGTGTGTGTGAGAGGAATATGTAAATTAGTCCTCAAATGGAATGCATACCCCTTGACTAATGAGAAGTGAACACTCAAAGTGGAACTAATGCATACTCATACATGTGTCCAAGTTTGTTATGCATGAAAAAAACTCACCTCCCCTTCTCTAGGACTTGCCTTGGAAAGTGTACACACAATACACACACACACATACATGCATGCGTACATGCACACACACATAGAGACACACTTGCTAACTTCACACAAAGCAAGTTGGTGCTCCTTTGGACATGTGGTCTAGCCAAACATAGTAAATAAGAATTAGAGTCAACTTTCTAAATAAGGAAAGATGGATCTAACTTGAGTCTTTAGCTTTTGCTTTTTATTTATTAAAAACTATGACTTATCTATTGAATTAAATAGCTCGGGTGCAAGACCTTTACACAAACCTTGGAGACTTTATGAAGCTGACCTGGCCTACATCCTACCTGCTAATTTATGACCTTCTAAATTAGGATCAACTTTGGTAAAACATAAAACTCACCCTTGGTCTTTAAAACTTCACCTCCTGTGCGAAACCTAAGCACAATGCTTTAGAGGTGTCACCAACCTGCTCTCAAAACCTGGTAATTTTAGACATTTTGTGGCCAGTTAGAATTTTACGCTAAGCCTTCCCAGACTTCATACTTAGAGTCTAAAGAGTTATTCTAATGACTAGAACTTAGCACAACTACTATCTATTTTAGACTACTATAATTACTCTCGGTCATCTCCTTTGTTTTGTACCTTTGATAAAGGCTTCTAAGGATATATTCATCCTTTATTTACCTATAGCTATGATTGAGATGATTAAATAGCAATTACCCTTGCTCTTTTATGGACTTCTCCCCTTTTGGTCCCAGTCATTTGACCGGGTTGGTCCATAAGCACTTAATTAATCTCACTTGTTCTCTATTATTTTCGTGGACTTAGACTAAGATGGAAAATACTTTTAGAAGGTTAGAAATTAATTTGCATGATATTATCTCTCCCTTGAAATCATAGTTGTCCTTGACTATGGCGTAGGGAAAATAAAGTCATAATTAGTCATGTTGCTTTGGGTAGAGGACCCCTTTTTACTAATCGACATTCTTTCAGAGTGGTGACTAACTCCACTTGGTGCTTGGGGAAGGCTTAACTATCACAAGGATGTCTTTACTTAGCCTTAATCATCTTTCATAGTAGATTGACAAGGCCTATGAAGCATTTACAATATGCACACATTCCTATAAAGCTTCTCAATTCATGTAGGTTTGTTGGTATAGACCATCTTTTTATTTCCTCTATTTTTTCAGGGTCCATTCGGATCCATGCTTAGGAGATAATATAACCTAAATATTGAATCTCGTTTACAAAAAAAACTCAGTTTTCTTTTGATTAATATAAAGTTTTTTGTCTGTCAAAACTTGAAATATTATCTGAAGATGCTGCTTATGTTCCTCAATAGACTTTGAGTAGATGATAACGTTGTCAAAAAACACTCCCGTGAAGCTTCAATGAGGGTCTAAAGAGGTGCTCCATCATTTGGTTAAAGCTAGTTGGCACATTGATAAGTCTAAAAGGAAGTACCAAGAATTCATATAGGCCAAAGGTTGTTCAAAAGGCCCCCTTATAAATGCCTTCAGACACAATCCTTATTTGATGATAACCACATTTGAGATCTATTCTACAAAGTAGGTAGACCCTTGTAACTTATCAAATAGATCTTCTATCCTAGGAACAAAAATTATATCCTTTATGGTTATCCAGTTAAGTGCCCAATATCCACACATATTCTATAAGTACCATCTTTCTTTTGTACTAGTAGAGTTGGTGAGTAGAATGGAGATGACCTAGTCATAGCCATCCCTTTTTCCACAAGTTCATTCAATTGCCTCATAATCTCCTCTTGTTGAGCCAGTGAGACTTGATAAGGAGGCTTATTAGGAGGTGAACTACCAGGTAGAAGTTTTATGGAATGATCATCTTGTCCCCTTTTTGGGAGTAGCTCCCTGGGAATGTCATCCGTAAACACATCTTGAAACTCATTTAAGAAACTAGAGAATTCTAACACCTCTTTAGTTTCATTTTGAACTTCACTAGGAACACGTGCATCTTTCTTGACGCCAATCAAACCATAGTGCCCCTAGGATAACATCTTCATGCTTGATTGGAGAGATGAAGAAATCTTCTTTGTCGACATAGCTTTGCACATGGAGCCTTAGTTTCCCAATCAATGGAGTGATTGAGGCCTCTTACCCTTTGAAAGTTCCATTTGCTTGAACCACATCTCCCATCTCAAAGTCATGAATTACTAGGTTGGTAGCTAGCTCAATAGAAATGACGATGTGGGTAGAGCGAGGGTCGAACAGTATGAAAGCATCATGCTCTCTTACTTTTCTCCAAGCATAAGAGAGTGGTGCTCTTTAGTACTGGCCTTCCTCTTTTAGAGCTTCCACCATGGTGGCTCTAGGAGGATCATTACGTTCACTTCTCATGGGGCAAGCATGGGAAACATGACCTTGCTTCCCACACTTGAAACACTTGTTATCTTTACAATAATGCTCAACTTTTTTCAGACAACTAGCTCCTTTGCTTCCATTGGCTTTGAGCCCTTGTTACTCCCTTGTTGGAAATGAATGATTGAGGCAACCATAGTGTGATCGCCGAGCTAGTTTTAGATCTTTGTGAGTTAAGATACTCACTCATCTCCTCAGATAGGCCATCACAATATTATTGCTTTTTTTCTGCAAAGTCTATCTTCTTGTAGACTATGGCTTAGAAATGTATCTCCCAAAACTTATCCACATACTTTTGCATAGACTCATATGGGGCCATCTTCAGACATCACCATTCCGTGAGGACTTTGACATCACTTGCAAGAAATTGACATCACTTGCATTCTGTCTTTGACATCATTTGCAAGAAATTGCTTCATAATAGCAATCCTTAGAGCTTTCCATGTTTTTGGAGCCTCGCGTAGGCTTGCCCACCATTGAAGGGCTACCTTTTGGAAACGCATGAAAAGATTTCAGAGGTTTGAAAATTTTGAGAAATCTTCATCTCTAAAAGCCGTGTCAAATTGTTGGATAAAAGCCAACGTTTTATCCAAAAGCTCCATCATAGGTAAGAAAAGTGATGTTCTTTCCTCCCTCTTTATACTTTTTTAGATGTCATGACCTTTGCCATGACTACTTTCTTCGCTTCCTGTTACAATATACATGCGGTAGTGATGTGTGTGAACACACTTAGGACCGTCGTGGCATTTTTTCTTTCACTAGGAGGTTTCTGGCCCTGTGCATTGTAAATATGCCCATCATTCTAGGGCTATCCATCTTTCCATTGCACACTAAGTAATACACTCTCTGTTGTGTGCCTTGAGCTTCCTTCGTCTTCTCGAAGGTGTGTGTGTTTTCTTGCAACCTTAATTCCAACAATTGGTATCATAGCAGGTTGCATCCTCCCTGGCTTAGTTGCCAGCAGCTCGAGCATACGCATGCTCACTTTCTCCGATTTTTGTGAGCTTTGGCAAGCGTTCGCAGGTAGTACTGTGCAGGCTATTTTCTCATTTTGTGAAAAAATTTTGTCAGTGTCGTTTTCCATATAACATGTCCCTTACAATCTTCTATGGTTTGTGCTATATAGCACGTGTTGTTCTGCTTCATTTCTCCTCTCTTTGGAAGTTTTCACATCAGGTGCAAGCATTCGCCATGGCCGACAATAAGACAGATGTGTTCAAGATGTTTTCTATTCAGGACAGATTGGATGGGGACCATTACCCTATGTGGGCTTACATGATGCAACATGTTCTTGTGTCAAAGGGTGTCTGGAATATTGTGCAAGGCATTGATGTACGTCCTAGTTTTGAGGATGTAGGCAATGTTGAGGATGTTGTAGGTCTTGCTGCAAGGATTGCTGTTGTTTTAGGGTTGTTTTGCGTATGGTTAAACAAGCTCGTTGGGATGTAAAGATGCGTAGGCTCATGCATTGATTGCGTTGTCTATGAAGCACACTATTACTCCTCACATTCATTCAGTAAAATCTACAAAATAGGCTTGGGATATTTTGGCTCCTCTTTATGCAAGTTGCAATGAGGCAAAATTTGCATTGCTCCGTAAAGAGATGGAGTCAAAAATTATGCATGAGGAAGATGATATGGACACTTTTCTTGCTGGTGTCAAGGATATCAATGAGAAACTTATTTTTGCAGGTGAAGAAATTTCAGAGAGTTCCCTTGTGCAGACTATTCTTGATGCCTTGCCAGATTCTTACCAAACTTTTGCTAGTACTTGGAGACTTATGACCCAAGGAAATCCTGAAGTTGTCAAGTTTGATGCATTGTGCACATTGCTGTTGCAAGATTCACTTTCCAAAAAAAATAGAACTAGACAGCATTGAATAGGCTTATATTGTTGCTCAAAGAAAAGGTGGTAACAACATGCAACCACTTCTCATGGTTCTTCTGCGAGTGGAAAATCACCTGCTTATAATGCTTTTGATGTGGCAGCAATTCTTCAGGGAATTCTGGTGATAAGGGCAAAAAGAAGATGTGTTTCCATTACTGTAAAGCTAATGATCACTTGATCAAGCAGTGTCCTAAGTGAAGGCCAAAGAGGCTAAGAAGAAAGAGGGTGGTTCCACTGCAAATGCTGGTTCCACTACAAATGCAGCTATTGTTTAGTCTTCTGTGAAAGAAGATTGTGATGTTGATGTTGATGCAGAATGGGCTTTTAGTACAGAGTGCACTTATAATCATGTTGTCCATGATGCATGCATGTCGGTTGTTGCTGTAGATTCACATGTGTGGTATTTTGACAGTGGTGCTACAAAGCACATACCTCACATCGTGATTTGTTCACCTCTCTTGAATCTGTTCCTCATGGGAATTCAGTTACTTGTGCCAACAATGCCTCTTATCCAGTTAAGGGAATTGGAAATATTGTGCTTACTTTATGTACTTAGGATCAAGAAGAATCTTTTGTCTGTATCTGCACTTGCTAGACTTGGACTTGTAGTCAAGTTTGTGGATGACAAATGTACAGTACATAATCTCAGTTTGGTGATGAAATTGTTGCATCTAGCATTTTATGCCATTGGCTATATAAGCTCACTTTGTATGACAAGTGTAATTAGAATTTTGCAAATGCAGTTATGGATGCTATTTCAGATGCAAAACTTTAGCATGCACGTTTTGGACATCTGAATTTTGCCAGTTTGTTGCGTTTGCAAAAATCTAGTATGGTTTCTTCTTTGCCGCCTCTTGAAGCACCTGTCAAACATGTTTGTGAAGACTGTGTTTTGGGTAAGATGCAGCATTTGAAGTTTCCAAAGGATGGTTCAGTTAGGGCCACATGCAGGTTGCAGCTTGTGCATAGTGATGTTTGTGGACCCGTGCAAACTCCGTCCTTGGGAAATTACCTTTACTTTGTGACTTTCATTGATGTTTACTCCAGGCATGCATGGGTATTTTTGCTTAAAGCGAAGCCCGAAGTATTTATGTGCTTCAAACAATTTTTGGCTATGGCTCAAAATGTCTTGAAATGTACTATGGGCACCCTCCGTTCCGATCAAGGGGGGGAGTATATGTCTCATGAATTTAATGCTTTTCTGATTAGTCGTGGGATAAAACACCAATGTACAGTGCCTTATACGCCTCAGCAAAATGGTGTTGCTGAGAGAAAAAATAGTTCACTTACAAAAATGGCACAATGTATGGTCAAAAGTCAAGCTTTGGTGCATTCATTTTGGTTTGAGGCCATCATGTGTGCCACTTATGTACTTTAGGTCTCCTACAAAAGCTTTCCAATCTATTAATCCATATGAAGCATGGCATGATAGAAAGTCTTCTATTGAGTACATGCGTGTTTTTGGCTGTTTGGCATATACTTTGGTGCCACAAACACGGCGCAGAAAATTGGGTTATAAGGCTGTCAAATGTAGTTTTGTCGGTTATAGTGCTGAAAGTAAAGGTTATAGGTTGTATCATCAGCAAACAAAGTGTATCTTGGTCTCACGGGATGTTGTGTTTGTGGAAGATTCTATTCAGCCCTTGCTCTCATGTACTAGAGACAATAATGTCAGCTCACAGGGCAGTTATGACACTGTTAACCCTCACGGCTCACGGACACCCCATCACCTACGACGGACATGTATTATGTATGATTTAGAGTCAGGTACCGGGCTTGTCGGACCAATAGGGAAAGGTAGAGTGATCGCCGATGAGAGGCGCACTTTAACTTGGACATTCAAGGGATTAGTTGGTTAAGCATGGGCGCCCAAGTGTGAATGGGGTGAGCTCCTATAAAAGCCAACTAAACCTAATTTTTACTCATTCTCTCATTTGTGCAATTGAAGAGTGCTCTTGCTCCATCTCCATCTTCTTCTTCTTCTTCACCTCCTTGTGTGTGTGTGTGTGAGAGAGAGAGAGAGAGAGGGAGAGTGTGTGTGCGATCGAGCATTACGAAGGCACGACGGCGGCGAAGCGGTTGAGCGCGGCACGACTGCAGCTTCTTCTTCATCGCGGCGAGGAATCCACCACGAAGGCGAGCGTAGAGCGGTGAGTGACACACCCTTTGTTTTCTTGAGCTTGCTAGTTTAGGCTTGTTGTGTGCTTGGAGCCGTTTGTGGCTCGCATACGGTGTATTGGCAAGTCCCTTGCTTCGACAGTGCGGCAAGGAGCGCACAGACACTTTGTTGCCTCTTTTCAGTGGTGGAAGTTCAAATGTAAATTCCAATGAGGCAAATGTACAACCTATGGGGGTTTTTTAAAATGTTACAGATTAGCCTATTACTAATGCACATGTAAATGATGTACTTGATGAGAAAAGGGTTGAGAATGAGCAGGCTAGAGGTATGCCTAATTGTTTGGTGTATACTTTGCATGACAGTAAATTGGATACACCTTTGTCTAGTCATACTCGTTCAGGTTCTTACCATGTGTCTTATGCATCAGATTGTTATGCTTTGGATATGTCTAGCCTACATGATGTTGAGGAACCTCTATCTTTTGATGAAGCACATAATTCATAAAATTGGATGGTTGCCATGCAATCTGAATATGATGGACTTATAGAAAATGACACATGGACTTTATGTGATTTGCCTCCTGGTAAAAAGGACATTGGTACAAAGTGGGTTTACAAGTTGAAACGCAAGCCGGATGGTGAGATTGATTGCTATAAGGCTCGACTTGTTGCAAAGGGTTATGCACAATAGAAAGGCATAGATTACGAAGAAACTTTTGCTCCCACTTGTCGTATGACTATTATACGTTTGCTATGTGCATTGGCAGCTCATTTTGGTTGGGATGTACATCAATCTAACATTGTTACTGCTTTCTTGAATGGTGACATATTTGAGGAAGTTTATGTAACGCAACCTGCGGTTTTGTCAAGAAAGGACAAGAGAATAAAGTGTGCAGATGTAAGAAAGCTTTGTATGGGTTGAAGCAATCTCCTCATGCTTGGTATGTGTAGGCTGACACTCATTCGGTCAAATGAGGCTTTCGTAACAGTCCAACAGAAAAGCACATTGTATGTAAAGCGTGAGGGTGATGTACTTCTCATTGTGGTTCTTTATGTGGATGATTTGTTGATCATTGGACCAAATGAAAGACATATTGCTGAATTTAAGGCTGATTTGAATGCTACTTTCAAGATGAAAGATTTGGGGCTGCTGCATCATTACTTGGGTATACAGTTTAAGCAGTGTGATGGTGGTACTGCCTTGTGTCAAAAAAAGGTTACATAGAGGGTGATGTACTTCTCATTGTGGTTCTTTATGTGGATGATTTGTTGATCATTGGACCAAATGAAAGACATATTGTTGAATTTAAGGCTGATTTGAATGCTACTTTCAAGATGAAAGATTTAGGGTTGTTGCATCATTACTTGGGTATACAGTTTAACCAATGTGATGGTGGTACTGCCTTGTGTCAGAAAGGTTACATAGAGACATTGCTATGTAAGTTTGGACTTGAGGATTGCAAATCTATTTCCACTCCCATCGAAACAGGTTTAAAATTGAGTCTTCATGATGTTGATGATCCTGCAGATGTCACTCTTTACCAAACTGTTGTTGGATGCCTCATTTATGAATGCAATAGGAGGCCAGATATTCAGTCTGCAATCTCACAGGTCATCAAATTTATGCATAGCCCAGGGTCTAAGCATTGGCAGGCTGTTAAAGAGGATTTTTTGCTACTTGAGTGGAACTTTACATTTTGCTTGTTTTATCCCAAGGGGGGATCATTGCCGCCAAACTTACATGCTTTTTTGGACTCAAGTTGGACTGGTTGTTTTGACACGCGAGTGTCCACAAGTGGTTTTTGTTTCATGCTTGGCAGTTCATGTATATCATGGTTGAGCAAGAAGAAACCTACTATGGCCACTTCTAGTTGTGAGGCTGAGTATAAGGCAGTCTTCACAGGTACCGTTGAGTGTGTATGGCTCAGGCACCTTATGGCTGATTTGGGTGTTGGACCGGACACTACCAACACTATCTACATTGACAGTCAGAGTGCATTGGCAGTTGCAAGGAACCTAGTTTTTCATGCTCGCACAAAGCACATTGAGGTGCATTACCACTATGTCAGGGAGAGACTCTTAGCAGGAGAGATTAGCTTGGCTTATGTGCCAACATAGGACAACCTTGCAGATCTTTTCACAAAGGCATTGTCTCGTGAGAAGTTTGAAGCTTTCCGCAAAGCTTTGGGCTTACTCCCCTTTGTGGATCGATCATGTCCTTAGGGCATGGCACTTCTCTTTACTCTATGTGCCAGCTCTCATTCACCGCATCACTCCAGGGGGGATTTGTTACCATATACATGTAGTAGTGATGTGTATGAACACACTTAGGACCACCGGGGCATTTTTTCCCTCACTAGGAGGTGTTTCCCTCCGTGCATTGTATATACGCCCATCATTCTAGGGCTATCCATCTTTCCATTGCACATAAATTAATACACTCTCTGTTGTGTGCCTTGAGCTTCCTTCGTCTTCTCCAAGCTGTGTGTGTTTTCCTACAACCCTAATTCCAACACTTCCTCTTGCTTGGATTTATTTCTCCCTTCCCTGAATTTGCATGGGAGGGAGTACTTGATGACTTCCTCTTTTTTGGGGAGGACTAGGTGACCACCATACTCGCCATCTTCTTGTGGTAGCATCACTTTTAGAGGTAGGAGGGGTGTCACTTTAATACCACTCCCTTGAAAGTTCAAAACACACTTCTTCTTCTCTAACAATTTGCCTTGGTGGTCCTTCTCTTATCTCCTCTCCTCATTACTCAAAATAGATTCCTCTCTTGGAGGTCTCACTAGGAGGCCTCGCAATAATTCTCTCTTCTTGGGCACTTGGGGGAACTTGAATGACTTGAATTTGTCTTTGAACCTCTGCTTGCAAAATAGGGTTTTCCAATGCTTCTTGTAACTTGTCAACAAGGTAGTTGACAACTCTGCAACCATCATCAAATGCTATAACATGAGCCAATTCTAAGTTTTCAATATTAATTACATTCTCTTAATTATGTTGTGCCAGGATTAAATTTCCTTTTAGCTCTTTCCTTAGCACTTCCAAAACTTTGGCTACTAGTCCTCTTATCCCTTAAAGATTATCACTCAAGTAAGTACACTCGTGGTGCATAATATTGTTAATTACAAAGAGTAGGCGAATGGGTTTAACAATGCTCAGTTGGTACGGTTTCTTGTTGGGCGGCTAATAGCTCAATAATGGTTAAGTTGTAGAGTTAGGTTAGAAGCAAAAGCAAAGACGTATTGGTTGATTTGAACAAGTAAGGCTACCAACCCTAGTGCTTTGATCTGGTGGTCAATATAGGTCTGCATCTCTTGTTGTGTCATTTGAAGCTTTGCTTCTTGACCAAGATGTGTATATTAGCTGAGGAAAATGACATTTTTGTGGCCTCTTGTATTGAGTAGAGCGGTGGTTTCCACTTGATTGTTTATTATCTTGACCATGATCATCGGATCCACTCTATCTTCTTCGAATTCATTTATGGAAATAACAATGATCCGCAGTGGCCTCCCATGTTGTTTCTATTGTCGTAGAAGCCTTTGTTTAGCATTCATTCTTTAGCTTTTGCTTGTGCTTCGTCAACAATCTGTTGCTTTTTTGTTGTTCGTTGCTTTTCTCTATGAATCTGTTGTAGCATATCCTCGGTTAATGACATATGATACTTTTTGAGCCCGCATCCACTAATCTAGTTAGGCATTTCTTCTCCTTCTATTGTTGCAAGCTTGACGGCCCCGCTTGGTGATAGATCTTCTATCACAAAGGGTCCCATCCCTCACTTGAGTTTTTTAGCATGTTGTCTGGGGTATAAACCAGGACATGTTCGTCTCTTTTGAATTCTTTTGATCGTACATGCTTGTAGAATAACTCCTTTTGTTGCATTTTCTTAGCATAGATATATACTACAGCTTGAAGACATAGCTCACCTACCTTTTCTAAGTCATCTTATCTTGAAGATAACTCATGACTTGTCCATTCTAATTGTTTAACGACTCTCAAGGTTGGGGTCTAATCCCCACTTAGCAAATTCCCTTGCTCTCATCATTGGTCGTAATGGCATCTCATCTCTTTTTATAGGTGCTTTAGGGTATTGACAATCTTCACATTGTTTAACATATTCTTTTGCATCCATGTGGAATGTTGGCCACCATATTCCAGCAGTTAAGACAATTTTAGATGTATTATCTCCAGAGAAATGGCCTCCACTAATTCCTCCGTGTGCTTGCTCCAGAATAGGCATATATTTTTTTCCGTTGCACATATCCTGAGTTGGTTATCTTTCCCTCTTTTGTAAAGTCGGTTTTCAATTAAGGTAAAGTCTCTAGCTTCCAATTCAGTGGCACTTTGTCTGGCCCGTGTTATGTTTTCCGGGAATGTCCTCGTTGTTAGGTAATCAACCATATATTGACTCCATTGAGGTGTAAATGTTATCTAAAACAATGTGGCATATTCCACAGGCGGATTGTTTGTGCATGTAGCACAATTCAAGACAAATTTATGTATGTCGGCATGCATATCTGGCCAATACACTCCAAGTTGCTTTAGGCATTGATGTGTCCTTTTTGGGAACAATGGAAGGCTATGTCTTGTACATGGGCTTCCATGAGATAACATTCATATTCCTCTGGACTTATGCATAATCGCAATATTCTATCTAAACCCAGATGGTACAAGCATCCTACTATAAGCTGAAAGTTTTTGGCTTATCTGATTGTTTGTTGCTTAAGGTCCTGTTCCGTCCTATCAAATGCGCCTCCATAGGTTAGCAGTATGACTATCTTTTGAGACCATTTAGGAACGAGGTATGCATCAGGTATGTTGTCATCTACCCTTCTAGTGCTTCTCCGTTTGGTAACCTAGAGAGGTGACCCACTCTAAGGTGTATTTTGCCTTTCTTAACCATCGTCGTAAAATCAAACTCTAGCAATATGATGAACCAAAGAACAATTCTCCTTGTATTGCGAGGTTTGTTGACTAGATGCAAGAGGGCTTGATGGTCTATGAAAGAAAACAAATTTTTTGGCCAAAAGATAATGCTGAAATTTCTTTATGGCATATAGCATACCTAACCCTTCTCGTCCTATGGTTGTGTAGTCATTTTCTACATTGTTCAAATATCTACTATTGTAGCAGACTGGCAAATCCATTGTACCTTCTCCTAGTTGAGCCAAGATATAGCCTATTGCAAATGCCAAGGTATCAATGTGAGCATGGAATATTTTATCCCGACCTAGTGCTTTAAGTACTGGTGCTAATATAAGTGCATCCTTAAGTTTCTTGAATGAGTCTGCACACTCTCTAGTCCAATCGAAGATAACTATCAACCTATATAGG
This sequence comes from Adiantum capillus-veneris, assembly GCF_014529385.1. Classification (NCBI taxonomy): domain Eukaryota; kingdom Viridiplantae; phylum Streptophyta; class Polypodiopsida; order Polypodiales; family Pteridaceae; genus Adiantum; species Adiantum capillus-veneris. Next base: position 112,899,703 of record NC_140949.1, on the reverse strand, counting down.
GGTTGTTCAATGACTACATACATGTATATGAACCACCGGTAGTGCCCACAATGTCCCATGAAGGGTTGTACTTGCTTGGCATTGGTTGGACTTGGCATTTCTACAATCACCTTGATCTTGTCAAGATCCGTAGATATACCATTTTCAGAGACAATATGCCTTAATATTCTGCATTGTCTTACTATGAAGACACATTTTTCTAGATTTAGACAAATTCTATAAGTCCCACACTTCTCGAATATCTTTCTGAGATGCTCAATATGTTCTGCCCTAAGGATAGAGTGAACACAAAGGTCATCCATGTATATCTCTAAGAATAGTTGCAAGTATTCTTTGAAGGCGTGCATCATTAGCCTTTGGAATGTGGCAGGTGCATTGTTTAAGCCAAAATGCATTACTATAAGCATACATTCCCCATTCTGTGTCAGGCCATCATATGATTCATTTCCTTTTTTCTTCCTTATTGGTCGTCTCATCACTATTTTCCTATCTTGGATAATGAATTTTTTGATAGTGGGAAGGGACATTTATCTTTTCTTTTTTGGTGCTCTCTTCTTTCTCACTTTCTATTTTCGTTGTCCATACTTCACTAAACGTTTTTTTGAGTTCTTGGTATTTCTTTTACGCTCTACCTTGGTCCATTTTGGTTCCCCAAATTCATCCATCCCTGGTTCTTTGGGTTTCTTATGTTTTGTCTCCTTTTTAGTCTTTTGAGCTTGCTTCCTCAAGCTCATAATGCCTTCTTTTGTTTTACTGTCCCGAGTTTTTGGGAGGTGACCTGAGATTTTGTCTTTTACACGATCTTTTGCCTTTACAAGCATTAGGACTTGTGTTTTATTGTTCATTCTCGGCATTGAATTTTCTGGCCATGTTCAAGGCCCTTTTATTTGTATAGCATTGTTGCCTTCTAGGTTTTTGATTTGGAAAGTCATAAAACCTAACATCCGCTATGGTCTCTTCTTGGTCACTGGGGTTGTCAAAGCAATCATTATCTGCATCATTATCAAATTCAAAATGCTCTGGAGAGTCGTAGAACACCTCCTCCTCTCCCTTTTCTTCTAGCTCTCCCTTTTTGGGTTCCTTTGATGTTTGACTCTCTCCCTCTTCTTAAACTGCATTGACCATGTAATATGGTATCCCATCATAGTCATCCTTGTCGCAGAACTTTGTCGTGGGACCCTGTCTACAATGGAGCATACATCCAAGGTTGCCAGAATGTGGTCCCATTCGAAAGGCTCTAGTGCTTCTTCTGGAAAGGGTTCTAGGTTATAATATTTGTCATCCAAATCCCTTTCTACTATACACTCTTCTCATTTTAAGCTGCTACAATCTGAAGCTTTACACATCCATAGTTGTTTGGACTGACCTATCCATGCTTGAAGTTCAGATCCGGCTAATGTGGCTGAATCGAACTCTACAATAGGTGTTCTTGTCACATCCTTGTAACTATGGTCTTTCAATTTTGTCTTGGTTGTGAACTCCATGTTCCTTAGGTAAATATGGTCGTATCCCCAATCCTGGACCATTTTCAAATGTCTCATGAATGGTCTTCCAAGTATGATGTCATAGTTCTTCTTCTTGCCAAAATCAACAATGGCAAATGTATGCTCATATTCAATTCCGCAAGAGGTGACAACTATTTTCTCTAGAGGTCCTAGGGTTTTCTCCATATAACCATCTGCAAGTCGTAGTTTCATCTTGTTGCTTTTAAAGCAGATTTTCCCCATTTTTTCCATGTTTCTTTTGTAGCAATGGCTACCCCAACCCCACTGTCAAGAATTGTCATGGAGGTGACACCTTGAAATTCCATTGGAAGAGTCGTTTTGCCATCTTCACCTTCACAATATTCTCCTACCTTGTTCAATGGTAATGGCCTAGTAGTTAGGTGAGGTTTTTTGAGTTCTCGGATTCCCTCTTGAATTCGTGTCAAAGGGTCCTTTACACCAAACTTTTCTAGATAGCCTCCAACCATAGTCCACATGTTAGGTCGTATTCGTAATAGCTCAACTAACGTTATTGTGCATGTTACCAGTGTCGACAAAATGTCTATTAGACCCTTAGAGTCAATGACCTTCTTGGAAGAGAGTCTCTGTGATGGGACTGCAACAACATCTGATTTGGCCTCGTTCTCTTCCATATTGAATTGTATTGCTCTTAGTGAATGAGGTTGACTGTCTACAGATAGAACAGATCCTTGGTCTCACCAACACGATTGCATCTCTAGATTTATTTGAGATCCTGCTTCAAATTCCTCTATCGGTGGAAAAAACACTCCTCTCCCACCACTTGTCTCATTTACACGTTTTCTCAGTTCATTAGCTTCGTTGGCCTCTCTGACCCGTTTCCACAATTTGTCAAGACCGTCTATTTCTCTATACTCCTCTGGCATGCCTAGGTGGAATTCATCGAAAGACTGATCCGTGGTGTTCACCACAATTTTTGGCCCTTCTGACGGTGTTTCAGTTGGATCGACATGGATAGAGGGCAGATCCTTGCTAGAGAGAGAGAGAGAGAGAGAGAGAGAGAGAGAGAGAGAGAGAGAGAGAGAGAGAGAGAGAGAGAGAGAGAGAGAGAGAGAGAGAGAGTTGCATGATGTGCACTTTAGGGGAGCTGCATCCACAAATCTTCCATCACCTAGAACCATGATTGTTGTTGATCTGTCATCATGTCCTATACCATCTGGTCGGGCTGCCCATATTTATAAGTTACAATCAATGTTTCTTTGGCTTGTATCCTATACTTTGGTAGATTTATGATTTTTGATTGATTTGGTATTTATTTCTATATTGAAGCTGCAAGCTTTATGGAAAAGGACCACCAGACATCTCTTGCAGACCATATGAATGATGATCCATCGTCCGTTGTCTTGGGTATGATGATATTTGAGTCTAGTTATCGTGGCTAGGTTGGATTATTAGAATTTATATAGAATGTGTCTGTTCATTATTGTAGAGAGTGGGGGCACACAGAGATTGAGATGTGTCCTCCAATTTGTCTACACGCGTGTGCAGCATCAGCACATTGCACAGTTTGATTGCATTGATACTAGGTGTGTTGCTTTGCTTGGTGACTACATTGCGCTTGTTGGGGATTTTCGTAGTGGTGTGTAGTCTAGATCATGGATGCCTATACACAAGCATATGATTAGAGCTTGATCTATAGAGATTGCATATAGGAGGAGTGGTAGGTTAGTGCCATGGGCTGCAAATTTCATCTTTGTTGACTTGCCATTTGGAGGCTATGTTCACTCGCCATCACCTCAGCCTTCATGGGATACATGTACAGAGGATCATGTATGATCAACTATTCTTTTGAGTCATATCATCTTGGCTGATTTGGGGTGGCTACTTGTGATGGCTTCTCCTGCAAGTAAAAAGCCTTTTTGTGATAGTGTTGTTATCATAAATTGCTCTTTTTTCATGGGTGTTTTTTGTGCTTATAGGAGACACGGTCTTTTGGGTTGAGAGATTTTGCAAGGCATCAGAGCCCCATCAGAGTTGGTCATTCATCGATGTGTGGTGGTTTTGCATCATGCACCTTATGGATATGTGGAGTCATCCATAGGACGACATGAGGTGATATCTCTTTTATATTTTGATGGTTAGCAGACGTGAATGTACATTTGTTGAATATTATTTTGTGTTTCTTTGTAGTGCGACCCTTCTATCATGTTCTTAGTCCATAGATGGGGACCTCCCCCGACGCTTTACGTTGCAGAGAGCGCTCCCTTGTTTCATGCACTAAGGATGAGTCCATGAATAGTACCATGCGCCACTACTTGCTTTTTTAAAGTCAAGCCCTTATGGATTCTGGATTGCCATGGAGAGGGCCCGCACAGAAGAGCCATTCTTTTATGGCATGTTTTATTGAGTTATTGTGTCGTCCCAAGGGATTGTGCCTTGAGTTTGGTTGTGGGATGGCTCCCATTTTGACAAGATGTTTGGCCTCTGGTCGTGCATGTGCATCTCTAGATTTTGATGAGACACTCGTTTCTGTTTACTTGCAGCCCTTGCTTCACCCAAGGAAGCGAGGGAGAGAGGATACAACCACTTCCATAGATATGGTGGACGACGGAGACAGACCTGTGGGTGGAACCCTTTTGATGATTTGTGAGATTCCCACCTTTGACTTACCACAAGACATTTATGCTTTCATTTCTTTTTTTTGGGTCATGTTGACAGACATTTTTGGTTAATTTATCTTCTTGCTCTCTTCCTTAGAATTGTGATTCATAGTCAAACATTGCTATTGTCACTTGTAGGTTTTTATTCATTGTATGCTATAGCATGGTTCTTTTCTTGAATTGAAAGTTTATATGTATTTTGTTTTGTTGAATTGCACTACCAAATTACATTGAGGCAGAGGCAAGATGCATGATATTGGACCCATGATATGATGGTTTCCCATAAGATAGGCCTCTAAGACAACATCTCTTTATAGATGATGAGTGTGCTTCAAGTTAATAATTTGACTGTAACCCAAAACAATGGTGTAAGGTGCCTCTTAAAGCTTATCTGGACACCGAATTGGTGATGTTTTTAGCAACTTTGTCTCCCTATAAGTCTCACATATATTATTGATTAACTCCTTTTCTTTCTCACATATGCTAGGATGTCTCTACTATAGAGACTTTGTTTTTTGAGTCTAATTGTCTCTTGCATTTTCATATTTTTCAATTTTAAACCAAGAATAACTCTCTTACACTTTTGCAATTCACTCTAAGTAGTCTCAAGGGACTTTGCTCGTTTCACTCTAAATAGACTCAAGGGACTTGCTCGATAATTTTTCGCTCAGAAATACTCGCTCGCCAATTTGTATACCTCATCATTGTCTATTAAGAGTCAAGAAAATACTTTAACGTTGTTAAAGTATTTTCTTTTCGTGGCAGATGTTAATACTACCTAATTTTGGAGTCTCGCTTAAGGATTCTATGCCACTAATGGGCTTTTTGTCTAAAATGCATGTAATTTAGATATTCAAGTGCTTACATCTAGATGTCATTCTTGGTCAGCATGTTTAAGACGAGCATCTACCAAGGATAGAATATAAATCAAATATCATTTTTGTTAATAATTTCCTATTAAGATTCAAGAATTTGAAGAGCATTGATATTTGATCCCAACGGGATCAAAAAATATTTAATATGAGCAAGATGTGATACCTATAATCACTCATCTCATAGCTATATCTAATACAATAATATTGTCAGTGAGAATATTTTAGTGAGGTTGCAAGCAAGTCAAGCTCCTAGAGCCCAAAGCTCACAGGTGAAAAGTTGTAGATTTGCATCTTGCTGACTCACTGTTTATATTGGTTAGTGAATCAAATAGAATGGGCCACCATGGAAACCCATTGTTATTATTTTTCCATGAGAATAGGGCATACATATGATTCATTGTATGCAGTAACACATGAGCAAAGATATACTTCACAGAATGTAGAATACATATTATACCAGAGTTTGATCCTTTCGATAGCCTCCACCTCCAATAACAACTTAAGTGTGTGCATTGTGCATGAAAAGAATAGGTGATACAGGATGCATTTTCTCGGAGGTGTGTACATGCCTACAAAACAAGAGATCAACTTGTAGGGTACAAACCAAGGTTTAAAGATGGTCAGATTGCCCCCTTGAAGGTAATGGTTGAAGAAAATGGTGACAGCTGTTGGGAAGTGTGTTCTCTAATCACCAATGGTGTAGAGTTAGGCTACGAGGATGGAGCCTTAGCTTAACCATGGTGTTTGGTTTAGGGTTAGAGAGATGGGAATTAAGGTTAAGGTTACACCAAGGGCAAGAGCATATAGCGAGAAAGTATAGACACAATTATAGAACTTAAAAGTGTGACTAATTCATTAGAGAATAACCTCTTAAGTAGGCTTAGTGCTTTACGATCATTGGCTAGAGAGGTTGCATCCTCTTGCTAATAGACCATGTCATCATTTATCCTTTCCCATGTGGCTAAAGGGATTTCACATATGGTGCCACAAGTTGGCTTTACCCTAACAATCACCCCCTTAAGCCAAACTTGGGGCCTTACAAAGACTTCATGTGTTTTGGTTCGTGTTCATGTCATGGTGTACTCCTAAGCTAACATGATTCATCTACCTGATACATCATGGCGGTTCAATTTGATTCATCACCATGGTTCAATGTCCCATGATACATCATAGCAGTTCTCATTTGGATTCATCACTATGGTTCACAAGTGAGACTTAGTAGGTTCACTAGTAGTACAAGATTTCATTCATTCATCCATGTGTGAATAGGTTGTCTTGTGTGTCCTCTTCAAAATTGTCTTCATTTTGATATCGTTGTCATTGTTTTCATCTTCATCATCTTCACATCATGTTGATGTTGATTGTCTTGATATTTGCTGGTCCATGTTGTCAAGGATGCAATCTTCATACACCTCACGGTGAAAAACACACATACATTGCATTTTTTGTTGTGTTTTTGTGTGTGTGTGTGTGTGTATGTGATCGTGTGAAGGGCGTTCTTACCATGAAGGACTCCTTAGGGCAGTGTCTAGAATCGCTTAATGGAAGAGGGTGCTATGTGTCTCTCTACAAGAGTTTTTACACATATAATTTTATGTTTTTTGTGTAACCACACCTTTGTAAATATGTAGTTCCTTCGTGTGCAAAAGTATGCTAGTAACTTTATGAATAGGCACACATGTTACAAAGATTGTCCACTTGCATGTGAAACCCCACCTTAGCTAGGGCTTGAGCCTTTTTGTGTTGAACATAGCTGCAAAGGTTTGGCCCCTCGTATGGCCACCTATTGCCTACTACTAATTGCACACAGATCTAAGAAGACAGCTATTGATGGCACTTCTAGTTAGTGACGGATGTTGCTAGGGCATCAATACGAAGATGGCATAGTGTTGTGTTGGTAGCAAACAACGACAAGTGCCACAAATGGTGAGGCAAACAACATTGAATAGTGGTGGTGGATAAATTTTTGAGCAACGGCCCAAGCACGTTAAGACAAAAGTGTTGCTCTAAAATATGGGCGTTGGAATGAGAAACACTGACGGCCTTGATGCCTTAATGACTATTGGTGGTTGAAGGCGGCTTTGAGAGATTTTTGGGTTGCGATGCTACAATATGTGGTAGTGCAGTCGGCTCTGCTATGGGCTTTTGATGACACTACAAGTGTTGCGTGAGGTAGCTGGTGCTACAGATGGGTGGTGAATAACAGTCGGCGCACCCGAAGAATATACAATGCAATTGACTTGTAGAGGTTAAAGTCTGCCAACAAGACTCCTTCCTTCTTGGAATCAAGCCAACTAGAAAGGTCAAACTAGCTTCCAAAAGTTGTGGTTCCCACACAAAAGCATAAATACACACCTAAATTTATGAGGATTGGTTAATGGCTCTAATCTCCTCCAAATCCAGAGCTTAAGCAAGCTGACAAGGGGATTTTAAGCACACAATTGAGACATCAATTTACGACCAATCTCGGACTTTAATAGCTCTACAGGAAAAACTTGAGAAGCACTATGTGCACACACAAATTGCAAAACCAGCTGAACATTAAATGGACGATTATGGTTTGTGCGAATATTGAAAAATGAGCACAAATTCATACAATTACACACACACAAATGTACACACGAATTAATCAATGTTGAATTTGCCAAGAAGGGTAGTGGCTCTATGGAATGACCATGAACATGCCCAAGCTTAAAAAATCAAACAATGATTTTAGAGTACTTATTAGGAAAGGGAAGTTAATTAGCGACAACGTGTGTAACACACAATGTCTACCATAGAGAAAATGAGTAGATGTTGGATCATTTATTGTGATTAGGAAGTGCTAATGACTAACCACGCTTTGTGCCACGTGTTGGGAAGCGTGTTTTCTAATCATCAATTGTGTAGCATTAGGTTATGGAGGATGAAGCCTTAGCTTACCATGGTGTTAGGGTTAGGGGTTAGAGAGATGGAAATTAGGGTTAGGGCTACACTAAGGGCAAGAGAATAAAGAGAGAGAGTATATACACAATTTATAGAACACAAAAGTGCAATTGATTCATTAGAGAATGGCCTCTTAAGTACACTTAGTGCTTTAAAATCATTGGTTAGAGAGGTTCATCCTCTTGCTATTGCACCATGTCACCGTTTATCCCTTCCTAGGTGGCTAGAGGGCTTTCCCATAAGGTGCCACAAGTTGGGCTTACCCTAACAATAATTGTTGGGTTTGAGCAATACATGGATCATGATGAGCACTTAGGGAACCTATGTTTGATTAAATTTCAATAAGTTTGATGTTAGCCAAAGGTTTGGAGGACTATGCATTACAAAAGAGGAGTATGAAGACAGAGAGCTGATGTACTTGGGCTCTTGTGAAGTGCATTTTGGAGGTGAGGCTTGCTTTATGTTGTTGTGTAATGAGTCCATAGTCGATGCAAGTGAGCCATTGGAGTTGCAAGCTTGGCTAAGAGGTTGTCGATTTCTATTGTTGTCGTTCTAAATAGCTTGATAATTTTTCATGCCCACCATCATCTAGGGACAGTCATCATGGACATCAATGTCAAGGGATATCACTTCAAAGATTTTTGAAAGGGGGTGAATTAGCATTTTAAAAACCTCATGGACAACATCAACAATGTGACATCCTGCATCAGCAACAGCATCAAGGTCATCAGGTTCATGAGCCTGTAAGGGCCACTGGCCTTAAGCGTCAGGAGTAGTCACATGCTTTTGTCAAAAGGGTTGGCTGATACACATAAGGCATCCACATCCATCCATGAGGCTCCATATATCACATGACATCATCCCATCAACTCAACCATGATGCAAAACAGTCCCCACTTCGATCAACCATATGCTATAACATCACCTAAATCCGAAAAACAACCTTTTGCTATTTTTGGGTGCGTGCATAACATGCAAATAAAATTAGTCGACCTCAACCCAATGCATCAATCTTAGCCCCATAATATAGACTAACACCTTATCTATCACTTTGCCCATATGAGACTTATGCAAACTACCATGACACAAAAAGAATGCTACCTTATTCATATTTGTCAGTACAGTTCAAGTTGACTAACCATAACCCCCAAATAAGTTTATGGACTTCAAACACATGAAATCAACTCACTAAAACAAACCACAAAACATTTGTGAACCACTCATCAAACTCACGACACTATATGATACTCCCCTTGGTAGCACCTCTACACGCGTAGGTAACCTCGTACAAGGAATAATTAATAACTCGCAATCACAAAGTGCTATCAGTGATCTAAATACATTTATCAGCAAGTTTAACCAAGGTTTTCATTTGATTAAGTGGATTCGTTCATCCGATGAATCTATATGGTGCTTCTCCAAGGAGCGTGGGGTCCAAAATATTGATTGTGTAATGGGCAGCAAGTTGTATTTTGGCCATAACTCTTTGCTCGTGCGAAATTTTCACACGACATCCTAAATGTTTCAAATGATGTGTTTAATCTTAGGTTTAAAGGGTTTGACCTGATTCATGGCAGTTTAGGAGATATAATCAAACTTGTGTTCCTACCGTCTACATGACGTGAAACGAAAAGCGCTTGTTATGTACCTACGTGACTATAAACACATCGTGTGCATAAATTAGCATCCTAAACATGATGAAACAAGCATGGAACAACTTCTTACTATGTTTTATAAGTGATTATTGGTTGTCGAAAGGCTTCTTACTTTGCCGCAAGAAAGTGGTGATGAGAGCTACATAGAGGTTTTCACCACGAAGTCGTTGAAGAGCACACACACTGTGAAAAGAGAAGAGAGAGAGTGTGTTCTTCTTCTTTTTCTTCCCACTAACAAGAGAGAAGATCTTATGGAGATGGAGATGGTGATGGAGAGCTTGCACCACACCGTATAATACGTACGTATAGCCGTGCAATAGTAGACGCAACTATCGCGGCATTGAAAATTGAGCATTGCAGGCCAATTTATAGGCACTCAATTAGGTTGGAGTGTGCCCCAAGCTAGCTACTAGCGCCCCCTCTCTAGCTAGATATAGAGTCCTACTTTTGGGAATATGTTTAAAAACGGGGATTTGCTTTTGGTGGTCTACATCCCCTATTTCCCTTCAATTTTTACAATAAAAATTGATTAATTGGACAGTATCCCGGCTAACGTGATCGTGACTAAACTATGCTGCACCATGATGCCCCAACATGATTATGACTCTCCTGTACTTTCCTTACATATTTACAATGTCGCTTTTTATGAAAATAATTCTTGTAAATTTTTTGTTTAATCTTGTTCCTTCACCAGATGGTCATTTTTATACTCGACGATGACTAAAAATAATATTTTTATATGTTGGTCATCCTAAACAGCACGTTGCTTTTCAAAAACGCAAAAAAGTACAAAAAGCTAAAAATTACATAAAAAACAAAATCTGAAATTGAACCACGGGTTCCTCTTGTCTTCTCGAACAAGAAAATAGATTCGCTTTTAACTAAAAAGTACTAAAAATCATGACAAGCTAAAAATAGCGTGAAAAACGTCCAAAAAGCTTTTTTTAAACAAAATTGAACCACAACATCTCCGAGACTCGTAGATTGAGGATTCAACCCTGCTTTTTTGCAAAAAAACACCAAAAAAAGCAAAAAGAGTTGAAAAAAAAAGAATTCCAAAACTGAATGAAGCGTCCATCTTACCTATCGCATGAAAACGGCTTTGCTTTTCATTTTAAAACCTTATAACACTGCCAAACAAGCATTCTGAACCAAAATTTCATGAAGTGGATATTGAAATCTATTTTTTTATTTTTAAAAAGCGATATACCACATTTGGCTTACATATTGACCAAAGCATTGCAAAGCACAAAGTTTCCAACAAACCCAAATCTCATCATGAATTTTCTCTCTTACTCTTGCTTGTATAAGGCAAGTTTGCCCAGTTTCATGAGGACACCACATTTGGCATACATATCAACCAAAGCATTGCAATGTAGGCACAACATGTCTCCCCCCCCCCCCCCCAAACCGACAATTTCTTTGTTAATCCTCTCGCCCATATCAACGAATTTCGTAAGGCCACTTGCCTTTAACAAATTATGTAAGGCTGAAGGTGCAAGCACAATTGAAAGCATTTGGAGAAAGTCCTTCCCTTTGCATCCGATTATAACATTATAAAGCTTCTTTGCAACAACTACGTTGGTCATATCCTCAATCAATGCATTCCAAGTGATGTCATTCCGGATGGGAAGCACTTTAAGAACCGCGCTTGTGCTTTTGTAAAGGCATCACATATAGCATAAATATCAACCCAAACACTGCCAAGCATAACATTCGGCTTACATATCAACCAAGGCATTATCAAGCCCCTAATTTGGCTCAGATATCGACTAAACCAATGCCGAGCACAACATTTTGATTGCATTCACATCAATTTTCTCTACTCATAGATGTCCGTGACTGGTAAGAGAACTGAACCGGCCATAAGTTGAGCAGTCAATGCGCGATTTGAGCCCTGTAAAGCACTTGCTCTAGCCCTTTCCATGCACTAGCAAGCAAATCCCTATTAAACTTGATTCAATTTCTCGGCGCACATCTCAAGGCAGGTCCAAGAATGACAAAAGCGACCCCCGAATATTCTTGTACTACCCATATCTTCCTCGCCCGGACTACAAAGCATAAAACCTCATTTAAAGGCCCCAAAACCCACAGTCATAAGATTGTCAAAACTCCAAAATGCATACAAATTCTCATCTTTCATCCCGTGCCTGCAAAGCGGCTTGACAACACAGAGGACATGCCGGTGCACCTCCTAGAGCGGAGTGCTACACAAGCACGATGAAAGGAGAGGTGAGAGAAGAGAAGAATGACATAAAGCATTGGGTGCAATCTTCCCCCGTGCAAGTGTGAACATTTTCCTATTGCATGTATTTATTTGTAGATTTCTTGAATACTCAAAGTGATCACAAACTGTCCGCTTGGACATAAAGTGACCATAGCTCATATAGAGCTCTTTTGCGATACGATATCAAGAAACATGCTATCCTTTTTCATCGATCACTTATGCTTTTGTCACCTGTCAACTGCAATAAAGAAATATTTTGCCATTTCCATTACAGTCTCTCGTTCTCTCTCTCTCTCTCTCTCTCTAGCTCGCGAAATAGGCTCTTCTTAGTGGTGCCTCGTGGCCTTCCTTCTGGGCCGCCTTGACAGTTTCAGTGAGGGAGGCTACGACTCAGAGAGAGAGAGAGAGGGAGCCCACTCTTTGGGAAGAGAGAAAGAACCTTTGTGTTGCTTTGATCAAATGCGAACGGAAGGTTGCATGTGACATAAGACACTGACATGGGTGAGAGAAGCCATGAAGAGATTGTAAGATTGGGGCCCTTGGAGGAAGGTCATCTACTAACATAATATGGCGGAAGGGGGAGCCTTTTACACATGTCGCAATCTACGACCCGAAGGCTAAAGTCCAAAACAAAAACAAGCTCCTTTGCACGTGATAAAGAGGGAGAGAGGGGGAGAGAGAGAGGCCGCCGAAGGCGACCGGTCGTACTAGTGTTGTCTATAGAGGGGGGAGGGGACTTTTGGAGGAAGGTATCACACGGGTGGCTGCGACCTTAGAAGTGCTTTAGCGAAGAGAGAATCTTGGCAGTAAGTGAGTATATTACTTTTTTGTAGTGCCTAAATACATTATGCATGAGCTACATAAAACTGCATTTTGAAGTTTTCAAAAATAGTATTTGACACTATTTTTGATTGAAAACTTTAAATTGAACCGGAATCAGCAGAGGTTCCTGTCAGTTTATTGAAAATTAGGCAATGCAGACAGTAAAGTAAGAGTTGATATGATTATCGTGTTTTTAAATTTGATTATTGTTTATTTGCAAATTGCTATAGATACATGAGAAGGCTACCCAAGCGTGACCAGTTAAGTTTTATAAATCATAAATCTGTCGGAAACTTATTGAAAATTCGTACATCTGCAGATGAAGCTGCTAAGTAAGGTCGATATCTTCTCCGTGCGACGTCTGTGATCTGCTCCTTCACCACCATGATATCGAGAGTAAGCTACCGAATCTCTCTCTCAGCTATTCGTTTCATGGTTTGTGCGATTGATCTTTTGAATTTCACCCTTCCCTCTGCAGCAACGAAGCTCGCTTGCAGGTCCTACTCCTAGTACGGAACCCCCTTTCCTCACCGTCTCTGTCTCAGACCCCGTCAAGCTTGGCAATGGTGTACAAGCATACATCTCCTACCGTGTCAGCACCAAGGTATTTCCTGCTTTCCAAGGCGTGCGATGTGTGTGGTATTTACTAATAATGGTGCATGTTTCTATTCATGCCATTAGATGCAATAGCATTGTATACACAAGAATTTGGCTGCGTCACCAGCAGTTTTGATCAACAGTAAGAGAGCTTGTGTGCTGTAATTTCAAGGCTTCTGGCTTGTTGGGCTCAAGGGCCCCATTCTTTCTTCAAGCTTTACAAGTTAGGCTACTAAGCATCAGACTTGGTTGTTGCCAATGGCATGCCATGACTAAAGCACCAATTGTGTAGTACGACCAACATGGTTGCATGGTGGCTTCCTATGGCCTCTTTTCAGTTGAAGTCTTGATTTACATGGGGTTATATTGGATAAGTTAATGCTTATAGGTCTGCTACCTTCTAAGATGATGGTGCAGACCTGTAAGCAGTACAAAGAGACAGTTCACTGGATTTTTGGTGTGCAAGGTCTAGTTTTTGGAAGCCGAGCTTTTATCAAGTATGTGTATTTTGCTTTGAACTATACACGGGAGCTTATGACACTCTATTTTTTGAAATGTAAGCTGGATAGTGCATTAGCTGTCTAGGATGTGCGATTTCACTTGTGTTGCATCTACATTTTGTCATGAATGGTAGGGAATAAACGTGTTGTGAATCATACCATTTATTTTTGCAGACAAATTTGCCGGACTATCGTGGTCCAGAGAAGATAGTCATACGGCGATATAATGACTTCGTATGGCTTCAAGAACGTCTTGCAGAGAAGTACAAAGGCATTTTCATACCCCCTTTACCTGAGAAAAGTGCTGTTGGTAAGCTCAATAGCATGTGAGATTCTAGTTTTATTTGTCTGCGTGGTATAATTAACTCCTTTGCTCCAGAGAAATTTCGATTCAGCGCCGAGTTTATTGAGTTGCGCCGAAGGGCTTTGGACGTCTTTCTAAACCGTGTTGCCAATCATCCACATTTACGACTTAGTGAAGATTTGCGAAATTTTTTACAAGCGGATGAGGAAGTCTGGGTAATTACACATGCACTTGACAAACAAAAAGTTTGCAAAATTAGTAGCTTGTTCAATTGAAACCTTTGTTGCAGGCTGGAGAAAGAGCTAGAGCACAAGAAGGAAGTGTTTTCCAGAAAAGACCTGGAGATTTCATGCAGATGTTTAAAGTGAGTATTTGAATATTGGTGAGCATAAAATCATGTTCCCTTGTATAACGTGTCTGGTGTGTGCATGTACAGGCACATGTGCGGGTGCGCGTGCGCGTGTGTGTCTGTGTGTGTGTGTGTCTGTGTGAGAGAGAGAGAGAGAGAGAGAGAGAGAGAGAGAGAGAGAGAGAGCTGTGACTTCACCCTCGCTGGCCTCCTGTCCTGTTGTCTTGCCCTTGCGTTGTTCTGCACAGGCGGCCTTCGCCAGATCCTGCTTTGCGCCGCCTTGCTTGGTCCCTCTGTGGTGCCCTGCTCGGCCCCAACGCGCCCCGCTTGGCCCCTCCCCGCCACACCTGTTGACCCCCTGCCCTGACTCGTCACACCTATCCTGCTCCCCTCCCCCCCCCCCCCGCCCCCCCCCCCCCCCCGACCCCCAAACCATTTTTCCTACCCTATCCCGCCACCACTTGCCATAAGCCGCCACACCTACCAAGCCCGTATAGAAGCCGCCGCACCCACCTTTGCCACAGGGCAAGGTTCTCCATTCTCATTCTCCTCGGATTGAGAGGTGAGAAGAGAAAGGTTAAGGTAAAGTTTTTGGCCTAAGGTTTTTTTCCATCGGCTTACTCTCAAAGTTTTATGGCACCTCTAATGGCTATTCCGGAAGATCTTCAACACAAAATTGGTGACCGAATCAATGTTCTCTCTCAAAGAGGGGCCGTCGGTCGCCTGGTGGGATGCACCTACGCTAGAGTCACGAGAACGGCTCTCATACACTATAGCTGGCTCGGATGAAGGCGAAGTGGAGAAGAGCATCTCACTAGACAGAGGTACTTTCATTCCTATCTTTTCTTTAAAGGAACTTGCCTCGAGCTCGTCAGCACTTGTGAGCTAGAGAGAGCCCAGGGGACTTATTTAAAGGTCCTTGGCCATGGAAAAGCAGTACATGAAGAGCTTCCACTTTCAAAAGCTCGTGGCTCCAAAAGCACTAGCGCTAAAGCAGCCAACGCATTATGTGGAATTCTGTACGGCCTGCCTCGTCAGCACAGCCAGCACGTTTTGCGGAAATCCGTGCAGCTAGCCACGTCAGCATCTCCAACGCGATTTGCGGATTTCCGTACAGCCAGCCAGTCTGCCAATTCCTTTTTAATTTCCCTAGTTGTCCCCAATGCCCTGTCAACAGGTAGGGAGACTGTTTATGATATCTTATAGGAGCAGACGATTGTTGAGGCCAATTACTTTATGGAGATCAGATAGTTTGCAGATTTGTTTGAGAGTCAGTTCAGAGAAGCCTTGGGGAATGGTTTGATCAGAGAGAAGTGCATCTTGGTACCTTCCCTTGGCTTTTGAGGTGGATAGCCAGTGGGTCCCCCCTGCCTCTCTTACAGTTTGGTTGTGCAGTAGATCCGCTTCCTTTGTTAGAGTTCATCATCAGGAAATGGTAGAATGGATGTGGATGATTGTGGAGGCACGACTTAGGGGCTTCTCAGTCCCTTGGCTTCAGGGAGCAGCTACAAGAGGTTCAATTTTGGATGCTTTATATTTGTCAGATAAACAACACTAGACACGGTGATTTTCGCTACATCGCCCGAGGTGGACAAAGCTTTGGGCAGATCCATGTAGACTTGATCACTATCCATTCAACTACACTTCACTACCTGGTTAAAGTATCTTGATCTCTAGATATTTCCTGTGGTTTATTATGGGATTTTTCCCCATGATCCTATAATTCTTGTATGTCGACCAATGGTCGATTTTTAAGTAATGCAAAGGGCCAAGCCCCACCTTTTTGCGGAGAGAGAGAGAGAGAGAGAGAGAGAGAGAGAGAGAGAGAGAGAGAGAGAGAGAGAGAGAGAGGGGGGGGGGGGGTTAGGTAATTTTGTTATCATCCTTCAAGATCAAATATGACCCATGGGACCAAAAAAAACGTGGGGAGTTGATAAGTGACTTGTGGTGTGAGTGTTATTGTGACTACCATGAGTCTATACCTTGCTCTTTCTGTTAAAAGGTAAATCTTGGCTAATACTAGATTCATCTAGGTATATATATTGTATCCGTTTTTTTGTTTTCTTCTCTTGTTTTGGAGTTCTCCGTGGCTGATAAGTATGGTGTGTTGTGGGTGGTTGATGGGTCAATGGTCCTTTGACTTTGAAGATTTATATGCAAGTTTCTGTGGTTTTTCTAGTTTATGTCTTCGATGAATTGTTCTTTTGCTGCGAATTTTCTGTGCAAGTTTCCATGCAATTCGAGAAGTTGAAGTCGCAAGTTGTGGTGCATTTTTATCATGTACTTAGCGACTCTCTGCATGTCCATAAGCTCAATCGAAAGTGATCCCAACTCAAGCAGAAGGAGAATGTAAGGTGTTTGTACTTTGAGAGAGAGAGAGAGAGAGAGAGAGAGAGAGAGAGAGAGAGAGAGAGAGAGAGAGAGAGAGAGAGAGAGAGAGAGAGAGAAATGAAATGATATATTAACGTCTACAAGAGGCCAAAATGACCTATGAGACCAACTGATTACAATGATGAGTCTAGTACCAAGTCTGGGTACAAACAAGAAAACTACAAACAAAGAACTGATAGGAGTGCTACCGACTCCTATGGGTGGCTGGTAGGCTGAGCAATGGTATCACCATAAAGGTACAAAGTGGGGATAAGTGTCACCATGATACAATATAACAGTAGCATGAAGCCTATCCCGATCGACATTCTGGGTGTCGTGCTAGAATCCTGTGGATCCTCTGCCGCAATCTCCGCCGGTGCTGCGTGGCTCCCCTCCTCAGTCGCGGTCGTCTCGATCTCCCTAACTCTGTAGCTCGATCAATGAGAGTACCGCTGATGTGTGTATGGGTGGGAACCGAGCTCTCTGGTGGTGGTGTCCCCTCTGACTCTGTGGTACTCAGACTGAAGAAATCTGAGATGCGTCTCTGGGACTGTCTCTGTCTTTGCCCATTCAATAGAGCGTCTCTATGTCTCTGAATCTCAAGTAGGAATAATCCGAGACATCTTTGATCCTGATATCTCATGACTCTGTCTAACGAGTCAAAACCATCTCTGAGAGAGAGAGGTCTTGGTTGGATGTTGGCCTGTGTCATGCCTTCATGTTCAAGTTTTGGCGATACGTATAATGTGTTTCATGAGGTCCCCAAGACTCACAAACTGGTGACGTGGCAGGTCCCCGGACAAACACGCACACACGCTGAAGTGTTGACGTGGCAGTGCGAACATATGCTGACGTGGCAATACGACTAGCAGTACGGACCCCCATAAATTTCGTTGACATGTTGATGTGGCAGTCTCGTATGGACATGGCCGGATTTTATGTTGGCTGTTGTACGGATTTCTGAAAAAGGCTGATGCTTTTTTCTGGGCAGATTTTGGGATCAATTGCTTTTGGAACAATTGCTTTTAGAAGCTTTTAAGTTTGAGAGCTTTTGATATTGGGGCTCTGCTTTTTGCATCCCTTGTAAGAATAAAAGAGCCCTCAGGGCCTCACTCTTGAGAGCAATTGGACGCAGTCTGAGAGCAGAGGTCCTTGCGGGAGTTGTACTTTGCTCAAAGATTAATATAAAAGAAATACTGAAAGGGGCGCCAATCTTTGCGGCCAATCTCTCTTGACACGGAACTACGCCAGACCGTGTCGACCAAATTGAACTGTGAATTTTAAAGTTGTGAAGTATTTGAAGTGATCGTCTCTCGTGTCGCGGTAGAATCTTGACTTGGGGTGTCTAAGTTTGTTACAGTGTATCAGAGCACGGTCGATTTTTCTTCTACCGAGAAATCCGATCCTTTTCTCGTGACACTTGTGGATTCCAACAGAGATCAGTCGACTTCTGCATCTGGGAATGCGGGAGGAGATCGAGGAGAAGATTCTCATGATCAAACAGAGGAAGAGTACGGCCCACCTCGGCTTACTCAGTACGAACTTGAAGAGATGGAACGTCGAGAGCAGGTTGACGAGGCAACGAAGCAGATGATTAAATTTGCTAAGGATCCCCAATTTGCAAAATATTTGATCTAGTTGGCGATGACTGAAGTTCATACTCTGTGGGTGGTAGAAAATCACCCAGCCATCAATCAAACTGGCGATCAAGAAGTCTCCTACTCCAAGAATGTTTACTGAAGAAGAAATCCAGGATGCGGTCCAGGCCCGAATCAACCAAATTCTGGATACGAAGAAGCCGATGGAAAAGCAGTTGAAGCAACGTAACAAGGGAACAAATCTCCCCGGTTACTTGGATCAAAAATCCACTTTTGAAAACGCCAGAAAATAGAAGAAGTGTGTACGCTTCGAAGGATTGCCAAGTTCGTCCTCATCTTCTAATAGTTCGAACACCTCATCTTCTTCTGATTCAAGTGATGAGGACAAGATTATTATTATTATTATTATTATTATTTTTTGGGAAATTCTGAGCGACGCAAATCTCAGCTTTTCGCTTTGATTTGGGAGAAAGAAAGAGAAAAAGGGAACTTGCTTTTTACTGATTCTCTTTGAGAGAGAGAGAATCTGCTTTTGCTTTCAAGCTTTTGGGGCTCTGCTTTTGGGAATCCCTTGTAATCTTTAAATTAGTGGTGAGGGCCTCACTTCTCAGAGCATCTGGACGCAGAGTCTGAGAGTGAATCCCGACCCACTCTCTTGTACTTTGATCTGATTAATATAAAAAGAAATACCGAAAGGGGCGCCAGTCTTTGGGGCCAATATCTCTAGGCACGGAACTCCGCCGGGCCAGTGCAAATCTATTGTGATCTGTGAATTGTGTTGAAGTGGTTATTTGGTGCTGTCGCGGTCGATTCTTGACTTGGAGTGTCCAAGTCTGTTACAGTGGTATCAGAGCACGGCCGATTTCTCTTCTACGGGAAATCCGATTTCCAATTTTTTTTTTCCGCGGCACCTATGGCTTCAAGCAATGATCAGTCGACTCCCTCTGTATGTGGAGATGCGGGCTGGGATCACAACGAAGATTCAGACAGAGAGTATGGCCCGCCTCGGCCTACTCAGGCGGAGCAAAGAGAGATGGAGCGTGGTCAATTGATTGGCGATGCAACAAAGATGATGCTCAATTTTGCCGAGGACCCAAAGATGGCAAAATATATGAACCATACCTCTTTGGAAGAGGTACAGATGGAGTGGCAAAGAACCACAACACCACTCTCGAAGCCTGCTCTCAAGAAACCTTTTGCCTCCAAGAAATATACAGAGAAGGAACTGGAGAACGTGGTTGATGCACGGATTGCTTAGCTTTTTGACGCGCAAAAGAAAGCCAAAAAGCACGGCAAAAAGCAGAAGAAAAGCACTGACTTCCTGGGATTTTTGGGTTGTTGGTCGACATTTGACAAGGCAAAGAAATTGAAGAAGCGCGTCAAGTTTGAAGACCTACCCAGTTCTTCTTCTTCTTCTTCTGACAGTTCTTCTAGCTCCTCGGATTAGAGCGAAGAAGACAGAAAAAGCAAGAAGCGAAGCAAGACACAAAGCTTCGGAAAGGGCAAGAAAAAGGCAAAGAAGGCTACATCTCGCCTAGAGACTGACAGTTCTACTGAGAACTCACCTACAGACGGCTCAGATTCCGATGACGGAAAGTTTTATGCGAAGAAGAAGAATTTTTACAAAGCCAACCAGTATGACTTTCTCGAAGATAAAAGCAAGAAAGTCCGAGAGTTTTAAGGAAGGTGGCCACTCGATCAAGTTTGATACTTTTTCAGGATACTCAGATGCTTCGAAGGCTGTCTTTTATATAGCAGTTTGACATCGCTTTCGCGGGAGGACGCTATTCAGAGCACTCCAAGATTCGGAGAGCTGCCTCTTACTTTAAGGGGAATGCTCGTACTTGGTGGTCCACGCTTCTTTTAAACAAGAGTGCGCCAGTTAAATGGCTGAAATTTAAGAAGCTTTTTATTTCTTCTTGGTTGACTCAAGAATATGAACTAGATGTACGAGCTGCTTGGAACTATCTTCGGATGACCAAGAAAGATACAATCAATGCTTATTGTGAAAGATTCTGGAGCTCTTTTCTACCCGCCTCTTCATTCGAGAAGATCTCGTTCAGAGAACAGATTGAGCGGTTTACCTTGGGTCTACCTACAGAGATCCGAGATCACTTCTTGGAACAGAAGTCAGCTTCTATTTAGGAGTTGATGAGTCATGTGACGCGGGGCTTTGCCATTCACTCTGGCAGTCTGACCTACCCCACAGATGAGGCTATGACACAACGAGGCGAACAGACTTCTGGGAATGAAAGTAGAAAGAAAAAAGAGCAACCAAGAGAAAAATGATGCACGACCCAAGCTTACTCCTGAGGAGAGAGCTCGCTTCATCAAAGAGGGGAAGTGCTTTGGATGCGGGGAACAGGGACATATCTCTGCGAAGTGCCCTAAAAAGGCACAGAAAGAACAGAATGATAAAGACGACGACAAGTCTGAGAGTTCGAGAGCAGCTGAGGAATGTGGCAGAAAAGGCAGATAGAAAAGCAGAATTGGTACCACATAGCGTGGGACCTGCATCGAATCTAATGAATGAAAGTACCAACTTTGCCGCTTTAGGGGCAAAGTGAAGAATAAGGAAGCTCTTTTGAAGGAGCCAAGGCCAACTTCTTTTCACTTGGAATTGGCGGCTCGATTTGGAATTACGCCCGACAGACTGACGCCACAGGCAGAGGTAGTTCGACTGGCACCCGGATGGGATGTTGCCATTACACCGAGCATTGGCAAACTTTTTTGCAATGACAGGGGTGTTCAGGGCACGCGAGTGACGTTCTACTCAGGATCCCTTGGTACCACAAGAACTATGCCATGGTTGACTACTGGGCCGAGAAAGCGACTTTGATAAATGAAGGGCTTAGAGATTGTACTTGATGAACTTCAGTTTTCTTACTCATTCTTTTGGGAGAACTGAACGATGGATAAAGGTTGAATATGTTTTGACCTGAATAAAAGAACGCCAAGATTTTTTTCTCCACGCTCGTGCCGATTGCTTTTGAGAGGGCCTGAAGATCATACCATTGATCTGATATCTGGAAGCACGCCACCGAATCGGCCACCTTATCGTGTGAGCCGAGTACAGAATGAAAAGATTATGAACCCAGTGAAAGACCTCTTGGAAAAGGGTCTTGTCCAGCCTAGTACTTCACCGTATTGCTCTCCAGTGTTGTTGGTTTTGAAGAAAGACGGATCTTGGAGAATGTGCATCGATTATAGCACTCTCAAGGAAATCACCATCAAGAATAGATTTCCAATTCCTAGGATCGATGATATACTCGACAAGTTACAGGGATCCTCGTGCTTTAGCAGGATTGACTTGAAGAGTGGATATCATCAGATCAGGATAGCGCCAGGAGATGTCTACAAGACAGCTTTTCGGACGACTTTTGGGTTATTTGAGTTTTTGGTGATGCCTTTTGGCTTAACCAATGCTCCTGCGACATTTAACCGGATGATGGACAGGATTTTTCGAGAGTACAGGCTATTTGTTGGCACTTTCTTTGACGACATCATTGTTTTCTCCAAGAATGAGGCAGAACACAGAGATCATCTGCTTCATGTCTTTCAGGCATTACGAGATCACACATTAGTGATTAATGCTAAGAAAAGTGAATTTTTCCTACCAGAGA
This sequence comes from Adiantum capillus-veneris, assembly GCF_014529385.1. Taxonomy (NCBI): domain Eukaryota; kingdom Viridiplantae; phylum Streptophyta; class Polypodiopsida; order Polypodiales; family Pteridaceae; genus Adiantum; species Adiantum capillus-veneris. The sequence continues at coordinate 112,877,735 of NC_140949.1, read as the reverse complement.
TACACTTTTTGGGACACATTGTGTCAGCAACAGGAGTGCAAATGGACCCGGCCAAGATAGAGACTATCCGTGATTGACCCGATTTGAGGAATGTCCATGAAGTTAGAAGCTTCTTGGGATTGTGTTCGTACTACAGGCAGTTCATACGAAAGTTTGCAGAGGTTGCTTCCCCTTTGCATACCTTGACACAGAAAGGAGTACCTTTTTCGTGGGGACCCACAGAGGTGACTGCCTTCCGGACATTGAAAGAGAAATTGACTACGGGACCTATTTTGACTTTGCCGGGCTTGCAGAAGTCATTTGAAGTATATTGTGATGCTTGTGGTCGTAGTCTGGGTGCGGTCTTGATGCAAGAAGGCCATGTCATAGCTTACGAGAGCCGTTTGTTCTCTAGGCCGGATATGATAGCACATATCTATGAGAAAGAGCTTTTGGCGGTTATCCATGCTCTTGCTCAGTGGCGGCATTACCTACTTGCAGCGGATTTTACTGTCTTTACAGACCATCAGAGTTTGCGCTACTTCTTGTCATAGAAGCAACTTTCGGAAAAGCAGATGCGGTGGGTGAACATCTTGTCACAGTTCCACTTCGAGATTGTCCATGTGCAGGGACAGAAGAATGTGGTGGCAGATGCTTTGTCTCGGAAACCGTTGGTTCTGGCTATTTCCGCGATACATCATAGGAGCTTCGAGGATATGGTCGATCAGTGTGCCACAGATACAAATTTTGCAGATATTTTCACACGGATATGGGATGGGGAGACAGTAGCTGGATACTCCCTTCGGGAAGGCTACTTGATGAAAAAAGACTATGTTGTGCGTTACACAGCCGTTGAGGGAAAAGGTTATGACTGATTGCCACTGTCCACCTTTTACAGGTCACCGCGGCATTGCTACCACCATGAAAGGGGTAGAGAGATATTTCTTTTGGCGGAGACTCAAGAAGGATGTGGAAGAGTTTGTGCGCAGTTGCTTGGTATGCCAGAAGATCAAGTTCGACAGGCATAAAGCACAGGGATTGTTACAGCCTTTACCCATACCCACCCGCCCCTGGGAAAATATTGAAATGAATTTCATTTTTTTTGATCTCCCGAGAATACAGAATGATCACGATGATTTTCTGATTACATGGCACGTCTGAGACGATTCTCTCCGACAGAGACTCCAGATTTATGAGTTGGTTTTGGAAGGCAATTTGGGAGAACACTGGCACGCAGTTGCAGTTCTCGTCATCGTTCCACTTGCAGATTGACGGGCAATTTGAGATTGCCAATTCAGTGATTTTAGATTTATTGAAGTCTTGTATCTCGGATCAGAAGACTCAATGGGAAAAGAACTTACCTTTGGTGGAATTTGCCTACAATAACACGATACACTCTTCGACGGGGAAGACGCCATGTGAGATTGTTGAAAGTGCTGCGAAGGTTCCATCCTTCCTGAGCACGAAAGATTAGAAATTTGAAGCGGATGAATATTCGCGAGATTTGGATACGGCTTTTCGGGAGACTTTGCAGGAGTCTCAAGAACGACAGAAAAAGGAAGCGGATCGCCTTCGTCGCGACTTGAAACTGAAGGAGGATGATTGGGTGCTCTTACTTTTGAGAAGGCACGCCTACGAAAGAAAAAGGGAAAGGAGAGGCTTTTTTCCAAAGCTTAGTATGCGATACTACGGACCTTTCCAGCTCACTGACAAGATAAATGATGTCTCCTTCCAATTGAAACTGCTAGATACTTGGAGGATTCACAATGCATTGCATGTGAGTCTCTTGAACCCTGTTAAGGGTGATGTGCCTGATGAGCAACCCGCAGTGGAAGAAAACGAGGAGATCCTTGTTCCTAAACAGATTTTGGCACATAACGATACGAAGAAAGGTAAAGTCCGAAAGCGGTTCTTGGTTTAGTTCAAGAACTTTCCGGCATTTGATGCGAAGTGGATGGAGGAGGAGGACCTAGCAGATACTCCTCGGATTGTGAAACTTTACCTCGATGTTTTGGTTTAGCATAGTCTACTCCAAATAGAATCCAGAATTCAGCTTGGCCGGAGATCTGGTGCAGTGGGATGCACAAGAGGGGAGTCACTCCGCTCCCTTGTCAACAGATGCCTCGATTTTGATACTAAAGTCACTGCTGTCTCTTTGAGACTGAGAGCTGACAGTATTCTGCTAGATGACTTTATGAAATGGAATTCCTGATTATGATACTGATTTGTTCTTGACTTCTTGTGAGTGCAGGAACTGATAGACGAAATGACTGTAGCATTTTGGTCTGATTGATCTCGAATAGACATGGTTGCAATAGGGGTTAGACAATCGGACATCGTTGAGGTCCCGATTGGACCTAGATGTGATTGCTAGCTACATTGCCGATAAATCATGGTCTAAGATCCGAATGAATGTTGAATGTCATGTGATGTCCTGTGATGTCGTGTGATGTGACTGTCGATTTTGTACATGTGCTAGATGTGTGTTCCTAGTACGTAGGTACTAACAGTCAGTGTCTGCTAAGACGGTTTATGGCTTTTGTCGGTTTTGTAGGCGTAATCGCGGTCGATTACAATGCTTTCAAGAGGGGGGTATGTCACAAAGTGATGACGTGGCGGACAACAGAAACCCTAATTTCTGCCAAAAATCCTAATTTTCGGAAATCGCGTAAGCGGATTGTTATTATTATTATTATTATTATTATTTTTTTGGGGAAATTCTGAGCGACGCAAATCTCAGCTTTTCGCTTTGATTTGGGAGAAAGAAAGAGAAAAAGAGAACTTGCTTTTTACTGACTCTCTTTGAGGGAGAGAGAGAGAATCTGCTTTTGCTTTTAAGCTTTTGGGGCTCTGCTTTTGGGCATCCCTTGTAATCTTTAAATTAGTGGTGAGGGCCTCACTTCTCAGAGCATCTGGACGTAGAGTCTAAGAGTGAATCCCGACCCACTCTCTTGTACTTTGATCTGATTAATATAAAAAGAAATACCGAAAGGGGCGCCAGTCTTTGGGGCCAATATCTCTAGGCACGGAACTCCGCCGGGCCATTTCAAATCTATTGTGATCTGTGAATTGTTTTGAAGTGGTTATTTGGTGCTGTCGCGGTCGATTCTTGACTTGGAGTGTCCAAGTCTGTTACAGGTCCACTCTGTTGTTAAGGAAACAAGCATCGACAAAGTGGTTGAAATTTAAGAAACTCTTTATTTCTTCATGGCAGAATCTTTGGATTCTTACTGTGAAAGATTTTGGGAAATTTTTCTACCTGTTTCATCCTTTAAGAAGATCAAATTTAAGGAGCAGATCGAACGATTTTGTTGTGCGCTTTCCAAAGAAATTCGAGATTATTGTCTCAAAAGGAAGTCCGAGTCTATACATTAGTTGATGGGACATGCGAAGCGGGGATTTGCTATACATTTGGGTTACCCATCAGGTGAACCTTCAACAAGTCATAGGAGAAACAATCGACAAAGAGATAGACGACCTTCATTGAAAGAAGACCAAAGAGATGAATATTTCAAGGCAGGGAAGTGTTTTTGAATGTGGAGAACAAGGACATATTGCTTCAAAGTGTCCCAAAAGGGCACAAGAATCAGAATGATTGGCATATTGAAAGAATAGTAGGGCGAGGCGATACTCGTTCTGGTATAGCTTTTTGAATTAGAATTATTTTGCTTTATGGATTTGTGAAACAAGACTTTTTTTTGGAAGATGATTTTGAATTTTAAATAAAACTAATCTTTTATTAAAGAATCTGTTAATTCTGGAAAAAAGAGTAGGATTAAGAATGAGATGGAGCAGTGACAACTCTTGAATGAACTTGATAACGAATCACGATTGATTCGATGAACTTAGTGATGGATTGGGATCCCCGGAAATGATTTTCGCACACGATAGTGTTTGAGGCGACAAATTCTCGCACACGATAGTGCTCGAGGTGAAAGATTTCTCGCATACGACAGTGCTCGAGGCGAATGACTACTTGCACACGACAATGCTTGAGCCGGAAATAAGAAAATCTCTATAGACAAGATCGCAATATGGGATTAGTTAACCCGACATCAATGAAGTCCGGAATGGATCTAGATGTGGTTACTAAATACGTTGCTGGCAGTCATGGTTTGAGATTTGGAATGAATGTTTCTGTGATTGATTGTCATGTGATGTCCTGTGATGTCATGTAAAGGATGGGACTGTCGTCTTTGTACATGTGCTAGATGTGTCGTGTCTAGTGCGTCAGTACTAACAGTCAGTGTCTACTAAGACAGTTTATGGCCTCTGTCTGTTTTGCAGGCGTAATCGAGGGCGATTACAGTTATTTCAAGAGGGGTGTATGTCACAAATTGGTGACGTGGCAGGTCCCCGAACAAACACACACACACACTGAAGTGTGACGTGGAAGTCAGACAGATGTTGACGTGGCAGTACGGCCAGCAGTACGTGGCAATCCCGTACGGACAGGGCCGGATTTTGCGCTGGCTGTTGTACGGATTTCCAAAAAACACGCCAATGCTTTTCTCTTGGCAGATTTTGGGATCAATTGCTTTTGGAACAATTGCTTTTAGGAGCTTTTGATTTTGGGGCTCTGCTTCTGGCATCCCTTGTAAGAATAAAAGGGCCCTCAGGGCCTCACTCTTCAGAGCATCTGGACGCAGAGGCCGTGCCGTGTTGACTCTCCTTTTCTCTCCGTGTCGTTCAGTTATTTACAGATATTGTTCGTGTGTTGCTATTGATTTCTCACTTGGAGTGTCCAAGCGTTGAAAACGTGCCTCCGTCTCCTTGTTTCTTGCGAGCCTAAGGATGGCTGAGCGCTCATGAGGCCCCATGCCTTCATCTCTGAGCTGCCGCCCGTGCGCACACTACCTCCATATGCGAACCTCTTAGAAACCTTCGGGAAAAATCTTTCATATTATGCATTTTTAATAGAAGTTACCAGTAAGTAAGTCTGGGTGTTTGAATCGCATGTGGAGACCTTCATTTCTCTATGCCCTTGCACATGCTTGTAAATGAGAGTTTTTTTGGCTACTGTCGAGACCTGCATAATCTCTATGCCCTTGCGCATTCTTGTAAATGAGAGTTTTTTTGGCTACTGTGATAGGATGTGCAGTCAAAGGTAACAGACATTGTGCTTGGCAAGGATAAGCCTATCGAGGAAACTGATCCAGATTATGAGAAGCTGAAGCACTATATTTTTGAGTTAGAGGACCACCTAGCAGAAGCTCAAAAGCAATCCTTTCGATTAGCCAAGCGTCACAAAGGTTGGTTGGATTTGTCAGAAATTTATTCTTAACTCTCTTTTTGAAAAGAAAAGCGAAGTGATTGCACTGTTGAGTTGGTTGGTTGCAGAGCTTGGCCAGGCTCTAGTAGATTTTGGAAAGGCAATGAAAGAGTTAGGTAGTTGTGAGAATGCAAATCTACAGAAGGCATTTTCAGAGCTTGGCTCACAATCCGAGTTTCTTTCCTACAAACTCCAGCAGCAGGTTTAAATTCATTACATCTGCTTTCCTCTACGGCATGTTTGCATCCTCAGAAAATTCAGGATATGTTACTCAGGGCTTACACAGATACAGTAATCAAAAGAGCATCTTGCATGGCAAAATTTCGATGCGTATAATGATAGCATGTTTTTTTATAAAAAAAACTGTCAAAGTAAAAACTGAACTCGTTTTTATCGATTCATCTTAATTATGAACCAAAGAGTTAGACTTCAGGCATCCTTTGTTTGTTTTGCTGAAAGCTATTCGGAATTTGTTAGGGACAGGCTAAAGTTAAGAATGAAAGTACACATCTTATGTAGATCTTTCATTATTTCACACATAATTTTACGTTGTTTCTTTCAGGGTCAAGATTTGATGATGAATTTTGAAGAACCATTAAAGGAGTATGTGCGAACTGTACAGTCTATCAAGGTTCCCCCCCCTCCCCTTTTGCCCCCTTTTTGTGGAAACTATTATGTTGGGTTGTCTGAAAAGCAATCCATACCATTAAGTATGCTCTCGTAGGAAAAGAATTGGCTGTGGGGACAGGCTCAACTTGAGCATCTTCAAGAGGGTTTTCAGTAGTAGAAATCATCTATGTTCTTTTGTGCATGCATGCAGAACAGGTAGGCAGAGGCAGAGACAGAGATCTACAGTTCAATTGCTATTTTAGTATTTCGCAGAAGAGAGACCCCAGTCACCAAGGAGGAGCAGCAGCCTTCCGATAGAAAACTTTATGGTGGATTCAGCTGCAGTCATCTGAGATTTCAACCAGTGATCAGTAGCTAGTTGAGGATGCTTCTTAGGTAGAGGAGTCTTCCGTTACTCCTTCAGAGGTAGCATTTACCATTGGTGTCACTTCAACAAGTCCACAGGTGGAGGAGAGAAAGTGTGATCCACTCAACACTCCTCTTCTGAAAGGCTCCTATATCCATGCAGTTGTTCGCTCATTTATTTACTCGAGGTCTATGTGGCAGCGGAAGATGCAATGAAGACGAGAACTAGCTCGTGATCCGGTGGACACCTCGACTCCGATCTAGAACACCTGCAATGACACACACGTGTCACAAGACGGGCACCACGTGCCAATAGAAAAGAACAGACTGGACAGACTTTTAGCACTTCAATAACAACTGAACTGAGAGAGAGAGACGACACGCGACACGGAGTGGTGGAATTCCACCCCAGAGAGTATTGGCCCCAAACCTTGGCGCCCCTTTCGGTATTTCTTTATATTGCATCAACACAGTACAAGCCGGTACTCCAGACTCTCCACCTTCTCCGGGAAGCATGCCAGAGAATGAGCCCTTAGCACATGTTTAAAGGCCCTTGGCCTATGAAAAGCAGTTTACATGAAAAGCCTTCAAACTCAAAAGCTTATGGTCCAAAAGTAATGCCAAAAAGCTGCTAGCGTAAATCATGGAATTTCGTACAACTGCCACGCCAGCAGTCAACGCAAAACGCGGAAAACTGTATAGCTTGCCATGTTAGCACTGTCAGTGTAATTTCCAAAAATCTGCCACGTCATCAGTTCCTACGCAATTCTTTCTCTGTGTGTGGGTCTTGCTTTATTTTAATCCTTTTATGTCACTTGGGGCCCCATTGGACGGGGTCCCCTTAAGTTGGTAGGAGGACTTCTTCTGTTACTTGTTCTTCTTAGGGTTTAGGCCCCTTGGCCGGCATGTGCAAGCCGGCTCCATTCTTCAGGGCTTTGACACGTCAGCAGTTTGTGACAACATGAACAAGGCACACTTGTGGAGAAGAGAGATTACTGAGGTAGAAAGAGATAGGACATCTGAGAGAGAGAGAGAGAGAGAGAGAGAGAGAGAGAGAGAGAGAGAGAGAGAGAGAGAGAGAGAGAGAGAGAGAGAGAGAGAGAGAGAGAGAGAGATTTGGGAAAGTCTTTCCATGCTGATAACAAGCTGCTCATACAAGTGACCAAGGGTCGTCTGGTGACATGCCAACTGGATAGACCCGAGGTACACACAATTGCGATTGCTACTGGCAACGCCAAATGCTCCTGCACACGAGACCAATTACACGGTCTCCACATGGGCTGCCCTAGCCTCTTGTGAAAGACGGGCTCTGGTGGTATCTCCTCCTAGCAAGAGAACAGATCTGGAGAAAGAGGGAAAGCAGAGAGCATGGAACCTCCTCTCCGGTGCCTGCACCTCTACTGTGGTGCTCTGCATCCTGGTGATCACATCGTCTACGTATAGATGCTTTGAGAAGAAAAATGCTAGGGGAATGCCTCTGTTGCCCATCATTTGCTGGGCGGTGCCGCCCTACTCATGGTGAAGAAAAACGCTAGGGGAAGGGAGCAGCCAACAACAATGTTAGGGATACTGTCCCACCCTGCCCTTCACACACCTCCCAGGGCTTGCCCGGGAGCGCCCTGCACCATAGGGACTCTGCGCACTCACCACCTCTGTGCCCTGTAACAGACTTGGACACTCCAAGTCGAGAATCTACCACAACACCACAAATAAATCACTTCAAACAGTTCACAGTTCAGAGTTGATTCGACACTGGCTCGACGGAGTTCCGTGCCTAGAGATATTGGCCCCAAAGATTGGCGCCCCTTTCAATATTTCTTTTTGTATTAATCTGTGTTCAAAGTACAAGATGCCTGTTTATTTAAAGAGTACAAGGGATGCCAAAAGCAGAGCCCCAAAAGCTGTTAAACTCAAAAGCTGAAAAGCAGCCGTTGAATCAGCCCGCAAAAGGCACCGTAATTCGGGGATGTCCGTATTGCTGCCACGTGGCATCCCTACCGTACACCGCCATCCACGTCAGCTACTCCAGCAGCCATGTCACCATTCCAGACCTGCCAGAGTGTGTGTGTGTGTGTGTTAGGGTTTGCCACGTCACCATTTTGTGACATACCTCCCCTCTTTCTACTGCTGTCCAGAAACGCAATGGGCTGAAATCTGCAAATGTTCTATCTGCTGAATTCTGACTCTATGTCGATGACGACGATGCGACGACGACGCGCTGAAAACGTAGATGCTGAAATCTGCGTTTTCCGGGCTGAAACTGTAAACCTTGTGGAAACTGACCGTGCGGCGAGGAATTGCTGCGGGAAGGTGAGATTTGCGAGGTTCGGGACTTGATCTGCGATGTCTAACTGCTGAAAACTGAAAACGCTGGTCCTAGGGCTGATTTTGTCGCGATAGATCTGCAAAACTCTGAGGTTGCTGGCAGATGCCAAAACGATGTGGTCTTGTCGCCGTGGCTCTGCAAATGCAAAACGCTGGCTGATCTGTGGTGTCTTGTCCAAAAACGCTAGCCACGTTGTTGTGGAGCAAAAACGCTAGAAGTCCTTGGGGTCCTACTGAGAAGGTGCCTGTTAAGCGGTGCTCTTGCTGCCTCTTTTGCCAGAAAGTGCTAACTTGGGTTTGCTTATATATTAACTTAGCAAAATTGCCCTACCTACTTTTGTTGGAAAGTCACTTAAAAATAATAAGTGAAAAATACCAAAAATAGGGAAAATAGGCTAAATGCATTGGAAAATTCCCTTGACTGAATCTGATGGATTCTTAAGGGAATACTGATGATCATGCTGTGTGCAACCAGAGGATATGCATATACACTAAGTGATTGGGCATGCACGGTCTATGAATAGACTCACAAAGTGCCAGATCACTTCCTATTCTAGACTGACTGGATTGAACTGAACCCTGATCATGCTGTAGCTTGTCCACTGACACATAGGGTTGGATGTGTCACGTGACATGCAGTTAAAAACAAGTCGAGAACAAATCAGTTTTATATTCAGGAATTCCATTTCATAAAGTCATACAGTAGAATACTGTCAGTTCTCAGTATCCTTGAAGCTCAAAGAGACATCAGTTACTCCAGTATTCAAGATTCGAGGCATCCGTTGACAAAGGAGCGGAGTAACTCTCCTCTTGTGCAACCCACTGCAACAGATCTCCGGCCAAGCTGAATTCTGGGTTCCATTTGGAGTAGACTATGCTAAACCAAAAGCTTCAAGGTAAAGGTTCACAATCTGAAGGTTCACAATCTGAGGAGTATTTGCTAGGTCCTCCTCCTCCATCCACATCGCATCCAATGCAGGATAGTTCTTGAACTTAACCAAGAACCGCCTGATAGTTCTTGAACTTAACCAAGAACCGCCTTCGTACTTTACCCTTATTCTTTCTGCCCTTATGTGCCAAAATCTGTTCAGGAACAAGGATCTCCTCGTTTTCTTCCACTTCGGGTTTCTCATCGGGCTCCCCATCTTCGGGCACATCACCTTTAAAAGGTCTCAAGAGACTCACATGAAATGCATTGTGAATCTATAAGTGTCAAGCAGTTTCAGTCGGAAAGAGACATCATTGATCTTTTCAGAGATCTGGAAAGGTCCATAGTATCGCATAATAAGCTTTGGAAAAAGCCTCTCCTTTTCCTTTTTCTTTCTCAGGCGTGCCTTCTCAAAACGTAAGAGCACCCAATTATCCTCCTTCAATTTCAAATCGCAACGATGGCAATCCGCTGGCTTTTTCCGTCTTTCCTAAGATTTCTGCAAAGCCTCGCGGACCTTGGCAAAAGCCGTGTCTAAGTCGCACGTGTACTCATCAGCTTCAAAAATCTTATCTTTCGTGCTTAGGAAGGGTGGAACCTTCGCAGCACCTTCAATAATCTCAAATGGCGCCTTCCTCGTAGAAGAATGTATCGTGTTGTTGTAGGCAAATTCCACCAAAGGTAGATACTTTTCCCATTGAGTCTTCTGATACGAGATAAAAGACTTCAATAAATCTAAAACCACTGAATTGGCAATCTCAGATTGCCCGTCAGTCTGCGGGTGGAAAGATAACGAGAACTGCAACTGCGTGCCAATCTTCTCCCAAATTGCCTTCCAAAACAAACTCGTAAATCTGGGGTCCTTGTCAGAGACAATCATCTCGGGCAGGCCATGTAATCTAAAGATCTGGGCCGCAAACAATCTTGCTAAGTGATCCGGCTTGACTGTTTTCTTTATTGGAATGAAACGAGCCTGCTTGCTAAATCTATGAATAACAGTCCAGATACCATCGTGACCACTCTGTGTTCTCGGGAGATCAAAAATGAAATTCATTGCTATACTTTCCCAGGGGCGGGTGGGTATGGGCAAGGGTTGTAACAATCCTTGCGTTTTATGCGTGTCAAACTTGACCTTCTGGCATACCAAGCAATTGCGCACAACCTCGTCCACATCCTTCTTGAGTCTCGGCCAAAGGAAATATCTCTCTACCCTTTCATGGTGGTAGCAATGCCGCGGTGACTCGTAAAAGGCGGACAGTGGCATTCAGTCATAACCTTTTCCCTCAACGGTTGTGTAACGCACAACATGGTTTTCCTCATCAAGTAGCCATCCCGAATGTATCCTGCTACTGTCTCCCCATCTCGTATCCGTGTGAAAATGTCTGCAAAATCTGTATCCGTGGCATACTGATCGACCATATCCTCGAAGCTCCTATGGTGAATCGCGGAAATAGCAAGAACCAACGGCTTCCGAGACAAAGCATCTGCCACCAAATTCTTCTGTCCTTGTACATGGACAATCTGGAAGTGAAATTGTGACAAAGACGTTCGCCCACCGCATCTGCTTTTTCGATAGCTGCTCCTGTGACAAGAAGTAGCGTAAACTCTGATGGTCTGTAAAGAAAGTAAAATCCGCTCTGAGTAGGTAATGGCGCCATTGAGTAAGAGCACGGATAACTGCCAAAAGCTCTTTCTCATAAAATCTGTGCTGTCAATTCCGGCCTTGAGAGCAATCGGCTCTCGTAAGCAATGACATGGCCTTCTTGCATTAAGACTGCACCTAGACTACGACCACAAGCATCACAATATACTTCAAATGATTTCTGCAAGTCCGGCAAAGTCAAAACTGGTCCCGTAGTCAATTTCTCTTTCAAAGTCTGAAAGGCAGTCACCTCTGTGGGTCCCCACGAGAAAGTGACTTCTTTCTGTGTCAAGATATGCAAAGGGGAAGCAACCTCTGCAAACTTTCTAATGAACCGCCTGTAGTACGAAGACAATCCCAAAAAGCTTCTAACTTCATGGACATTCTTCAAATTGGGCCAATCACAGATAGTCTCTATCTTGGCCGGATCCATCTGCACTCCTGTTGTTGAGACAATGTGTCCCAAAATGTGTATCTCAGGTAGGAAAAATTCACTTTTCTTTGCATTAATCACTAACTTGTGATCTCGTAATTACTAATATTGAAAGACTTGAAGTAGATGATCTCTGTGTTTTGCCTCATTTTTGGAGAAAACAATGATGTCGTCAAAGAAAGTGCCAACAAATAGTCTATACTCTTGAAAAATCCTGTCCATCATCCGGTTAAATATCGCAGGAGCATTGGTTAAGCCAAAAGGCATCACCAAAAACTGAAATAACCCAAAAGTCGTCCGAAAGGCTGTCTTGTAGACGTCTCCCGGCGCGATTCGGATCTGATGATATCCACTCTTCAAATCAATCGTGCACGAGGATATTGTATCTGTCGAGTATATCATCGATCCTAGGAATCGGAAATCTGCTCTTGATGGTGATTTTGTTGAGAGCTCTATAATTGATGGATATTCTCCAAGATCAGTCTTTCTTCAAAACCAACACTGGAGAGCAATATGGTGAAGTACTAGGCTGGACAAGACCCTTTTCCAAGAGGTCTTTCACTTGGTTCATAATCTCTTTGTTCTAGGCTCGGCTCACACGGTAAGGTGGCCGGTTCGGTGGTGTGCTTCCAGGTATCAGATCAATGGTATGATCTTTAGGACGAGCAGGTGGTAACTCACCTGGCAGGCCCTCTGAGAAGCAATCGGCATGAGAGAGGAGAAAATCTTGGCGTTCTTTATCAAGTTCAGACATACTTGTCCTATCCTTATCACTCAACTCTTTTAAAAAGATTGAGTTAACAAACCGATTGGATTTCGTTAACTTTGAAATGGCCGAAGCCGATACAATAGGGACAGACTCCCCCTTAAGTTTAATATCAAGTACAATGGTTCTGCCCTTCTTTGTGGTCAATGCCGCTGTCCTCGCCCGATAGTCGACCACGGCGTTGTTCTTGTGGTACCAGGGAATTCCTAGAGGACATCACAACCTTCCAAAGGCATTATGTAAAAATCCTCATGCCCCAAATACCCCTGACAATGTAGCCGAAGTTTGCCAATGACAGGTGTAATGGCTACGTCCTTGCCGGGTGCCGCTAGAACTGTCTCCGCAAGTGGTCCCATCCGATCGGGAGTGATCTCGAGCCGCGCTGCCAATTCCGGTGAAATGAAGTTGGCCTTGGCTCCTCCATCAAAGAAGATCAGGGCTTCTTGGTCTTTCTCTTTGCCCCAAGCTCGGCAAAGTTCTGTACTCTCGTCCATCGTGCTGGGATCATTACCCATGCAATCTGGAACTAGTTCTGTTTTCATCTTGCCTTTTCTTCCACGTTCCTCAGCTACTCTCAAACTCTCAGGCCTTTCGTCGTCCTTGTCATTTTGTTCTTTCTGTGCCTTTTTAGGGCACTTCGCAGAGATATGTCCAGTTTACCCGCATCCAAAGCACTTGCCTTCCCTTATGTATCGAGCTCTCTCCCGAGGAGTAAGCTTGGGTCGTGCATCTTTCTTTTCTGAGTTGCTTTTCCTCTTTCTACTTTCATTTGTCGGAGTCTGTTCAGCCTTTTGTGTCATGATTGCATCGGTGGCGTAGGTCAAACTGCCTGAGTGAATGGCAAAACCCCGTTTCGCATGACTCATCATCAACTCCTGAATGGAAGTTGACTTTTGTCTTCTGCCACTGTGTGTGCACCTCCTCGAAAGAAGTCTTGCTCATATATTTTGCCAATTTCGGGTCCTTGGCAAAATTAAGCATCATCTTTGTTGCATCGCCGATCAATTGTCGACGCTCCATCTCCTGACGCTTTGCTTGAGTAGGCCGAGGCGAGCTATACTCCTTGCCTGAATCTTCGTTGTGATCCCTTCCTGCATCTCCGGATGCAGAGGGAGTCGATTGATCTTTGCCTGAAGCCATAGGTGCCGTGGAAAAAATAAATTGGGATCGAATTTCCCGCAGAAGAGAAATCGACCGTGCTTTGATACCACTGTAACAGACTTGGACACTCCAAGTCAAGAATCTACCACGACACCACAAATAAATCACTTCAAACAGTTCACAGTTGATTCGACACTAGTCCGGCTGAGTTCCGTGCCTAGAGATATTGGCCCCAAAGATTGGCGCCCCTTTCAGTATTTCTTTTTGTATTAATCTGTGTTCAAAGTACAAGAGTGCGAGCAGGCGCACACTCAGATTCTGCGTCCAGATGCTCCCTGCCTGCTTATTTAAAGAGTACAAGGGATGCCAAAAGCAGAGCCCCAAAAGCTGAAAATCCAAAAGCTTTTGAAAAATAAACTCTTTCTCTCTCTTGCTTGTAAAATAAAGCAAAAAAAAGAAGTTTCTCTCTCTCTCTCTCTCAAGTCCTCTTGCGTAGAAAAAAAGCAAAAGGTTCTCTCTCTCCCCCATTGCGTAGGAAAAGCAGCAAAAGCTGCTGCTGAATCAGCCCGCAAAAGGCGCCGTAATTCGCGGACGTCCGTACTGCTGCCACGTGGCATACCTGCCGTACGCTGCCAGCCACATCAGCTACTCCAGCAGGCATGTCACCATTCCAGCCCTGCAGAGAGAGTGTGTGTGTGTGTGTGTTAGGGTTTGCCACGTCACCATTTTGTGACATGCGCTGCCCACACCTTTATACCCACACATATCTAGCCCCCACGACGTGGTGAAATGGGAAACAGGGAGAAAGTAGGGAAAAGAAAGCCCTGGAGGCCATATAGGCGATGGGAAAAATACTGACAAGGCTAGGAAAAATACCCCTAGCCTGCAGGAGCTTAATGGTCATGGAACCAAGCCAAAATCCAAGGCTAAAGATGGCTTGACATATTCCGACATGAGAAACCTACTTCTCACTGCACGGACACAGCCACAAAATAGCCCTCACTCCCTAACACCTGTCCCTGGGGGAAACTGGGACCGACTAGACGAATCGAGAGAGATGCCTGAACTCTGACACCCCCTCTTGGCTCCTGGAAAGGAAGTCGGATAGGGGAGCTGGAGTGAGCAATCTGTAACTGTAAAGAGAGGGCATCAAGAGTTCTGGACTAAATGAGATGGCTAGATTGAATGATTGAAACAGTGTCCAATGTGAACTAATGTGTGATCTTTTGAACTGCATGCTCTATGAATGCACTGTATTGTGGGGATGGTCATGGGCATGGTTTACTTGAAATGTGAAAGGAACGAATCTGGTACCATTAGGTAAGGACCCATTATCATGGAATGAATGTGGATGATTTGTACAAGATTTCTCATTGCCAGGTTGATTGATGATAACGATTTTTTTAAGGATAAGAATTCTTGGTTGCATGTGGCTTATTCTGAATGATGTTGCAGACAGTAATGGCAGATCGAGCACAAGCTTTCAGGCAACAAAGGGAGTTGTCAGAGGCGGCGAAATTAAAGGAAATAAACTTGTATAGTCTTGGTGACCTTCAAGCCCTTTGTGAATTTTTTTCGTTCTCTCCTGTTTTGGAGCATTGACTTGAGGTCTGTCCACCTTCCGCAGAGAGAAGCTAAGGTTTATAAGACCCGATAAAGTCATGGAAGCGGAGGCCGACTATAAAGAGGTACCTGTTTTTCACGCTCTTGTGTTTGTACTAATCATGTTATATCGGTTGACATATAAGATTTTACTGGTATGATACAGACTAAGCTGCAAAGTGAAGAAGCGCGCAAGCGTTTCGAAAAGATTATAAAAGTGATGCAGCAAGAGATAATACGGTTTCAGGAACAACGAACTCGTGATCTGAGTGCTGTTTTCTACGAGTTTGCTCGAACACAAGGGCAACTAGCAAGTGATACTGCAGATGCGTGGCGTGCTCTCCTGCCAAAGCTTGAGACTTGCTATCCTCAGAGCACTGCAGTTCCAAGCTGACATTGATTTAGAGAGCACATTGGTATCTTTTTTTTTTTTTTTTTGGGGGGGGGGGGGGGGACTTACAATGGTACTGGAAGCTTGTAATAGCGAAGCTGATAGTATATGTTGTTGGCTGGTTGTTTTGAGACGTTTGGCAGCAGGTGAGATCTTAATATTTCTTGGCAGCTGGTCGGACCGGTAGGGCATATATGTGGATCAGGCAATGGTTCAACTAATACACGCTGGACTAGGAAGCTTGGTCGCTTCAGGATTGCCAGCTTACGAGACATTTGCACACTTGTAACAGTGTCAGGTCGAAAATAAAGTTGAACTTCGAGTAAAAAGTAGAAGTAATGTTTACACTTACTGACACTTGTGCATTAGATTTTATAAATTATAAGAATGAATTCATATCGCTGTCCATTCTAATTGGAACTATCTGATGGTGTAAAGAAGCTTTAATGAATGTGTTTGCTCAGTGAACGTGTTGGAGCCTATAAGAGTACCTACCTCTACTCCCATTGTTGGGCAGTGGATGTTATTTTTGGTGATCTAGTGTACATTAAATGCTGTACGTAATGGGTACTATTTTCTGGTTCATTAACTCGGAACAATTCCCCCATGTGAAAGTGGGTGGCATTTCTATAGTATTGAATGCTTTTGTTTTGGTGCGTATGCAATATGCTTTTCTATGGTTATCCACTGTAACCTGATACCAAGATGAAGGAATCTTATGAAATAGAGGTGTACCTGATACCGAGCCGAAGGAATTATATGAAATATAGTGGGGACGAAGAAATGTCTCGTGCAACAAGGTAATAAGGATAAGCACTCTTGTAAAATTCAGTTGCGTTGACTCTTGATATTGACTTGTTTTGGTCTCATACATTTATAAGAACAATCATATACTGTAGGGCCAATTTGCACTCGGAGATTTGAGGAGAAAGGCTACATTTTATGTAGAAATTTGTGTTATTTAGAAGGCTGTGGGTTTTTTGCTTACTGTCAATATTTGCAATCACAAACACATAGTTGTGCTACACACGAGCATCTTGAGCTAGCAAGGGGCACATATTAGCAACACAATTTTCAGCTGAGCAAAGCTGCTGTTTTACACTTTAATTTTGAAGACGTACGAGATCATTCAAAAAGTTACATTAGAATGAAAAGATAGTTGATTTCATCATTGTTAGACATGTTTGTGGAAATGACAAATCTCCACAAAACCTAGCAGACTCAAAATCACGGGTAACTGTCAATTTGTGACCACCATAGACATACATACACACAATTTGACATCTCAAACTGAGCTCAAACTTCTACACAGTAATTGTGAAACTCATTGTCAGATTTCTCCACCTTTTTGTAGTCATCATAATTATACTTCAGAGAACTTACAATAAAGATTTGTTGAGCAATCTTGAAAGGACTGCCTTGTAAGCTTTAGCTGATATGTTACAGCAATTCACATAATTTGAAGATTAGTGTGTGGCATAGTATTTTTTTTGAAGATTAGGTGCTCCGGAAATTTGAAGATTAGTGTGTGGCATAGTATTTTTTTTGCTGTTTGTGAGGCAAGTTGAAAAATTTGAGGCATGTACATAATCTGTATTAGAGAAGAGCATTATATGGAGAAGACAACTCCATCGCAACTTTGTGTGTGTAGTGCAGCTTTTTCCCTTCACAAGAAAGGGTTGATTAAAAAATACGTGGTGGTTTTCTTTTGCAAAATCATTCTCTATTTGTTAAATGTTGTGTGTGTCCTTTACAAGTAGTATTTCTTTAGACCCCAAAGAATTGATAACACGATACGATATAAATACTTAGCTTGCTATGTAGAATCAAATCCTCTTATATAGGTCAATATGTTTGACACTATTACATGTGTCAGATTGATGTGATAACTAACTACACAAAAGTCTTGGGTGCATAGTCCTGGTCGTTCTTCTTGTATACTTTTTTTGGTGTATGAGGGGAGTGGCTGGGCGTGCCCTACCCAACTCCGAAAACAAAACTATTACATGTGGATTGGCATGCACTTTTTCCTTAAGTTTTAGTTTTCTATTATGTTCTAATAATTTGGATGACACTGAATTCTTTAGTAGCTTTACTTGTGAGAATGAGTATGTAGTTTGACTACAGTTGTGATTACTAGTGTGTAATTAAATACAACCTTTGTGTTTTTTTTTTTTTTTTTTGGGTGGTTGGTTTGTTTGGCTGACCAAAAGGTGTCGTCGTTGCTAATGACTCTATCTAGTGTTAAGATTGTGCGCAATTCAAGCTAGTGAGTTAACATCATCTTTTTTTAATCACCTAGGAAGGGAAATCTTTAATCACTTGGCATGGTCACATTGTGCCCCTACTAGGTTATCCACCAAGGACGATGATCGCGTTGAGACCACCTTATTATTGCGAATGCTGCAAATGTTGACCATAGAGGTAGGAGGCTCTTGTCCACACTACCCTTCCTTGACCATGACAAAGTGGCTCAACAAGAACTTGGTTTAATAGCAAGTAAAGCGTTTCTGTTGGCTGGGCTAGCTTATCCATCAGCCCTTATGTTACTAAACACATAACTTCAATGCAATGTACACCTTTGCTTGTCTATGGCAAGGAAGGATTGTCTCATCCAATCGAATATGGTCAACCGATCACTTCAAGGCTACTTTTTTGCTTTGCGACTTTTCTTATGGACTTCTAATTCATTGGCATAGGCAATCAACAATATACAATTAGCTCTTTTTTGGATTAACCTTGAGGATTCCACTAGATTGAATCTTGTTTCTAGTTCCATTTAAAATCTACGGATAAGACATGCCATTTCTGCCGTTAAGATCAAAACACATCAACATAGAAAGATCACTATTTTATGTGATGATTAAAGATCGGATTTTCCTAGTGATAGTGATTAAGAACTTGTCGGCCACTAATTTCTTAACTAGTATGTTCGGTAGCCTTAACTATGCTTCCTAGATTTAGTGCATTTTTTAAAGGGTCAGTATTATTCTTAGTATCATGATGGGTAAAGGGACTACAAATAGGTACATAATATTTTGCACAAATTTCAAGCAAGGTATTCTTGAAAACGTTGTAATTGTGCATCCTAAAAGTCACTCCTACTCATGTGATCTTTGTATGCATCTTGAGAGTTAATTAAGCCCTTAATGATTTCATATACTACCTCTACTTTATTTCACCCTTTGTATCAAAGGGTGATGCTCTCCTAATGTATAAATTGTCCTTCAAAAGCTCCTAGTTCACAACACCCTCTACTTACATACTACTCCTACTGGCTACACTTTAAAGAAATTTATTAAACAAGAATATTCCCTCCCCACAGCACCCCGTCGAGACGTTCTCCCTCTCTTACGCGCTACCTCCTATCTCTGCACAACCGCCCTCCTCTTGCACCTAGTACGCTTTGACGCCCTGCTCTGCACCCTCCCCACTATAGCCATGCGTCCTCCCTCGTGCTACCGAACAAGGCAACCCCTGCAGAGGTCGCGTGTGCGAGAGATGCAAACAGGCTTTGCGCACACACACACACACACACACACACACACACACAGAGAGAGAGAGAGAGAGAGAGAGAGAGAGAGAGAGAGAGACGCGAACGACCTCTCTGATAGCAAGTCGAGAGGGGAGAGAGAGACGCGAGCAACCTCTCTGATAGCAATCCCAGAGAGAGAGAGAGAGAGAGAGAGAGAGAGAGAGAGAGAGAGAGAGAGAGAGAGAGATCCCAGGCAGACAACCAGTTGCACGAAAAGAGAGAGAGAGAGAGAGTGCTTTCATGCAGACTGACACTATGAACTAAAATCTTCGACTCTGTTCAAGAAGATCTACCAAGATTCTCCTCCTCATTTCCTTTCCAGAATGTGTATCACCTACTTGGATGTTGTCTTATTTGATGTCATGTGAAACAAGGCCAGTAGGATCATATGTCTCAAGAAAAGCAACTGAAGAGGAAGTAAGTTTCCCTAGGTAGCCTAGTCTTATATGTTCATTTCATTCAATACAAATGCAATTTTTGATAAGTCTAGACTACCTAGGTTGCCCTAAGTAGCCTAGTATTATGTGTTCATTTAATTGAATACAAATGCAATTTTTGATAAGACTAGGCTACCTAAAGCAACTTACTTCCTCTTTTGTCTATTTTGTTGTTGATAATACAAACCCTTAAATCGAGCTTGCTTTACTTTGTCTTGGAAGCTTTGTGTGGATTTGAGGGGCTATGTATTCTTTTATTGAAAATACAAGCAATGGAAAGTAGTACCAATCACTATGTAAGGGAATATTTTCATTTTGCTTTTCTAATGAAAAAATATCACAAAACTCCATGTCCTATACACTACTCTTTTAGTAGTGTAGACCGCCCATGGCGCTCTAAGTTCCTTCAATCCAACAATGATTGGGTCGAACCTTGACAAGTGCTACCATAATACAATAAGGGAGACTAACACAAGTAATTTTTGCTTGTAGCTGCTTCTTATGGTGCTTGTGCTACCGCAACATTTTCTTATGGTGCTTGTGCTACTGCAACACAAGTAATTTTTGCTTGTAGCTGCTTTGTGCTACCGCAACATTTTCTTCCTGTTCCCAATAATCTCATGCATAATGGCCACTTCTTCCACGCCTATGAAAAATCAGTTGCTCTTGACCTTGATCACAATTTTGTCCTCAAACTGCAACATCTCTTTCTCTTCCTTTTATACTCACCGTGATTGAAGCAAATTCTATCTCTAGTAGTTGTTGGAGTTGGTGCATGTGGCTCCGATATGTGCTTTGATTTGTAGTTTAAAATAAACACTTCCACTTCATTTAGCAATTCATCATCATCACTTTTTGTAATCTATAGAAAATCATCAACAAAATTGTTTTGTAATTTTTTGATGCAATCCCAAAACCTATATTAATTGTGTCCCATGCTTCCTTTGCATCCTTGATGGCAGTGATATGTCATCGCCACCCGTGACTGTGCAGTAAGCCTAGGTGCTTTTGGATTTTTTGCAATAGTGATGTGAACATAGATAGCTTCATGCACCCCAATTAGAGGCCATAGCCCTTGCACATAAGCAAACACATTATTTTACTATGCCAAGTGAAGAAATTATCGCCATTGAAAATGTGGCAATCACGATAAATTTTTTGTCTCCATGAGGTGGTGTTACTTGGAAACTCGCACAAGGAGTGTCTTACAATGAGCATGCATGTGCATGTATGTGTGAGAGAGATGTCGCGGCTAATGAGCATCAACCTATGGTCAATGTCGGGGCTTAGCAAGCAACAAAGAGCACAAGGGGCTACTAATGGTGCCGTGGGCAGCCAACCGAAGACCGAGTAGGATGGGGACCTAGTGTGGCTGCCAAGCACAAAAGTAAGCTTATGGGATGCAGATTTTGAAAAATGGTATTGAATAGGCATTAAAGAACGAGGGGTCTCTCTCTCTCTTACTCTCTTTCTACCCGCTCGGTTCGGATACCATGTAATCGGCTAAGGTGGATGCGGTTGGCACCAGTGTTCACATAAAACCTAACATGTAAACAATTACATTGGACCTGTAAAGTTTGGAGTTTTACATGCCACTAAAAATTTTGAAGGTTTTGCAAAATGGTAAATTTTGTTGAAAGAGCGAGATCACCACCGCCACAAAAAAATTAGAGGGTATATGTGTGAGAACAATAGTTTCTATAGAAACTAGTATTCCGATTTTCATACAAGGATGAAAAGTTTAATATATTATGGTAGGAATAATCACGGATGTCCAATGATGGATTATCCCTATGTGGTCCAATGAGAATCCTTGGATTGTAACCTGTGCCAGGTAGCTTAAAGCTTTGTTTATAACCATTCTAGATGTAGACTGGCAAGTGCAGATTCCATAAGCTTCTAACCTAATTAAGGCTTGGTGAGTCTCCCTCCGGACTAAGTGACACGGACCATTTAAGAGAGAAGGGGGGGGGGGGGGGGGGGGGGGGGGGGGGGGGTGGGGTCGGGGGATCAATGGACGGGAACTTCACGTGCGGTCGTCGAGGTGTCCTACGTTGTAGATGGCTTATTAAAACTAAACCAGGCCAAGAACTAAACCCGGCCAGGGGGCCCGTCCGGGTTTAGTTCTACGCCAGCCCAGGTTTATCGTTTATATCATTGTGTAAAATGAAAGTCTTTCACATGTGCACGGATGGGTGACGTGGTTAGCTCATGCTTCAAAAAGCATTGGGTGTGACGTCGCGGGTTCAATCCTAGCTCCTCAATGAAGCCCCCATTTTTGGAATGGGCTTGCCCACCTCGAGATGCCCGCCATAGCTCTTCGCCGTCGATCCCCTTACCCACCCCCACGTGCCCCCCTGTGTCACTTAGTGTCGTGGGTGAGTCTCTGTCTCTCTCCCCCCCCCCCTTAAGTATTTCTAATTTGGGGGCTTGGAGATTTTTACAAGAATAATGCCCTCTGCAAGGCTAAGGTCGCCTTTCTCTCTTTGCGCATGCACTATGCTCACTCTCAAGGGATAGCTCGTTGCGAGGCTCATATGAGGGCAATGCACATGTCAGTTGTCATGTAGGGCATGACTATAGTTCTGTCATCCTCTCTCTCTCTCTCTCTCTCTCTCTCTCTCTCTCTCTCTCTCTCTCTCTCCAGACTCCCCACCAATCATCTTTCCCACCAAGGAAACTGATTTGTGGCCACTATAGGAGGTCTTCATCAAATCCTGATGGGCCACCCTCCACACTATCTCGCACGGACATGCTCAAATGGGATCAACGGCTAAGGTGATCTCGGCCGTCGGATGCACGTTTGGTAAATTCGGGGTGTTTGGTAAATTCAAGAAGAAAAGTAAAGTCGGGTTGATCCGCACCCCATGTCTCAAACCCCCGACCTCCCCACCACGAGCCATGTGCACTAACCACTACGCCCTCATGCGTATGTTGAAATATAGGTGATTCTAGTACGTTGGGCCGATTAGTAAATTCGGGCAAATTGGTAAATTCAGGGCAACTTCAGATCTGACGGTCCATAATTGACCCGTAGTCGCCTTTTCCTCCTCCTCCATTGATCCCATTTGACCATGCGCGTGTGATATAGTGATGAGGGCTATGCCACGACTACTCTAGGTGTGAGTCTCGAGGTCGCTAAAGTTGCTCTTCACTTATGCTAACGGCTCCCTCCAAACTAAGGTTAGCACAATATTTTTTCTTGTTTTTGAGCTCTTGTGGAGCTCCTTCTAGCATTCAAGCTCAACCCCTCGTGATGGAGCTTCTACTGCCATTTTGGGTCCATGCTTACATTTGATGACTGCACAGCGGCATGTGACGTCTGTTTATGCATGCTCATTTTTTTCCAACAAGTCATGCAACGGTGGCATGCATGCTCGTTTTCTGCAAGCAAGTCATGCGTCGACAACCCCTTGCTTTCTTTGCATCAGATGTAGATGATTGCCTATGGTTCATGGCTTTCCTATAGAGGCTCTTATACCCATGTTCTCCTTATGCTGGTAGTTTATGACTGTTTACATAGGTTCTTATGAAGGCATCAGCCAACGCTTCATGGCTGCCGACAAACTCGACTCATACAACAATTGATGTTGAATCATGATGTGTTGGCTACAAGCATATCTCTCATGCCTACACAGCTTGTTTACATAGCCATTTCTTACTCATAGAGCATGCTTGCGAGAGAGAGAGAGAGAGAGAGAGAGAGAGAGAGAGAGAGAGAGAGAGAGAGAGAGAGAGAGAGAGAGAGAGAGAGAGAGAGAGAGAGAGAGAGAGTGAGTGAGTGAGTTTGTATCATTTTTGTAGGATATTCAAGAAAATTGCGATGTCATAGAAGCATTTTGCAAGTAAGGCTAATAGGCAGCCAACATAGTTGGCTGTGTGCCAAATTTTTTCAGACCCCATCTTGCAAAAAGGTTAAGGTACATGTCTTTAACGAGAATACAAACCCTGCTGTTGGCGATTTGTCATCTTTGAATGTGATATCTTCTAGTACCTCTGTTGAATCTCAGTTGGAAAGAATAAAAAGTGCGTGCTTAGCATATAATGATGCATGGGCTTTCACATTTGATTGGGTGTATTTTGATGCAAGCAAAGGAAGAATGTTTTGCAAAATTTGTGAGTGCATGAAAAATTGTTGAAGTGAGTTTGGATCTTGTGGCTCTGTCAATATTAATCAATTAAGTGCAATGAGGTGTCATGCTAAATCAAGGCAACACAAATGAGCTTGTTACTCTTAAGGCATATGGAAAGAAAGCATTAATATATGGCATCCACAAAATAAGAGGAAATGTGGATGTTGATATTTTGAATCTTTTTCAATGCGCTTATTACATTGCAAAGGAAGATTTTGCATTTGTTAAGTTTCTAGGCTTGATAGAGTTGATGGATGCATGTGGATTAAACCCGTTGTCTTCGTATCATAATGATAAGGCAGCTCCAAGTTTTGCATCGTACATTAGTGAGTCTATTTTTAATAGAATTTTGTAGAAGTTGACCTCTTCTCCATTTTTTGGGATTTTGGTAGATGAATCTACTGATATTTCTACCATCGAGCATTTGATTGCGTTTGCATCTTGTATGTATGATATTGAACCAGAAACTTCTCTATGGGTTTATTAGAACTCAAAGAGAGAACGTCAAGGAGATTAGAGAAGGCATCGGTTTCGTTGTTTGAAACTTATGGGCTTGATGCGAAGAAGATGGTCAGCTTTGGCTCCAATGGAGCATTTGTCATTATGGGTGTACGCAATGGGTTGGCGACACTTTCAAAGAAGTGGAGTCCCAACATGACACCAATTCATTGCATCGCTCATTGCACACACTATGCATTTCAAACGCTTTCCAATGTAACGATCTTGCAAATTATGTTGGAGTTCTTAATGAACTTGGTGCAATGTTCAAAAAGTTGTCAAAGCATTCTACCAGATTGGTAAAGTGCAAGAGGCCTATGATTGTCCTCCATTTAAAATGGAGAGGGTACACAAGATCCGATGGTTGAGCCATTATATAGTCCTGGTTAAAGTCTGTGAGGTGCTTGAGCCACTCATTGTTTTTTTTGCACAAAGAAAGTGTTGGGTTGTATAACAAGGTAGAAAATTTCAAATATGTTTTTTCACTTGCGTCCTTAAGCTTAACCTTTCAAAAGTCTTTTATGGATGTGACGAGTATTCTTAGCTTGATATCGTCTACTGTCACTATTGTGGAAATGGAGTTTACAGGTCCAATGGAGGAATTTGGCATGAATTTGCTCGGCCATGATGGACACAACTTCTCTATCATTTTGGAGTATGGTGTAAAGCATGGATGGCTGTGGACTTTGCATAAAGCCATGAAGGGTGACATGTAATATACCATTGTTACCATATACATGTGGTAGTGATGTGTGTGAACACACTAGGACCGCCGGGGCATTTTTTCCCTCTTTAGGAGGTTTTTTCCCCCGTGCATTGTATATACGCCCATCACTCTAGGGCTATCCATCTTTCCATTGCACACTAAGTAATACACTCTCTACTGTGTGCCTTGAGCTTCCTTCATCTTCTCCAAGCTGTGTGTGTTTCTCTGCAACCCTAATTCCAACAACCACATGTATTCAAAGGTGTGTCATTGGGACATATCTTGTAGATGCTCTTCATTTTCAAGAGGTCTTTAATACCATCATCTTCTTCTTCTACTTTGACATGAATCCCAACAAGTTTCAACATAAGAATTTGCATGATATTGATGTGAGTTGTAAGAGTACTACATTTCTTCATGTGATGAGGAAAAAAAACCATTAGTTTGTAACAACTTGACATCTTGTAGAAGACATTCATCTATAATAGCTTCTTACTTTTCTTGAACATGATTACGAACAATTGAATAGCTTGACACTTGCATCATTTCTTGTTTCCTTAATCTCTTGAGTCATCTGTCTCTTTAAAAGAAATCAGCTCCATCTTCAAGTCCATATAATCCAAAATTTCTTGTTTAACAGCTTCTACAAAAGCATTTAAGCCAGCATCATATTCCCTTGCAAGCTCTTGGACTTGTAGCCACTAGCTAAGCTACATTTATACATCCGTACATCCATATATATATATAAGCTACATTTATACATCCGTACATCCATATTGGATGTACGGATGTATAAATGTAGCTTAGCTAGTGGCTACAAGTATTTTGAAACAAGTCCAAGAGCTCGTAAGGGAATATGATGCTAGCTTAAATGCTTTTGTAGAAACAAGAAATTTTGGATTATATGGACTTGAAGATGGAGCGGATTGAAACCCATTTTTATATAAAAGAAAATAATGCCAAGAATTCAAATGAGCTGCGAGGGGCTCTCCATTGCAAGCTTGGTAGAGCACTTGTGGGCACCTTCTATACCCTTTTACGTCTTTGTTTTCTTTTTAAGGTGATTTATGAATTCTTTAAGTTTGTCTATTAACAACTTTTTTTTTCTAACCCTATTGGGGTAGAGCATAGTCTCACACTTCGAAATTTGTTTACAGGTTAGTGCATTGTCCCTGATTATGTTGACCACAACACCACATTGTAAGGAGAATTTAGGGCTTAGATACTCGTTCCTACTTGTGTAGACCTTTGCATTACACTACAAGAGGGTTAGAAAACTAGACACTTTGTCTCTGGTTGTGGAGACCTCATGTGGCACTGCAAGGAGGGCTTATGTATAAACAAATGCTTTGTCTTTGACTGTGCAGACCACCATGTTGCATTGGAGAGAGAGAGCTTAAGGTATGATAAACACACTTATTTTGAGTGAAGTAATTAAACACTCGTTCAAAAAATTCATTAACAAACTCAGTGAAAAATAGAAGACGTACACAATCATCACATCTGCCTTGTTTGTGCGTGCGCATGCGCACACACATATATACACACTTGCTTAAAAGTGATGCCTAGACAATTATGCAACCCTTTTAAGCATGTTTGTGTGTGTGTGTTAAATATTACATATGTGTCAATTGTGTGCATCTTCTATTTCTCATTGAATCCATAATTGAATGTTTTGAACAAGTGGCCTTACTCTAGAGTCCAAATAAGTGCGTATTCTCGCCTTGTCCTTGACTGTGTAGACCACCATGTCACACTGTAGGGAAGACTGAGGTATAAACAAACGCTTTGTCTTTTGCTGTGCAGACCACCATGTTGTACTGCAAAGAGGACTTAAGGAATGATAGATACACTTATCTACAGTGAGGTAATTTACCTCTTATCCTATACCAAATGAGAAATAGAAATGGTGCATAATCACCACATCTACCATGTTTGCGCACGTGTACACACACACACACACACACACACACACACACACACACACACACACACACACACACACACAAAAGGACTACATAGCCAACTTTGCAACCCTTTAAAGCATGTTTTTGTGTGTTTTCAAATGTGATAGATGTGCACAATTGGAGGATGTGCCAATTGTGAACATCTTCTATTTATCACTAAGTTTGTATCGATCATTTTGGACAAGTGATCGATTACTTTACTCAAGAGTGTTTATCCTTGGCTATGCAGACCACCACTTTGCACTGCAAGAAGGACCTTGGTCTTAATAGACTATGTAGACCTTCGTGTCGCACAATAGGGAGGGTTGTTGTCACTTTAGGCTTGCCCATAATTATTTTAATCCATTTAGATCTTTCTATCTTTATGTTTGATGTTGCATCAGTTTGTGCAATTCATTGTTAGTTATTATGCCATTTTTATGGTTGTCTTCCAAGTATAGAGCAATGCTTACATTGGAGATGATTTAGGTATGCAAAATAGTAATCTCTTGTGTTGTGTAAGTTTGACTTACACTTGAAATTGATTTATGTAGGGTAAATAGGGATTACCATCATGTGTAGAGTTTGACTCACCCTTGGAGGTAATTTAAGTAGGTTTGGGAGATTTAAAGTTTCTTATCATGTGCAGAGTTTACTCGCACTTGGAGGCTATATAGTGTTAGTAGCAAGCTAATACGGACACCATTTTTTGGAGTTCTCTTTGTAAAACATTTATTATTTTGAAAAATCAAAAATATTGTAACTCTTATTTTCTCGGATAAACTCTGTAATTGATGAGTCGGGGCTACAAGCTTCTAGATTGTATCAGCCAGTCATTACCCAGCTTTGGTAGAACTCCAGATTATTAGTTTTGACCACCGAAAAACCTTGGCTAAGATATAAAAGCCAATTTTTATAAGTTTTTGGATAAGAAATACACAACGTGAGCTAACGGCGTTCACGTCTCTCCTTCTCGCGCTTCCTACTGTCACATTAGGATTGCGTTTATTGCATTGAAACCGCAGGTAAGAGCTCTATGCATTGACATAAGCCATTCACAGTATTTCGTAGCTTTTGGCATCGCCGACCCACGACTTAATTTCATCATAACTAGGAATTGACACTTTTAAATCAAAAACTAAGCATAGGCGGGGTATTGGGACATCATTGCTAAGCATTTAGATGAATTCTGGGTCGAAAACGACTAGGTCAAAAATCCACTGCTGTTAATAATCGCGATTTTGGAACTTGACCTAAAGTGGGGTTTGAGACCATAAGCATGTGTGCTTAGATCTTATAAATTTGTCCTAGAAGTTTTGTTATGTTTGGATGTCATTTGATGCTGTAACGGATGTGATTTCCTTGCCGATGAGCGATTGGTTTTTGGTGATTTCAGTCACTTGAATGTAGCTTGAGTTAGATGCGAGTTGTTAGTTGTTTTCCGAAAGATTGACAACCTCTTGTAGCCTCTATGCACTAGTCGAGTCAGCTTCGTCCCACGGTTTGACAAATTAACCGTGGTTCTCGCTAATACTGCAATAAGATAGGATGGTGAGGTTAGACATGCGTCCCATATTTGGCGCCGCTGCCGGGGATCGAAAAGACCTAAACTAGGAAAAAACATGAGTGTCTTGTGTAGTTGTCCTTGAACTTCCTCTAGGTTTACCTAGAGTTCAAAACTCTCTTTTAGAAATCGCATAGCTTAAGATTGTCGTCTTTTGCTGTGTAGAGGTAGCTTGGAAGTAATCGTACTTGCTAAGTGCCTTTAGGATTGTAGGATTATAGACTTATATTAGGATTTGGAGAATGATTAGTAGAAGAAACAAGTCTTAAGATCGAGGCTCTGAAAAACATAAAAAATACAAGAAAACGAGTGTTTGTGGACACTTTCCACAACCTCATTGCATGAGAATCTAGGAGTAGGGTATGTAGGATCCGAGGTGGATTTCAGAACATTGCTCTCTCTGAAAGAATCAAGTGTGAGTTGTTATTGAAAGTTGCAGAATTTCACGTCTACGGCTAGAAATAGCTAGAAAAGACTCGAATCCACTCAATCCGACTAGAGAGTAAGCCTAACAGTTGTTTGAACCAGTTGGGAAGCTCAAAGACACTTCGAGATAAAAATTTCAAGAGTTGGCCAAGACTCAGATTATTTACTTTTTCTTGATATTTTAGGCCAAATTAAGTTTTGACTTGATTCATAGGCTTAAAATAGCTCATAAAAAGACTGTCTTTGAAAAAATTGCAAAAAAGTGCTCATTTCAAGCCTAAAGTTCGCGATTATTAACTTTTTGCTCTAAATTGACCAAGGTTCATACCATTGACTCATTGCATGTGTACAAACAACTTTTGTAAAGGCCCAAGAGATTTGGATCACTAAACTGGTAAAAAATTGGGTAAAAACTAAAGTTTGTATTGACTTTTTGAATCTTGAGTATAAATTGGAAAAAAATTTATCCAAGCTTGTTGAAATTTGATTTATAGGCTTATATTGATGTGATAAACATGTGTACATGCTCAGTTGACCAAAAATTGCAAAAATTTATCAGAAGTAAATAATCGCGATTATTTACATCTGTCCTATTTTTCAACTCTTTTGACCAAGTCTGCATACCACTAGTTTCACCATGTTGTAATAAGCCCACAAACCAAATTTGGTAAGACTTGGATCACTGGATTGAAAATTGTGACTAAAATTGCAAAGTTAGTATGCGGACAGATAATTGATGACCATTTGACCAAAAATTGTCCAAACTTGATGAAACTTGGCTAGTGACCTTAACTAAAGGTGCTTAACAGATCTGTGTCAAAGTTGAGGCAAAAGCTTGCAAAAATATAGCTGGAGAGTATACCACAAGATCAAGCACATCAAGTAGAACTCACAAATCCATTTTGGTGAAATTTGGATCCCAAAAGTGAGACTTAAGCCATATTCTCGAAATCAGAGTCCGCGGACACCAAACAGTTGATACACTTGATCAGATTTTGTCCAAACTTGTTAAAACTTGTCCAGGGACTTTAATAAGTTGTATACTTGCCAAACCACTAAAAAAAGTACAAAAAACTGACAAAAGTAAATAATCGCGATTATTTACATCTGCTATCAAGAGACATCAATTCTGACTTTTGAACTTATACAGTGAGAATAACATAATATAAAGCCATAGGGCAATTTTAGGTTCAATCGGATCAAAAGTGATACATGTACACTCAGTTTTACAGGTTGCAGATTAGACCTTTGATTTTTTGCTAAAGTCGAATTTGAAAGTCAAATTTTGACTCTCATAGCTCGATTTGAAGTGATAGACAGAGACCGATTGCGAGAGTAGCAAAAACTCTATTGTAATTATAGAAGAATGACTAACATGATCAAATTTATACAAGAATCAGGTTGCAGACGAGGAATCAGTGGCTTGACAGAAAGTTGCAATTGAATCAAATGGAAATTGACGACAAGTCAATCCAAAGGTGAGTACTCTCTCCAGGGCTATATAAGTCTATATGAACCTTAGATCTGGTCGTGTACTAGGAAATCATAGCATACTCGGAGAAATCTCCAGTAGAGTATCTACCGAAGAAAGCGTGAATCAAGGCAATTCCTTGCACACAATTCCTGAAGAAGTCTCAGAAACTTTTTCATATTCAACATCCGAAATGTCTTCTTACTCGACTCACTCGGAAACCGGAACGACAGTGCGCTATAAGCATATACTATCTTTTTACAAGACTAACCGTCATGGAGCCCAGGTTTACCTGGACCCTAACAAGGAGTATGCTATTCGCATTGATGACCATGGTATTGAGTTCAAAGAAGAGGTTAGGGCAACAAACAAGAAAAAATGTACATGGATCGAAACGGAACTCAGTATTTACAAGTCAAAAACCCTGACGTGATAGACAAATGGGGGTTAGAAGTAAACACCATAATTCCAGATATGTTAGCAAAAGAAGGATCACCAGCTTTAGAATTCGAGGGATACGATCAAGTAGACTTGAAGCCTTTGAAACGGCTTAGTACGAATAATCCTAGGATTGGAGTCTACTGTTGGGAAGATAGAAACATAAAAGATCTTTTGTGGACTTCTCATGCCAAACCAGGACAATTAACGGCCATGAAGATCATCTATATCTTCAAGATCAAAGATAAGGGATCAGCAGACCTACCAACCTACCTGTTTAGGGATTGTTATAACAACAACTTTGTTATGATGACTCCTGAGGAGGTAGAACAAACCAAATACCAAGGGTATTTCATCCGGGATTGGATATTGGAGCAAGGACCAGAAACAATTCTAAGGGATAAACACCGTGAGAGATCATCTGAGAGTAATCTGAAGAAACCAGAAACAACCTCATCACGTAGAAAACCGGGTGACACTAAGGTCAGTCCAAGGCTACACGAGTCACTATTTCCAACAGACTGGTTTAAAGTACTCGGAATAGGACCAACTCCCAGAAGACCTGGAGTTGAATCAAATAGACGCGTCAGACCATATGATTTTCAGAAATGGGTCAAAAAATATAGTGGATCAGGGGATCCATACGACCACTTAGCAAGCTTTAATCAAGTGCTAAGAGCAGAGCATATATTTGATTTCCATACTCAATTTGAGGGGTTTGGAATGACATTAGAAGGAAAAGCATTGACATGGTTCCAATACATTCCACCAAGGTCAATCATGGACTTGAACACATTAGCTCAAGGATTTGTAGCTGCTTGTTCCAAAACGGGGATCAAACATAATACAGTAGCTCAAATCTACAACTTTAAACAGAAACATGGTGAGTCTGTTAGGGATTGTGCAACTCAAATGAAACAATACATTGCTAGATGCCCAAAGATGGAGATACCTGCAAAAGAACGACTTGTATCCTTGTTTCTAGAGGGACTGCTAAACAAAGAACTTCATGCTATACTCTATAGTAAAAAACATACAATCCTAGAAGCGTGTGTGTCTGATGCTATTGACCTAGGAGACAATTATGAGATTTTCAACAAAGAAGATGTCCCTAAGGATAACCAAAGCGAGAAAATAACATCCACTAAACTAGCACAAGTCGGAACGGCTGCTATGGCACCACTCTTAGCCATAGAAAATATGCTAAAAAGAATGAACGACATGATAAACAACATGCAAAAATAACCTATGAGAGGACCAGGACAAGGGATACCTCCACAGGGACAACCAATTGGGCCACAGAAATGGTGTGCAATCAAGGGTAAATGGACAAACCATGAGACTCACGAGTGCTACTTCAGACCAAAGTATGATGGGAATGTTCAGTACGTGCCCATGCGGCCACATGGACAACCCATGTACAGATATTTGCCTAATATGGCCCAAGCTCAAAGACCACCAATGGATATAGAAAGACCTCAACCTGTGTTGGGACAACAACTTCCGTATCCAGGACATAATGCAGGGCCTATAAAGTACATGCACTCTCAAGGAGTCATAGATGAACAAGCATTAGTGCCTGTTACACCCTATGCAGAGCCTACTCCATCTACATTAATGGTAGAGGGAGAGTGGTATAATCCACATCCACCACCAATGGAAGAAACCGTGACTTATGCTCCACCAGAGCTAGCACCAATGTATTATGTAGCTAATCAAGGTGTCAGATCTCCCATGGGAAGACCCATGATGAAGCCAAGAACAAGAAACTGTCATAATTGTGGTGCTGATGATCATTGGAAAAATGAATGCCCAGAGCCTGACAAAAACCTCAAACCAATTGAAGCCTATTGCATACAATGTTGCAAAAAGGGAGGACACTTTCCGGAAGATTGTCCTAAAAATCCTTTGAACAAAGGTAAAACCGTAGTAAATGTAGTCCAAGTGATGCCTAGTAGCTCATCAAAGAGTGAACCGATTGTTCCAATCAAGGTAACCACTAGAGCCCAGGCAAAGAAAAAGAAACACAACTCCTCTGATGATTCGGAAAATACGAAAGTTTCTTCTCAAAGAATCAAAAGGACCAGAAGCAAAAGATATGAGATGAGAAAACAAAAACAACGGGTTGAAATTGAGGAGAAAGCAAGGAAGCTAGTCCAGGACAAGTTAAAAGAAATTGGCAGTGAATTCAAGGAAACAACCGTGAAATCTGGAGGATCCATTCTGGTTGATAAAATTTTTGAGCCTGTTAATGCCGCCTTGGAAGCCTAACAAGCAAGACTTAAAGCAGGCAAAAACATGAAAAACAAATGGAAAAACTATCCATCTCCAGACATGAAAGCAGCTAAGCTGGAAGCTTATCAAAATTTGGTAAGGATCACGCAAGAAATGCTGGAAAAACAAAAATCCAAGCTTGAAAGTATTGCAAAACCTGAAGAGCTTGTGGTAAAAGAAACGAAAGCAAAATCCGATGTGGTGGCAGAACCCCACCTTAAAAAAAACGAACCAGAGCTTATAGTGACTGACAGCGAAGATGCCCTAGACGGCATTACATTCTAAGAGGAAGACTGGCCAGGACACTTATAAAAAAAAGTGAGAGAGATCAATGATGGGAGACTAACTCTAAAGTCAGCTCTTATAGAGGAAGTTTGGTTGGATAACCTACCTTCTGATATGAACATGGATATACAATCTTTGTACGGGGATTGCGGATCGGAAGCTTCAAGAATGTTGAAACCATTGACCTTGAAAACATTAACTTCTTACTTGGGAGATAACGAAGATGAATCCATCGTATGCAAGACCACTCAAGTAAAAAGAGCTGAACAAACCCAAGAAGTAGACAACATTCATTCAATCATGTCTACACCCATCTAATGCACTCTTACCTTGGGAGAACTGTTAAGACTCAGACCATACTTATGGAATGATTTACAGAAAACCCTAGAGAAGGTGGGGATAACGGGGTTAATCTCGAAGAATTTGGGAAAATTGAAAAATGAGATGGAAAACAAAGAGATTTGATCAGTTCCCATGAACAAAGTCGAAGAATATTATGAAGGGGAAGAAGGAAACACCACCCTCCCAATGAAATATAATGACATTGAAACCATAGCAATACTGGATAGTGGAGCACGCATCGCCATAGCCACTAAAGTAGTATGGGAATCATGGGGACAGCCAACCATTAGACAAACTCGAATGAAATTGCAGTTGGCTGACGGACACATTGAGAGACAAGTAGGACTGCTTGAAAAAGTGATAGTCAATTCCTGTGGAATTGAATATCAACACACTTTTGCTATAGTAGACTTTGGGAAAAAACTCAACTATGAAATCATATTAGGAAGACCTTTCATGCGACAGGTACAGCTTATCCAAGATTGGGGAAACAACTATCTGTACTTGAAGCAAGTGGGATCTATAACAAGAGTCAATCTAAAAGATCACACTTATAGAGATGTCATGAAAACACCCATCCAAGAGTTTGGTTCAGTCTCCCATCCTGGTTAAACAAAGACACTCCTATTTGGATGTGTGGAGCTTCAGAAAATGGAAGCTTAAGACATGAAGAATGTATCCTAGAAAGGGACTGCACAGACAAAGCCTACGTACCTGAACCCTTTCTAGAGCATTTGTTTGAGCCATTCGAGTGGACTTAAATTTTAGCGTCAATGGATGTATGTGTGAATACGTCTATGCCTACTCAATATTGCAATGAGGATGGCTACGACATAATTCCCATCCAAATGATTTCAATCCTCAACATTGAAAACAAAGACAAGGAACCCAAGGGATTAATGAAAGCTAAACAAGTCTTTTCAGACCTCTATTACGATGCAACTGATGAGTTAGATGAACACTCAACTACCTCAGAAGATTTCGAGTCAGAAAAAGAGCATACGAGAGCTAAGTTACTCTTTAAAGGAGGGGAGGAAAAGTTTTTTGACTTTCCAAACGAGAAATCAAGAAGAAAAAAGTGGTATAGACGAAAGAGAGACATTGGAATTGTGAAAACACGACCTATGTCATAAGTCTCCAGTAAAACACAATTCTTGATGCAGATAAATGCAAATGACTGCGTCAAGGACAAAATAACTGGTAGATATTCTTCAAACAAAAACTCAGAAATGTCTCAAACATTGAGAAAAACAAGGAAGGGTACTCAAGAAAAATCACAGGATAAGAAACCACTTATGACCAGAGTCGAGCGGAAAAAGAAGTATCAAGAGTTGAAAAAAGCTCTAAAGGAGATATACACAACCGAAATGGAAACCACGGAAGAGGATGGTAAGGATGTAATGCATGTTCCATCCCATTACAAAAAGTATACTCTCCAAGACTGAAAAATCATAGTTGAACAACCTGTTAGGGAACTACGGAAACAGGGCGAGTCTTACGAAGGGCCTGAAAACGCTAAAAAGATAGATTTGGCTGAACCAAGAGAAGAGCCTAAACCTGCTTACATTGCGAATGACCTAACAGAAGAAGAAGAAAATCTTTTTCTAAGCTTGTTAAAGGAATACCGAGATATCTTCGCTTGGTCTTACAAGGATCTCAAGGGTGTTGATCCAGAAATCTGTCAACATACCATACCCATGAGAGATGATGCGAAACCAAGTAGACAGAGACCATACACATATAAAGAAACATTTGCCAGGAAGATAAGAAGATATTGAAAAACTAAAGGAAGCCGAATTCATTTACAAAATTGAATACACAGATTGGGTGTCTCCAATTGTGGTAGTACCCAAGAAAAATGAAAAATTACGAGTGTGTATTAATCTCAAAAAGGTGAATGCAGCTACCATTAGAGACAACTTTTCTCTTTCGATAACTGAGCATGTTTTAGAACGAGTTGCAGGAAAAGAAGCTTACAGCTTCTTAGACAGATTTTTGGGATACAATCAACTTTTGGTTGACCCAAAGGATCAACACAAAACTACTTTTGCAACAGAATGGGGTATATTTGCCTATCGGGTTATGCCATTTGGGTTAACTAATGCTCCAACCACGTTTCAAAGGTTGATGAGCCATGCTTTCAAAGAATATCTTAGAAAATTCTTAGAAGTATATATGGATGATCTATGCGTACATTCATCAATCCGGGCTGATCATTTTGAACACCTCAAAAAGGTATTTGAAAAAAGGACTTTATAGGAGTTGCTTAAATCCTGAAAAGTGCACATTCATGGGAAGACAAGGAAAATTCTTGGACATATAGTGTCTAAAAATGGCATAGCTACTGATATTGAGAAGATTCATGTCATTGCTGATTTGCCTAGACCAACAACAGTAAAGGGGGTACAAGCCTTCATGGGACATTGTGGATATTATTGACGGTTCATCTACATGTACGCTATAATTGCAAAACCCATGTATAGCTTGATTACGCACTTTGAATGGGTCGAGGCATGTGAAGAATCCTTCATGAAGCTTAAGCAAGCTCTCACCTCAGCTCCAATGTTGAAAGCACCAGATTGGGATAAGGTATTCCACGTACATGTAGATGCTTCTAATTTTGCTATTGGTTGTATACTAGCTCAACCAGGAGACGGAAAAATTGACTTGCCTATTTCTTATGCTAGCCGGCAATTGAACATGGCAGAAAAGAATTACACCACCACCGAAAGAGAAGGACTAGGAACTATCTATGCCGTTAAAAAGTATAGACATTACCTATTAGCCAACAAGTTTGTGTTTTTTGTGGACCACCAAGCTTTGTTGTATTTGGTCAACAAGCCACGCAGCACAGGGAGAATAGTGAGATGGTTCATCATTCTTCTTGAATTTGACTTCACTTTGGTTGTAAAAAAAGGCACTACACATCAACGAGTAGATCATTTGTCAAGGATTGTTTTAGAAGAATCACCTAAAGGGGTAGATGATGATCTACTATATGCCTATTTTTTCTCCGTAGAAATGATACCTAGATGGTCAAAAAACATTGTGTCATTAATGACAATAGCTCAAGTGGATTCACAAATACCACTCCCTATCACAAGCGGATTAATTGAGCAATCGGCTATGTATCAATTACTAGCTGGAAGGCTACACAAAAGGAATCGGGACGGGATATTGATTTTATGCATTAACCCTGAAGAAAAAGAACAGTACCTAAGTCAAGCACATGTTACCATAGTAGGACTTCACTTTGCGGAAGACCAAGCTATGCAACAAATCTTGAGACTGGGAGTATTTTGGCCGACTATGAGGAGAGATGTTAGATCTTTTGTAAAGTATTGCCCTCAATGTCAAAAACAAACAGCCATACCTCATGTAACATTGTTTCAAATGTCACCTGTTCCTAAGTGGAGTAATTATCTGGTTACTTACCTATCGAGCCGAACATTTCCTGAGGATATGAGTAAACGCCGTCCAAGAGCAATTGAAACTGAAGCAAGAGACTATGCTCTTATTGCGAACGAATTGTATCGGAGAGGTAAAGATCAACATTTGCGTCTTTGTGCAAATGAAAATGAGTATATTTCGATTATAGAACAAGCACATGCTGGATTAGCTGGAGGTCACTTTTCTAGTGAGACCACCGCAAGAGCAATCTTGATGGCAGGCATATGGTGGCCAACACTTTTTGCAGATGCTAAAGAATATGTTCGAAGGTGTGATGCTTGTCAATGAGAAAAAATGCCAACACGAGTAGATAGCATGCCCTTAAGACCAATGATGGGGGCTATAGCTTTCACAAAATGGGGTATTAATTTTGTTGGACCTATACAACCACCTGCTTATAGAACCCAAGCTCAATATATCATTGTAGCTACAGACTATTTAACCAAGTGGGGCGAGGCTAAAGCAACTCAAATGAAGGATGCCAAAACCACTGCTGCATTCTTATATGAGTATGTATTCATGAGGTATGAATTGCCAATAGAGATTGTCAGTGATCGGGAAACTCATTTCCTCAATGAGGTAATAGAGTATTTGCTTAATGAGTATGCTCATCCATAACAAGTCATCTCCCTATCACCCACAAGCAAATGGACAAGCTTAGCATACAAATAAAATTCTTAGCTCGATACTGACTAAAGTGGTTAGTTCAGGATGGACAGACTGAGAAATGAATCTCCATGCTGCTTTATGGGCTTATCGAGTTTCATTCAAAACAGCTTTAAACGCCACACCCTTTAACTTTGTTTATGGTCTTGATGCCATACTGCCAATAGAATTTCTATTGCCGACATTAAGGGTAGCACAGAATCTTGAGTAGACTGGTCACGAATTGTCAGAAAGACTCGAAGATTTGGAAAAGCTAGACGAGCAAAGGCTAACTGCTGTAGCTCATATCTACGCGCAAAAGCGGAAACAAAAACAGTTTTTTGATTCTCATCACAAAAATCTTCAAGAAAGGGGACTTAGTTCTAGTTTATTCCCTTAAGCAATACATTTTCAAGTTTAAGAAAAAGGGAAACGGACCGTTTATCATTGAAGATGTATCTCTAAGTGGAGCAGTAAAATTGTCCATCCTAGATGGTGAACCAATGGCTAATTGGATTAGTGGATGTTGTTTAAAGAAATACAATTTGCCACTAACCAATGTATTGCTAGAAAGAGTGCATGCATCCAAACAAAGGAAGATCAAATGACAGCAGGTTATTGATAAAGCCCAAGAGAAATCTCGACTTCGGGGACTCAAGCGGAAAGCTGCTCTCAAGAATCATCAAATACTGAGTCCCATTAACACTCTGGAAATAGATGATCGACAATGGGAATTACCTAAAGACGTAGTTTCAACAGATGATGAGACTGGTTAGACGGAATGGATCTGCGCATAAATGTACAGCTCAACAATCATAGCACCAATGCTTTGGTCGACATAGGAGCTAGAGTAAATGCAGTCAGTTTTTCCACATACAAGAAGGCAAAAATTCAAGCATTGATGACAGGAATAGCGACAATCAAAGGATGCAACAAGAACGCAACTCCAACATTGGGAGTAGTCAACTTGAATGTGATAGAACACGGATGTTCATGTCCTCATCAATTTGCATGCTTACCAAATGAACACATGAATGAAACGATGATTCTTGGAATTCCCTAGATGCTGATGCATGCTTTTCACAACCCCCCAAAAGTCGTCACTTGTACATAGACAAGAGGAAAAAAAAACAGAAAAAATAAAAAAAAATCATCTTGCATTTTGAAGGCTTCTAGCTCCATGCGTGATGCTAGTGCGGACAGAAAATTATAGCTAGTTGACAAGATACGCTTGGTGATGCTGCCTAATCATGACTCAGTTTTTTTTTGCATGCATGAGCTTCACATGGGAATGAGTTTCATACATTGGTGAACTCCATTTGTAAAGGGAATGGGAGTTAATTTTACTTAGGGAAAGAGTGAAGTTTGGAGGTCAAGTGGCAGGATCCACCATTCCAGGATTTTCGATTCAAAAATTTCCTTGTGTATAGATAAGATGCTTGATGACATCACGGGCCCTTGAGGTATCCTGCGGTGTCAAGCTCATGTGGTGCATAATGGAAGACTCCAAAGCAAGGTGCATGTGATGTGGGCCACCTTCCCCTTTGGCTCATAAGGAAAACAAGAAAAACAAGCCTATTTTAAAATCAATTTTTCCAATAGTTTTCTAAAATTATGGATCCCATATCATAAGTAGACCCCCCTAGGACCCCCTCCACGCCCTCCCCTTGCCACCTACCCTCAAAATTCGGATGTAACCCTTTGGGACCCATATTGGAGCCATTTCATCTATTTTGGGCCCTTTTTCCTATCACCTAGTCTTCACTTATTTTGCTCTATTCATGTTCTTCCTCACACACACTTAGTTTTGCACAAAACTACCTTCACTCTTCATTCCCAATCAGCCCTCCCAAGCTTCCATGGTTGCACTTCATCACCTTCCCCTTTCTTGTAAGGATGTGCACTAGTTAACTACACACATGCACTAGTTAACTACACACACAATCACACAAGTATGGATTCAATATGAATTCCTATCTTTCATCACAAATCCCACTTCACCCCACTCAAGTCAACCATAAAACTCAAAAAAATCCATCTCTTCACCTCCCACTCTCACTCATTCTCATATATATACATCTACCTCTTTAGTATGCCTCATTAATCACTTCCCTCTACCAACAATGGTGAGATGAGAACTCAATGTATTCAAAGGCTCAAGGGTAAATAAAATTTCTGCAAGTGGGTGATAAAGAAGCACCATTACAAGTGGCAAGGAGAAGCTTCTAGGAGAAACATCCACAAGGACAAGGTGGTGGCTCCCAAGGCATCTCAGGTTGCCCCCCCGGTTTAGCCTTGTAAATTGTAATTATCCCTAAATATAATCATGCAAGAAAATCTATATAAAGAACCCCAATCTCAGCCAAAGGGGGATCTCCACATTGTATATTTCCTTCACTAAGTACTTGAGTGCAACACTAGGGCACCACTAATGTATTGGGAGGCGGGGTTTTATGTATATCTTGTCATTAGCAAGTTATATTTGTGTGTGAGCTTTGCTACTTGCAACCTTTCCTTTGATGGAGTTGTGATGCTTACCCTTATTCCACTCCACATTGAAGTTTTCATAATGTTTAGTCTCTTTGCTTGTGAGTATGTGTGTAGAGTATGAGTGAGTATGTCACAGATTGTGGAGGCTTGAGACTATAGTGAAGCATTGCATTGTATTGTCATTGATCCTTCTTCCATTCATTCTCTCCACTCTCCAACACATTTCCATTACCTTCTCTTCTCATTCTTCTTCTTCTTCTTCTCTCTCTCTCTCTCTCTCTCTCTCTCTCTCTCTCTCTCTCTCTCTCTCTCTCTCTCTCTCCTCTTCCTCAATCACATAAGCACACAATTGCCCTTGCTATTGCAACCATTTAACACAGTTGGTCAAGAGAGGTCTTGAATAGGCACCCCTGCAAGCCTCCCACAACACAAGAGTGGTTCCCTCATACCATCATCCTTCCATTTGGATTTCTTTCACGTACGCATTCTCACTTGGGTGTTAGAAGTTAACCTGATGAGGCTACAACATGAGTGCGTATCCCAATGCCTTTGTGCATGTGTACTATGTGCTGATTCTCACTTTGCGTCCTAGCAGAACTTTTAGCTAGGTGGTGCCGCAAAGTTTTTTTTGCCCTCCCTTGATGAGGTTCGTGTGCATCGTCTTGGTGTAGAGGCCACCAAGTTTTTTTTGCACGCCTCATTAAATGGTGCCCCCACCGAGGAGGGTTTGCTAAGCCTTTAGTTTCCTTGCAAATGAGTGAAGAAACCTCGACAAGCACACTTGAGGTAGAGGCTTTTTATGTCGACATCCATACTGACGAGTGCGTCCACATCAAGGGAGGAAAGAGAGTAGTCAAACCTCTTTTTTCTGAAGAATCCTCAAAGAAGAAGAGAGCCATAACCACTCCTAAGTGGCCCAAGGGTGTTGCATGAGTGGAAGGAAGGGAAGGGTCTAGACAAGCTTGAAAGTACATGGTACGCAAAGGGAAGGAGGAACTTGGAGATGCTGGTGCTTCAAGTTCAAAGCTCGTTTCAAACACAGTAGTGAAGATTCCAGCCAGGCTACCATGGAGGCCGTCCTCTGAGGCGAAGCGACGTAAGGTTGCATACCGTTTTGCAGCCTGTGTGCGAGTGAAACCAGTACACTTTGTCAACCCCGAAGCAAGGACATCAAGTGCACTTCCATGTCCAAAGGAAGTGTGGTTCGGCTATTGTCATCGCTGCTTTGGAGAGCGGGTTGAGAGTCTCCTTGCTCTTCCCTTACAACTCATCTTAAAGAAGTTGTCCGCCACAGATGCAATAGAGTGGACTGGGGGAGATTTACACCTAAATGGAGTGCTCTTCATGCAACGGTTTGATTTCGGCAACTACCTGCAATTGTTTTAGCAAAAAACCTCGGAGTTGTCAAGCACGTCGTCATCACTCCCTACGTGATGGTAGCTGAGGAGTTTGGTAAGGTGGAAATCATGAAGGGTTGTGATCTATTGTGGATATACAACTTGTCAAGGCCAAGAAGGTGCGACTGCAGTAAGTTTTTACCCCGTGATCATGGATAACGGGCCACAATTTTTTCCTTTTAGCTTCCTACGTCATATGCATGTGAACATATATGTCGATAGGAAAATATCTACGAGCAAAAAATAGCCTTCTTGTTTGAACCCCAAGTATTAGATGAAATCCTTACATCCCCACATCCTATCATCCTACCTCTACTGGATTATCATCACTCATTTGATGTATCTATTTTCATTTTGTTCTAGCTCCTTGATCATTAAACTCAGTTCCAGCCCGTTGTACAAACCATTGTGATTTTCAAATCATTATATATATATAAAGATTTCAAAAAAGAAAAAGAAAAAGGGGTGTTGCAATTTTGAGATCTTGAGCAGATGGCTTTCCCAAACTTCTATGGGAAGTCAGGTGAAGTTGCCTTTGATTTTCTCGACAATCTAGAAATGGCCTTCTTGGTATCCGGGTGAGATGAGGAAGCTACTAAGGTCAGGGCCTTCCCACTGGTTTTGCGGGAGGGGGCCAAGGCTTGGTACCAGATGCTCCCTTTAGACGTGAGGGAGGATTGGGAGAGATTAAAGATGACTTTTCTCAACAACTATCAACATCAAGAGTCCCCAGATGAAATCTCGAGACAACTTCAGAACTCCATCAGTCTTTGCCAACTAATTATAAGGCATACGAAGATTAGTTTCTCAAGCTTTGGGAGAAGTGGTCATCCTCCTTAGGCGAGGGAGAAAGGGCACTTGGTCTTAAGAAGGACTTCTTTTTAGCACGACTTTATTCGATCTTGCGAGAAAAAGTGAAAGGGAAGTTTCCAACTTCCTATGATCAAGCCATTCTTCATGCAAGAGAGACGGATCGTAAGCTGAAGTTCCAAGCTCACTGGCGAGGAGGAATCGAGCCTCCACCAATGGCACAACAGCCAGGGCCAGTGGGAGGGGTGGCCCCAACCAACCCCGAAATTGCACAACAGGAGCTATTGCAACAGATTACCAATCAGTTGGAAAGCCTCTCCTTAAACTTGGTTCAAGGTGTGAGACCCCCACCACCAGCCAATGGAGCTAATCGTGAAGGTGGTCAATTGCAAGCTAGGGAATATGTATGCTACAATTGTGGGCAGGTAGGTCATGGTATGTATTATTGCCCCTTTCCTTGCCAAGGGGAATGGTAATCCACGAAGCCTACCCCGACAACAAGTAACTCCTCCGCATGATAGGCCACAAGCAAGGCCTGTCACACCCATGGCACCACCAATACAGATATTAAGGCCCCCGGCACCACCACCACTCGCACTAGCGGAAATTCCCCCACTCCCTCTTGGGGGTGAGGAGCGGGCAGTATTAGTCATTAGCCTAGATCATGGCAAAGATAAGGGGAAGGAAAAGGTGAGTGAAGCTGACGCAATGCCAATCAAAAGGGTACGGAGACATAAATCTGATGAGATGGATGCCTTAGAGCGGGAAGAGGTTCCTCAAGAAGGATCATCACAAGCTCCCAAGGATGCAAAGAAAAGGAAAAATAGGTCTAGGAGACACATTGGCTTGGAGGATTTTCCACTTGGAGTGGGATATTTACCATATGACCTTGTGGCAGATGTTAGTAAGCAAGGGCCGAAGATCACTTGGCAGCAACTCCTTCATCTCTCACCTAAGATGAGGAGGGCTTGGTCCAAGATGGTGATCACTAGGAGAGCTAAAGGTAAGTCTGTTGGGGCCATTAGTGCCCAAGGAATCAAAGATATTGTACCAGTAGTAGAGGGTGAGATCAAGGAGCAATGGATCTCTAACGCTTATGTGGATGGAGGAGTAGAAATTTGTGTAATGACAGAAAAGCTTATGCACAGACTTGGGTTAGAAGTGAATGACCACACTTCCTTGCCGGCAAAGATGGCAAACAAAGTTCGTGTTGCATGTGTAGGCAAGGTAAATGGAGTAAGGGTGTCGGTTTTTGGGGTGAGTGTGTCAATAGATGCATATGTGATCTCTACCAAGGGGGAGGGCTACCCATTAATCCTTGGGAGGCCTTGGCTCATGGCAATGAAGGTTAGGAAAGACTAGGAAACTGGAGCCATTGGAGTTGCGGCTAAAAAGCAAGTCTGGTGGGAAGCAGCAAAAGATTGTTTATGACATGAAGTTAGGTAGGCAATAGAATCTAGAGCTAGAGTCTTCTGCGGATGAGTGGAGTACGAGTGATTACTCCTCATCTGATCAGCAGACGTCCGAGGATGAGGCAAGTTCTCTAGAGGTGATGGGTATACTACTGCGAGATCCAGAAGAGGAGAAGAGCCAAGACATCCAAGGTGAAATAGATGAAAAAGGACTAGAGACCATGCTAGCCAAGGACTTACCTCAAGAGGAAAGGGAGTCTTACATATAGGTCTTAAAGAAACATGTTGGCCTTTTCATCACAGATTATGAGCACATCAAAGGGGTCACGGTGACACAACATCGCATTCAGCTTAAGGAAGGTAGTAGACCAGCCGTGCAGAAGCTAAGCAGGCTTGGAGTGGTCCAGCAAGACGCACTGCGAAAGGAGGTAAAGAGGCTGCTTAAAGCAGGTTTGATTTATCCCGTAGAGGATTCAGAATGGGTATCCCCAATGGTGGTAACTCCGAAGAAAAATGGTAAGTGGAGAGTGTGTGTAGATTACAAGCCACTAAATGCTGCCACAAAGAGGGACTCCATTTTCCTCTCCCTTTTCAAGATGATATCTTGAATGAAGTGGTAGGTCATGAGAGGTATACTGTGTGTGATGGGTATTCATGGTATTTTCAGATAAGGATTGCAGATGAAGATCAACGGTTGACAAAGTTTACTACACCATGGGGATGTTTTGCATATAGGGTTATGCCATTTGCCTAACTAATGCCTCAGCTACCTTCCAACAATTCATGAATTTGGTTTTTCAGCCCTATTTTGGTAAGTCTATCAGAGTCTTCATTGATGACTTTTGCATCTATAGCTCTAGAGAATTACACTTGAGCAAGATAGATGAAGGGTTTACACGACT
This sequence comes from Adiantum capillus-veneris, assembly GCF_014529385.1. Lineage (NCBI taxonomy): Eukaryota > Viridiplantae > Streptophyta > Polypodiopsida > Polypodiales > Pteridaceae > Adiantum > Adiantum capillus-veneris. The sequence continues at coordinate 112,833,160 of NC_140949.1, read as the reverse complement.
AGCTCAATTGGGAGGGCAAGTCAACAAGGATAAGTGCCACATTGGAGAATCCAAGGTAACTCTTTTGGGTCATGTAGTGTCTGAGAAAGGGATAGAAGCCGATCCCGAGAAAGTGAAGTCACTCCTTGATCTACCTTCACCTTCAAACATGAAACAATTGGTATCATTTTTGCAAAAGGTACGCTATTTGAGTCGCTTCATTCATCTCCTTTCATAGGCAATCTATCCACTGCAACAACTCACAAGGCAAGCTACCTTGACATGGGATGGGAATAGTGAGAGGTGTTTTGAGGAGGTTAAGAAAATTTTGGGATCTTTACCTAGTGGTCTTGCAACCTTGCTGGGAGGAGACCTTCTATGTCAACCCTAGCCTTGGCTGCGAGGCATTGGGGCTAGTTTTGGTGCAAAAGGACCCAAAGACACTCTTGATGAGACCTGTCTATTTTGTAAGTAGAGTTTTCGAAGCTTTGCTTTTTGCTTCTCTTTTTGCCTTTTCTGTCCTCCTTGCTCGAGTCAGAAGAGCTAGAGGGATTCACCTCTACAAAACAGTTGGTCTTGGCATTTAAATTTGCGGTGGAAAAGTTTAGGGCTTACTTGTTACCAAAAAGGTTTGTTGTGGTTACCACTGAGGATGTTTTCCCGTATGCTTTGCAACACATGGAACTATTCCCAAGGATAGCAAAATGGGTGGTGCAGCTACAGGAGTTTGATTACACACTACAAGTGGAGATAACTACTTGGGCATGCCTAGTAGATGTGCTAACACAACGATGCTATGAAAGACCAGAGAAAGTGCAGCCTAGCAAGACTTCCCCCTTAGCTGAGCCTGAGCTTCTTTTGGAGGCTCACAATTTATACTTTGATGGTGCCTACAAATGGGTAAAAGATAGAGCGTCAACAGGAATTGTTTTGTTAAATCCTTTGGGAGAATTTTTTTTTTGCAAAGGGTTTTAGCTGGAAGAGGCTCACTCTAATAATGAGGCAGAGTATAAGGCTCTCATCTTGGGGTTACAATGGTGTCTCTCCAATGACATAACTAGGTTAAATGTTTTTGGTGATTCCATGTTGATAGTGAAACAAATGATAGGGGTGTGGGCTTGTAAGAGTGACAAACTAGCTACCAAAATGAGGGAGGCCAAATCTCTAATGAGGAAGTTTGAGGGTGCACGAATCCACTTTGTGCCAAGGGGGAAGAAAAAGAAGCAGATGCATTGGCTACAGAAGAGTTGCAAATTGTCATGTTGGGGGCTGTCATTGTAAAGGTCCCACTATTTCAAGGCAAATAAGAACTAGAGGACATTCTCTATTTCTTGGAGCACTGCAAGGCTCCTAAGCACATGAGTGGCAATGAACGGAGATGGCTAGCTAGGAAGGCTACCAGGTACTGCATAGTGAATGAAGATTTGTACTGCAGAGGAAAGGATGCACTATTCAAAAAAGTGCCTTCTACCAAAGAGATCAAGGGGATTCTAAGTAGTTGTCATGAGGGAGTGTGTGGTGGGAATTTTGCTCAAGAAATCACCAGTAGGAAGATTCTCCAAGCTGCTTTGTTTGGCCAAGTCTACACCGAGATGTGCAACACTGGTGCCGCACTTGTGAGGTCTATCAAAAGGTTGGTCCTAGGAGGTGATGGGGGCTTTTCACAAGCCAAGCTCCCATACCCCTCTTCTCTCGTCCCCACCCCATGAAAACCCCTCTTAGGGAGGGAGTGATAAAAAGCATTGGAAAAAGTAAGAAAAAAAATAAAGTATGACTATGTAAATATATGAGAAAGGTAAAATTGGCCACCTCATGCCTGCGGGGCAGCCCATCCCCACCTTGCCTCCTTTTTCTTCACTGTTGCCCCGCCGTGTGTCCCTTTTCCTCTCCTCCACTCAAAAGGTCAACCCCCTCTCTCTTCCCCTTGTCCTTTCTCCTTTCTCTCCCCCCTCAAGCTACCCCACCTCTCACCAATAATGCACCAACTCACATGCAACTTACCCTATCTTCCAAAATAGTATACCCCACCCCCTCTTTCTCTCTCCTATCATATCCCATGACCCAAATACCCCCCTCTTTCTCTAAAGGGCGCCATGTCTCTTGTCTTGTAGCTAAATAACCTCCCCCACACTCACACACACTCAGTTTCACTGAAAAAGGTGCCCACAGACCCATCCCCACCCAGTGGTTACCTGATTTTTCTTGTGTTCACACACTCTGCACACAGATTCACCTCTGAACACACTCCCCTCTCTCCCCTCTTGTAATTACTTTATTCTCTATGTCACCTCTCACTTTTTTTCATCAACCCATCTCTCTCTCTTAGTCTCTCTCTCATGAGAGTGCTGTTTTGGCACATATACACACAGTCAGACAAGTGGGGCCCACAGTCACATGGCCTATGTAGATAATGATTTCTTCATTTCTAAATTCTAGAATTTCTCCCCCCTCCTCCCCTATATAAAGAGGGGTCACCATCACACTAAACACACACACCATCACCAAAGAGTACACTATGCACTGTGTGTGCCTAGTGCACACACACACACCCACACCATCACCATCACCGCAATCACCATGCTCATCTTGAGCATGACCTCTACACCCTTGGGCTATTGAAGATGAAGGGAAACTAAATGAAGGATGATGGCCGTAACCCTCGTGCGAGTCTTCGCCATCAACTCCCACCTATCCGCCATGTGCTCTACCACGCTCTCCCTTCTCATTCCCCTACCCTATGCTCCCCATTTCATCGCCTTATTCTCTAAATAAAGCTTGAGGTTTTGTGAGTATATTTTCTTGCAATGTTTTGCCCATGTGAGGTGTGCGGAATCGTCACCTAGTCTTGTGTTTGGAGTGAGTTTGTGTATGTGTGAAAGGTGTGCGGATTCGCCATCCTTTTGTGGTGCCTAAGTACTAAGCCGCTATACCCCCTCCCTCACTCTCTCTCTCTCTCTCTCTCTCACTTGATCTCATTCCCTTTCCTCTTCATCATTGCTCCCAAGCATCCATCTCTCTTGGATGAAAACTTTGTTATGGTGGTGTGTTGTTTGCGTCCTAGCCGCTGAAGCTAGGTGGTGCCCCCTGTTTGCTTTACCATGACAGGCTCGAGGCGCGCCATTCGGTCCCTGGTGTTTTAGAGGCCGTCGGGGGTTCGGGGTTCGCTTTGCTCCCGTCAGAGGTTAGCCTATGAGAAGCAGAGTCCTATCGCACCTTATGGCCCATTTGAAAAATGGGGTATTGATGCAATCGGACCATTACCATGCACGCAGTCCGGAAAGGAGTATGTCCTCATGTGGGGGTGGACTACATGACTAGGTGGGCAGAGGCACGCTCTACTAGGAGGATCACTTTTAAAGATGTGGGTGACTTGATCTTTGAGTGCATTTGTTGTAGGTTTGGTAGACCTTTGGAGATCCTATCTGATAGAGGACCTGGGTTGTGACCAGATCTAGTAGGGGAATTAATGGAAAAATTGAAGATAAAGCGTAGGCACTCTACTCCTTATTATCCTCAATGTAATGGGTTGGTTGAGAAGGTAAATGTCCTTATTTGTAAAATTATCACTAAGCAAGTGCATATGCACCCAAAGGCCTGGGACAAACACTTAGCTGTAGCACTCTGGGCTTACAGAACATCTTTCAAGACCTCTTTGGGGTACACCCCTTTTCACCTAGTGTATGGTCAAGAGGCTCTTCTACCCATAGAGGTAGAGTTGGCAAGTCTACGAGTTTTAAAAGCCTACCATGAGAATGATCAAAAGAAGAAGGTGGAGCAACGAATCATCGACTTAGAGCGGCTAGAACTAGATGGAGAATCGGCAATTAAACATTATGCTACACAGGCAGAGAAGCGACCAAAAAAGTTCAATAGCCAGTTGATAAAGAAAGGTATCAAAGAGGGATCTCTTGTGCTACGGTATGACAACCGATTCGACCATAGGAAGGATGGTAAGTTTTTGTTGAAATGGGAGGGGCCTTTTGTGGTAGTGCAAAAGTTCCTAAATGGAAGTTATAGGCTAGGAGATCTGGATGGAAATTTTCATCAAACCCCAGTAAATGGATGGCAGCTTAAACCATACAATTGCAGATTAGTTAAGGAGTGTGCTGACACTTTTCTATGCATTGCTGATAACCTTTCAGATTGGGACACAGGCTAGAGACATGAATGTCTCCAGCCATCAGGGGAGGGCTATATGATGCATGCTTTTCACGACCCCCCCCCCCCCCCCCCCCAGAAGTCGTCACTTGTACATAGCCAAGAGGAAAAAACAAAAAAAAAAGAGAAAAAATTTCAAAAAATTCATCTTGCATTTTGAAGGCTTCCAGCTCCATGCGTGATGCTAGTGCGTACAGAAAATTATAGCTAGTTGGCAGGATACGCTTGGGGGATGCTGCCTAATCATGACTCGGTTTTTTTCGCATGCATGAGATTCACATGGGAATGATTTCCATACATTCATGAACTCCATTTGTAAAGGGAATGGGAGTTAATTTTACTTAGGGAAAGAGTGAAGTTTGGAAGGTCAAGTTGCTGGATCCACCATTCCAAGGTTTTCTATTTAGAAATTTCCTTGTGTACAGATAAGATGCTTGGTGACATACGGGCCCTTGAGGTATCCTGAGGTATCAAGCTCATGTGGTGCATAATGGAAGACTCCAAAGCAAGGTACATGTGATGTGGGCCACCTTCCCCTTTGGCTCATAAGGAAAACAATCCTTTTTTTAATCATTTTTTCCAATAGTTTTCTAAAAGTATGGATCCCATATCATAAGTAGACCCCCCTAGGACCCCCTCCACGCCCTCCCCTTGCCACCTACCCTCAAAATTCTGATGCAACCCTTTGGGACCCATATTGGAGCCATTTCATCTATTTTGGACCTTTTTTCCTATCACCTAGTCTTCACTTATCTTGCCCTATTCATGTTCTTGCTCACACACACTTAGTTTTGCACAAAACTACCTTCACTCTTCATTCATAATCAGCCCTCCCAAGCTTCCATGGCTGCACTTCATCACCTTTCCCTTTCTTGTAAGGATGTGCACTAGTTAACTACACACATGCACTAGTTAACTACACACACAATCACACAAGTATGGATTCAATATGAATTCCTATCTTTCGTCACAAATCCCCCTTCACCTCACTCAAATCAACCATAAAACTCAGAAAAATCCATCTCTTCACCTCCCACTCTCACTCATTCTCATATATATACATCTACCTCTTTACTATGCCTCATTAATCACTTCCCTCTACCAGCAATGGCGAGATGAGAACTCAATATATTCAAAGGCTCAAGGGTAAATAAAATTTCTGCAAGTGGGTGATGAAGAAGCACCATTACAAGTGGCAAGGAGAAGCTTCTAGGAGAAGCATCTACAAGGACAAGGTGGTGGCTCCCAAAGCATCTCAGTTTGCCCCCCCGGTTTAGCCTTGTAAATTGTAATGATCCCTAAATATAATCATGCAAGAAAATCTATATAAAGAACCTCAATCTCAGCCAAAGGGGGATCTCCACATTGTATATTTCCTTCACTAAGTACTTGAGTGCAACACTAGGACACCACTTGTGTATTGGGAGGCGGGGTTTTATATATATCTTGTCATTAGCAAGTTATATTTGTGTGTGAGCGTTGCTACTTGCAACCTTCCCTTTGATGGAGTTGTGATGTTTTCACTCCACATTGAAGTTTTCATGATGTTTAGTCTCTTTGCTTGTGAGTATGTGTGTAGAGTATGAGTGAGTATGTCACAGATTGTGGAGGCTTGAGACTATAGTGAAGTATTACATTGTCCTTCTTCCGTTCATTCTCTTTACTCTCCAACACATTTCCATTACCTTCTCTTCTTATTCTTCTCTCTCTCTCTCTCTCTCTCTCTCTCTCTCTCTCTCTCTCTCTCTCTCTCTCTCTCTCTCTCTCTCTCTCTCTCTCTTTCCTCTTCCTCAATCACATACGCACACAATTGCCCTTGCCATTGCAGCCATTTGACAGAGTTGGTCAAGAGATGTCTTGAATAGGCACCCCTTCAAGCCTCCCACAACACAAGACTGGTTTCTTCATACCATCATCCTTCCATTTGGATTTCTTTCATGTACGCATTCTCACTTGGGTGTTAGAAATTAACCTGATGAAGCTGCAACATGAGTGCGTATCCCAATGCCTTTGTGCATGTGTACTATGTGTTGATTCTCACTTTGCGTCCTAGCCTAACTTTTAGCTAGGTGGTTCCTGAAAGTTTTTTTTGCCCTCCCTTGATGAGGTCTGTGTGCATCGTCTTGGTGTAGAGGCCACCAAGTGTTTTTTGCACGCCTCAATGTGAACATACAAAGCGGTACCAGATTGGGATACAAATCATGTAAAGCTATCACCTAGAGGAGGGCAACTTATTGTTCCAATTGCACCAAGCAAGGAGGAATGGAAAAGAAGCAATCACCAGACCAAACCAAGAAGTAGTCAATCTTCTCCTTCCCCTCGACAACCAAATGCTACATATAGCATGCAAGGAGTCAGGAAAATTTGGGTACCAAAAGCACAGTTTAAGCATAAGCCGATTCAGATCTGGGTGCCTAAAACTGCACCGATAAAACAAAAGAAGGTTCCAAGGGTTAAAACATAGAGACGGGCATTTGCAAGCAAGGAACCTAATGCGGAAATGGTTTGGAAGAAAAAGAAGCACTTATCTTCTCCACAAACCGCGAAACCAATCAAGCAATGGTGAGTTAAGTCTCAAAAGACTCCAACACACCAGGCAACACCAAGCTGACCAGGCTACCAATGGCGAGAAAAAGCTCGACAACAGTCAAAAGTGCTACCAATAGCTCAAGCAATCAGTGTGCTTAAGCATCTTGATGGTACAATCAAATAGAGAGCACACAAGCTACAAGATTTGCTCTTTGGAAGACATTAGCAGCAAACCTCGACATCGGAAACCCTTGAGTTAATGACTCAAGGCCCAGCTCTTGCACATCATATTGGTTTGAATTGCATTGATCTTCATAGCATGATAGAGCCAAACACGGCTATGCATAGACACGATTGTTCCACCCATGCACACAGTCGTCCCGAAGTACGCCATCTAGGAGGGGTGGAAGGGCACTAAGTACTAAGTACTAAGTAATTAAGGGCAATGTTTGAAGAGGGAGGAAAAAGTTTGATGTTAATGTGTGATTTTTTTGCAAAATTACCAAATAATTCCCTTATAATTCATCATCAAGGAAAAATTCACAGATAATATCTTCTCGACGAGTGTAAATAGTGTATATACTATTAGAAAATCATAAAAAATAGTCCTTTTTTTGGGTTATTTTTCATCATTTTTATTGATAACAAGGCTTAAAAATAGCAAAATCCAACAAAAAACAATAAAGCTATGTTTTTCAAGGGATTTTATTAATTATTGGATTTTTACTTTACTTTTTTAGAGCATTTTGCTATTTTCTTTGATTTTTCAAATAAACAGATCAAAAATTGATAATAAATAGCAGAGAAGCTCATAGGGAAAAATGGAAGACACAATGGTGATCAGAAAGACAAGGCGGACAAGCACAAAAATTTTCAATGAAATTAGAAGATGGAAGTGGGAAGCCTAAATTAGGCAGCCACGCCTACTTTTGCAAAATTCTTGTAGAATGAGCTACGGGAATCCGATCGGGGAAATTTTTCAGTCTAACATAGATTTCACGGCCTAGTAGGACTAACGGGGGAATCTGGGAAAAGTTGGTTCGGGAAGTGCGGGTATGGATATCCAAGGTAGGCTAAAACCACTTCATTTCCACTTGGAGCCTTTGCAGAGAGAGATTTCGGCCTCTTTCGCGCGACTTTTCCAGAGCCCACAATTGACCATTTTCAGCGCCGTCTCACACTAGACACGAGGGATAAGTTCTTTACTCAACAATGATCTATTTTGTACGGCCGGTAGCTAGTCTAAAGCCCCAGAAAAAAACCCTAGAAACCGAGCAGTGCACGAAGACCTACGACCTAAAACTGACCATAGCGGCCTATCAGCTTGACCAAATTAGATGGGATTTGAACCATAGCATGCCCTAATATAATAGAACCTTTCTATATCGTTAGATGATCATTCAACTGGGGTCGAGGGGGTCCCCAATAGAAAAGTTAGGTTTTTGGCAAATACCAAAATTTCGACCTGACTCCACAGATGGCTTGCTTATGAGGTCCATATACAATGTATATGATTGGTTTGGTGAAATCCATCAAGCAAAGCTCTCGAAAATCAAAAAACGGCTCGAAGGTTACAAAGCGTCAAATTCGACATACGGGGTCAAACTGACTCCAAATGAGCCAGAATTGGACAGGTTGCTTCACGACTATGTTGCGGACAAGTCCAAAGCCTCAAAGTTGACCGACCAACCCAACAGGAAGTGTAGTCACAAAAAGCGGTGATTTCAGAGTCAAAAGAGCACAAAGTGATGCCGGCATGACCAAACTTGACCAAATTCAATTTAGAATTTTTATTAGGTGTATGAAACATATCTAGGTCAAAATTGGTATGTTTTGCAAAGATTTTAACACTGTTGTAAATAATCACGATTATTTACTTTTGCATCAGTTTTGCTTTGAAATTGTCACCTCACCTCACCTATCATGTGTACACACCTATTACATGCCAAAAGTCGACTATGAGACAAAATGACCAACCATTACTACAATACTACTGGCAACTTGTTGGTTTTATTCAATTCGACCAGAGATTCCTCTAGGTTCCCTTTCCTACCACTTAGCTAAGGATTTGCTACCCTTACAAAATGAGACTTAGGGATCGATCTCTCGCTGATTGAATGAGGACCATATCTCTACTCCCTAACCACTTGATCGACGTGTACAGCTGCTGCAAAATGCAAGCAATGTAATAGACAAAAAATAACCCTCAACCTCTATGCCTCTATTGTTGCTCTGCAGGGCGCATGGTGTTTGTCCGCATGTCCCTTTTCTTTGTTGCACTGTGTGCATGGTGTTCGTCAGCCCATCGCCTCTTGCACCTGATTACCCTCCTTTGCTCTCTGCCTACTTCGACGCTCGACACCAGATCTCGCTTGGTTCATTTTTTTTCATTTTTCCCATGGTAATCATCTACCCATCCCTCTGCTCTGCTGCACTCTGTGCATGGTGTTTGTCTGCCCGTCGTCTCCAACACCTGCTCACCCTCCTCTGCTCTCGGCCTTCTTTGACGTCCGCCACTGGATCTTGCTTGATTCGATTTTGTTTTTCATTTTTCTCAGCCGGGTACCCCCTACTTGTAAAATTGTCAAAAAACGCAAAGAAGTCTTTGCAAGCCAAATTTTGGATTATGGACAACATTTCTTGATCCAAATCACCTCATATCTCATACCCAAGGTCTATACAATGCCTAGAACCAATTTGTACAAAAAAAAGTCAATTTTAGAAGAAAAGTTAATAATCGCGATTATTTACTTTAGGGTCAAAATTGGGGAATTTTGATATTTTGTCATCATACATCCAAAGTACATGATGTGTTAAGCCCACTAGCCAATTTTGAATCAATTTGGAGCTCAAAATCTCAAATTTCCTATATATCTACTGTTTTAGAGACCTTAAAGCCAAAATCTGGTACCATTTTCACCCTGTGCATCCAAATGAGCCCATATTTCACTCATAGCATGTATTTGGTATATACTTCAAGCCTATAAAGCCAAGTTTGCAAAAAGTTGAAAAATTTCCTCATCTGTAAATAATCGCGCTTATTTACTTTGGTTACAAAAATTTGTTTTGACCACACAGTTTTGTTCCTTGTATGTTTTTTTTGCATCTTTGCTTGTTCAAAAATTGATTTGAAGCAAATTGGACCAAATTGTCAGCATTTCAGCCTAAAGGACATTTTTGAGATAATTCCGACAAATCTGCTAACTTTGCACTCTATTCACTAAACAGGAGCCATGCAAGCAGCGGAGAGGGCTAAAAAGAAGCTCAACCAAAAGGAGAAACTACAGGAACTGCCCGTTTATCAACTAGACCCCTAGTTAGTCAAAGCGGCAAAGGCATCCTACCTCTCCAGAGAACATTTAGAAGAGCACCACACTACAGTCTTCATTGGTAGGTTCAAAAGTGAAGAGGGGCATCAGGTGGAGTTGCAACTCCTGCCCAAAGAAGTCTATGATGTAGCTGCCAAGCCAAAAACCAAAGAAGCTAAACGCAGGCTGGGGCTCAGGGATTTCTACAAACAAGAGCATTGCATAGTGGATTTTTAGAAGGCTTATGAGCTTCTATCCACCATCAAAGAAGACGGAACTGCACAGATATCCGACACCCAAGGGAACAAGGTCGAAGTAGTGATCACAAAAGAGATAGTGGCAGAGGCACTCAGACTGCCCACATAAGGAATGACCATGCGAGCAAGGGACATAAAAACCGCAAGCACATTTACCAAAGAGACAGCCACGGCTACATTCGCTGACCTCATTCACAAACAAGTGGAAGAGCCAGCCCATTTGTACCACCAGCACTTCCATTTCTTGGCAAAAAGGCCACCAAGCTACACTACACCAAATCACACCGTGGCCACCACGTTCACTCAGGTTCTCAAGTCGACAACAAGACAACCAGTGGACCACGCAAAATATGTCTTGGCAACCTTGAAGGGCACAAAGAAGGAAGGAAAAATCATGTACTTGGGTGCGCCAGAGGTCTTGACTCGAATAGCATATCATGCCATCGGCATGGCTGACAACCTATCGCCTGTTCTAGATCAGAATACATGGATATTGGCAGCACAACCCTCTCTAAGAGCTACAAGGTTAGAAAAAAGATCGTATAAATCTGATGAAGAGTCAGTTGATAGCTCGCTGGAAAGGCATAGCAGTGAGAGCTCTGACAACGAAGAAAAGAGATCTCGGAGAGAAGAGATGAAAAGAAAAGATGTGGCCGCACACCAAGAAGAGCCAGCTCAGAACCAAGCACGCTTTGAAAGAGAGAAACATGTGTACCAGCGCAGTAGGAAAGCACACAGAAAGGGCCCTGAAAAATGGGTACCTGTTGGACTTAAAGGCCCTCGAACGAAGCATCATACAAGAAAAGAGGTGGATGATCCAACAAAGGTTTAGAAAGAAAGTACCAAGAGGCTGAATCTCTAAAGCTGAAGGAGGCAGAAGAAGCTACTAAGAAAGTCAAGGACGTGGAAGACCAAAGGCAAGCTGAGGAAACGGCTAGACAAGAACAAAGTTATGGATCTCCTCGACCCACCTCACCACCTAAAGAAGAACAAGACCATCCAATGCCTAGCCCACCACCATCACCGGCGGGAAAAGACACCAATGAAGAAGCGAAGCCTGAGAAAGACAAAGATTTTGAGTCCTCCAAACAAACAAAATCCGCACAAGAAGCTGACCAGCACGACAGACAAAAAGAAAAAGAGGCCGAGCCGGAATTGGAGAAGGCCGAAGAAGATACTCAAAAACCAGAAGAGAAAAAGGCAAGTGGATCTAAACAAGAGTATGATAAAGAAGCAGATGCGGAAAAAGAGTCTACCACTGCACATGAGATAGAACCTAAGCCAGAGAAGGAAGAAAGATTGGCACTTGAAGAGACAGCAAGGTTGGAGCCAACACCCTCTACTTCTACTCAGCCAGAAACTGCCGAGGCATCAAAGCCTCAGGATAGCCAAGAAGAAGACCAACCATCTACCTCTACACAAGAACCACCAGCAGTTACAACGCAGCAAGAAGCCACACATGAGATTGCAGGCACATCTCAGATGGCAAGACAGAAGGAGTGGCAATCAAATGACGAGGTAATAGTTAAAGTCAATGAATATGCACGGCAAATGCAAGAAATGACGGAAAGACTCCGCTCAGCAGCATTAAACCGCAGCACAAAGGCCAAGGAACTTGAGATGGTGATTGATGCTCTCCAAGGAGAGTTAGAAGACAAGATGACTGTCATCATTGACACAGAGTTAGAAGATCGCGGATGAAGACACAATGTCAATGATCCAGTTGTCAAAAGCTGAAGAAGACACACTGAAGGAGATGATCCTAGAGGTGGATGAGCAGTGGAAAGCTGCAATGGATTGGGAGTTGAGAGTTTTACACTCTATCAACGTCACTCAACTCACTCCCAATCAGATCAATGCTCAATGACATCAACAATCCCTGTCGTACCCTCTCATCAAAGTGGAATTATTACAGGTGAAAGAAAATCTGTACAAAGATATGCAAGAAGATGGTGCAGATAAAGACCACCCAAAGTGGAGGTTAAGATGGCTAAACAAGAATCCGAGATACCTGATTCTGTTCACAAGAGCACCTGCAACCCTTCAAAGAGATCCAACCTTCTGTCCTGTACCCAGAGTAAGGACATGGCAAGCGCATGAAGCACTGCAAAAGAAGAGGCCAACTTGGCTTAACTTCCCAAGGCTGCCAGCTCCAGAGAGAGGCCAAGCGACAGGTGAAAACCCTAAGGCTCACCATGTCTTTCTTCAAGAGTCTACCAGACCTCTCCTGCACCATGTTATGTAAGATCTGCAGAATGTTGCTAACATGTATACAAGATTTTAATGAGCCTGAGCAAACAAGAGCCCCATGGCTATCATTTTTGGAAGGAAACAAAGGCTTATGCTACGATCTGAGTGGGCAACCTTCAGAAGAAGTCCTTTATGGATTTTGTGCCAGATGTATGTTCTTGCCATCGAATAATATGCTGGCCTTTGAAGAAGCTTTCTACACTGGATTCTTCACCTGGCGAACAAAGATATTTGCACCGGTGATCAGCAACCTAACATCCAGGTTTGTAGGCTACTTAGCGGTGGAGCTGAAGAATAAGTTGAAAATGCAATTTTTGCAAGTGCCCGAAAAAGAACCCAAAATCAGATACCAGAAGGCAATGTATGCGCTAAAAGACTGCCTTGCCAGCCGTCAACCCGAAAACTATTTCAGCCTATAAAGCTGTGTCAAGGGACGACACAGGCGAGGATGGGGGAATGTTAGCAGCAAGCTAGCACGGACACCATTTTTCGGAGTTCATCAAATTTCCATCAGAACCCATCAAAAGCATTTTTACAGTGCATATACCTATTTTCTCTATTTTTGATATTTTTCACTTATTATTTTTAAGTGACTTTTTGTTGGGAACTGGGTAGGGCAAATTAGCAAGTGAAGTATATAAGAAAACCTAGCGCTAGCACTTTCTGGCAGAAGAGGCAGCAGGAACTCCGCGTTCAACAGACAACTTCTCAATAGGACCCCTATCAGCAACCCTAGCGTTTTTGCAACAGCAAGGACCTAGCGTTTTCAACAAGATCAACCCTGGTGTTTTCAATTGCAGATCAGCCCTACGCTTTGCATTGCAGCAACCTGGCGACAGCAAGACCAGCAGTTCCATAGTGCTAGTAGATTTTCACCGCAAGATCAGTTTTTAGCCCTAGCGTTTTTGCATCAGCATGACCTTAGCGTTTTGCACATTCTCCGCGACAAGATCCACAGTAGCACCAGCATTTTCAGATTTCAGCATCAAGACACCGCAGTAGAACCCCCAGACCTCGCATATCTCACCTTCTCGCAGCAGATCCTCGCCACACGGTTTGATCCAACGCAGTTTGCAGATTCAGTTTGAAAAACTCAGATTTTAGCATTTGCGTTTTCAACGCGTCGTCATCATATCATCGCCATCGACATCGTCACCGACATAGAGCCAAAATTCAAGAGATAAAGATTTGCAATTTGAGTCCTTAGCATTTTCGTATTTCAACCCGTCTCGTCGTTGTCCTCATCGTCGTCGACATCGTCGGCAAGTCCAAGCATTGTAGAGATTTGTGCAATCAATAGTAGACCACTCTCGCCATAGAGAGTGGGACCTTTGGAGGAGGATTTTGACAGCATTCTGGTGTCGTATTCTTCTCTCTCTATCTCTCAGTTTCAGCACCTTCATTCACAGTGTTTATCCACTTTGTTTGTGTTCATTGCACTCTCTCACTAAAGGAACGGAAGGCTCTCCCTTCCATAAGTAAAAAGAACCTTGAGCACAGTTTGGAGCACTCAGCTTGAGCAAAGTTCAACATTCACTTCCACTGCACCGTACATTGGTATTAGAGCTTTGCAGTGTTCTATATCACTCAAGGAAAGAACCACAATAATTCTTTTTGCTTGTTGCGGTTGCACGTAACCCAAGACCTCTTGGGCGTGTCGATTCCTAATCGTGTTTTTGAAGAGTGACAGGAAACCTAAGAAAGAAGGGCTTGTCCAACCTCCCCTTGTGCCTCTTTTCACTCATTGAGAGCGGACCGTGCACTTAGCGGCCGGCCAATCGAGGTGAGGTGGGAAAAAGCAACCTTGGTGTGAGCGAAAGGCCGCCAAGGGGTGCGCCCTCGGAAAAGAGAAGAACTCGGGAGAAGAAAAGATCCTTCTCTAACATAGATTGCAAGCTAAAGAAGAACCTCAAGACCCTCAAGAACCTCAAGAAGCTCAAGACCCACACGAACCCAAGAACCCAAGAACCCAAGACCCACAAGAGCCCAAGAACCCAAGACCCACAAGAACCCAAGTTTCTCGTGAACTTAAGAACCCGAGACTTTAGTGGATGGTCATCACCTGAAGCGGAATGGATACTTTGAATGGAGATGGTGAGCATGGGAGTGACGAAGAAGAGTTTTCCCCATCAAGAGGTTTTTCCAACCCTCCCCCTTCCCCATCTACGACAAGGATTGCACTAACTCCTATGGAGGCTTTGGAGCAGATGTTTATGGACATGAGGATAGAACTAGAAGTGCAACGTGCTGCCTTGGAGCGCAAGCACAAAGAAAGACAAGCAACATGGAAAAAGAAAGGAAGAATTGGATTGTAAACACACAGACAGAAAAGCAGAAAGAAAGGCCGACTTGGAGCGTGCGTGTGAGCAAGCGCGCGAAGTGGCCAAAGAAAGAATGGCAGTCTTAGACCGTGAGCATGAGCACCCACGCTTGGAAACCAAAGAAAGCCTAGCCGAATTCGATTGCAAGTGCGAAGATAGATGGTTAGAGTATGAAGCATAGAGTGCCCAACAGATGCAAGAGTTGTTGCGGATTTTTTCTAATGTGCAGGTGCAGATTGCAAAGGATCAGGAGAAGGAGACTCTCTCAGTCTCTTCTTTTCCAAAGCATGACACACAAAATTTTCATGAATGATAATGATGAGCATAATGATTTGGCTGACAATGACAAGCATGATGATTTGCATGATCAAGGTGTGATTTCTCACGAGCATGATGATTTGCATGATGAAGATGTGATTACTCATGAGCATGATGATTTATATGACCACGATGTGATTGTTCACAAGGATGATGGTTTAGTTGATACTTTTTCTAGTGAAGCTAACCTCATTGCAGAATCGATCAATCACAAAGAACCGATCTTGGCTTTTGAGTTGAGGTCCATAGAACTCCCACAAGAAGATTCGATCAATCACGAAGAAATGATCTTGGCCCTTGAGTCGAGGTCCAAAGAATCCCCACAGGAAGTATTATGTGTACGAATGATTAGTCAACACACATTGTTCGAGTGTTTCATTCGTGATGCTTTCTTGTATTTTAGTCACCGTCCTTATGTGATCCCTCTTCATAGGCATGACATATTGTACGATGAGCATGATTCACTCATGAATGAGCACGGTTGTATACGGATTACTCATGAAAAGATGAAATGTTTGCATTCAAGGAATTCACATTCCATGTCTCTTCCTTGGCATGACACAGTATCCGAAAGAGCACAAGAAGGAGTGAGCATCAAGCATCAACATTTCCATTGTGATTTGCCACAGTTGATTGATTTAGATTAGAAAGTCAAGATTTGACCCCATTGTTTGTGTGTGTTTGATGAACGGTTTGGCACTCCATCACTTTGTTCATCTGCATTGCATGCACAATTTTTCCGAAGGAATAGTATTTTTCCAGTCACTTTACATGGAATGGGTATGTTTATGTTTTTGTATTGGAAGTGGTTTCAAGACTTTTCATCCTCGAAGATTCTTAAAGAGGGTAGACGAATGACTATAGACAAAGTTGAAGCATTGAAGGAGACACATATGACTTTGTGTCACTTTCGACGCGGCCCAAAGAAGAAGACATTGCAGAACTTTATGAAGTTCAAGTATCGCATGACCCACGCATCAGAGTGGGCCGGCAAATAGTCCTTTCCAAGATTCCAAACATTGTTGGCGATCTCCCTCAACGCCATATAGTTCGGTACTAGTACCTCACTTTGAAAAGGAAGGGATGTCACGTGCACATCTAACCCTATGTGTATGTGGACAAGCGACTTCATGACATGGGTTCAATTCAGTTAGAATAGGAAGTGTTCTGGCAGTTTTGTGAGTCTGTTCGCAGACCGTGCATGACCAGGCACTTAGAGTAGATGCATATCCTTTGGTTGCACACATCATGATCATAAGATTTCCATCAGAACACATCAGGAGCATTTTTACAGTGCATAGACCTATTTTTCTTATTTTTGACATTTTTCACTTATTATTTTTAAGCGACTTTTGTTGGGAACTGGGTAGGGAAAATTAGCAAGTAAAGTATATAAGAAAACCTAGCGCTAGCACTTTCTAGCAGAAAAGGCAAGAGGAACTCCGCGTTCAACATGCAACTTCTCAACAGGACCCCCATCAACAACCCTAGTGTTTTTGCTGGACCTAGCGTTTTCAGCAAGATCAGCCCTGGCGTTTTCAATTGCAAATCAGCCCTAACCCTTTGCACTAAAGCAGCCTGGCGATAGCAAGACCAAAAATTTCCCTAGCGTTAGCATATTTCCACCGCAAGATCAGTTTTCAGCCCTAGCCTTTTTGCATCAGCATGACCTTAGCGTTTTGCAAATTCTCTACGACAAGATCCACAATAGCACCAGCGTTTTAAGTTTTCAGCATCAAGACCAGAGTAGAACCCCTAGACCTCGCAGATCTCACCTTCCCACAGCTGATCCTTGCCGCACGATTAGATCTAGTGTAGTTTGCAGATTCAGCCCGAAAAACGTAGATTTCAGCATCTGCGTTTCAGCACGTCGTCGTCGCATCGTTGCCATCGACATCGTCACCGACATAGAGTCAGAATTCAACAGATAAAGATTTGCAGATTTCAGCCCTTAGCATTTTCAGATTTCAGTCTGTCTTGTCGTCGTCCTCATCGTTGTTGACATCGTGGGAAAGTCCAAGCATTGTAGAGATTTGTGCAATCAATAGTAGACCACTCTTGCCATAGAGAGTCGGGCCTTCGGAGGACGGTTTTGACAACATTCTGGTGTCGTATTCTTCTCTCTCTATCTATTAGTCTCACCACTTTCATTCACAGTGTTTATCCACTTTGTTTGTGTCCATTGCACTCTCTCACTAAAGGAACGGAAGGCTCTCCCTTCCATAAGTAAAAGGAACCTTGATCACAGTTCGGAGCACTCATCTTGAGCAAAGTTCAACATTCACTTTTGCTGCACCTTACACAACTACACTTATGTAACACTTTTGTATGTGATGGTTCAAAGGTGCACTCCACTCTTGTGATAATTATAACACTTTTGTATATGATGGTTTAGAGGCTCCATTTCTTAATGACTGACACTTTTTTATATGATGGTTTAGAGATGCACACCATTTTTGTAATGATTGTAGTGCCATATGTGGGTGCAAAATGCAACATATCTTTGATCATGTAGTTTTTTTGGTGTCAAATCTCTCTCTCTCTCTCTCTCTCTCTCTCTCTCTCTCTCTCTCTCTCTCTCTCTCTCTCTCTCTCAAAGCTATTGGCCACACAAATTTCATTGATTTAGTTTTTATAAAGAGCGGTCTTTGAAAAAAATATTGCTATAGAAAGAGGCTCTTACATCAAAAAGACCAAGTTTAGGTCTTGGGCATGATCTCCTATGATATTTGATAGACAAAACTCATATGTGCAAATAGGGCTACTCACATATGCTTCAAATATATTCTCTTGCAAGGGACCAAACTTCACCTTGTATCTTGCTAGTTTGTGCTTCAATCTAGCATTCTCATTTTCCAGTGCCTTCCAACAAGCACACAATAATTATGCAATCTCTCCTTGATAGGCAATTGCACAAGGACTTTTGCCTCCTCGGGGAGATAGGTTAAGCCCCTTTTGCATGGATTCTCTCCTTGATTTGCCTGAACTCGCTCTGTTGGGAATCCCTAGCTCTCTCCTCCTATGCTAGGAGATTCATTCTAATCTACTTTGCACCTCAAAACATAATAACAGTAGCATAGTTGCAAAAGTAAATGGCTATTATTTGGGTTTTGCCTGTGTAAACCTATAAGAATCTGGCATGCATATGCTTTGCTAACTTTGTGTGTTGCAAGTCAGATAATTTCAAAGGAGGGGAACCCCTTGCATTGTCATCGATGGCCTTGAAATGAGTGTGCCGCATAAAATGGTTTGGGCACAACTCTTTGTATTGCACTTGTTCAACGGCTCTCCATCATGGTCTGACTCATCCTCTTGAGACCTTACGAAAGATTTTAGAACGCCTCTAACAACCTGAATATCCTTCTCTTTGTAGATTTGTTGTGCTAGTTCATGGTTGAGATAGGGATCTTGATGTGCATTTTGATCATGCTAAGGTACATCATCATGCTGAGGTGTGTCTTCTACAACACATGTTAGCGACAAAAATGTTTATGCATTTTAGAACTTCAAATACTTTAAAAGTGAAACTTGAAATGTTTATAAAAATAAACTTGAAATATTTTAAAGAAATTGCTTGAAATTTTTAAAGACCCAACTTGAAAAAGCAGTACATCTTTGACTATTCAATCATCGGCTCACTGTAGGTTAGCGTAGGTTACAATATTGTAGCCAGCGTTATGGGCTCCATTCATACAAAGCAATAAATCCCATGCCTTAGGCCTATTTAAGCAATTCATTTCTTTTCCTTTGACAATATGTTGCAGTACATTGCACAAAAGCTCTTGTTTCTCACATGCAAAAGGTTGTGGGATATACAAAACCAATCAATAAAGAATCCAACTGAGGATATATACATAAGAGGATTTAGTGAATTGAGGGGGATTTGTGCTTATGTTTTCAAGAGTTTTCCATGAATAATCTTTCTCTTGTTGTGCTCTCACCTCTGGGGATAGTTGTAACATGCGGGGAAATGTCTCCTTAGTGTTTGAGGCAGTGCTTGATCCTCAATCAGCAATGCCAGCATATACATCCTTTTTGCCAAAGTGTATCAAAATGTTGCGAGCATGCAAACCATTTTGTAGGACATCATGACTCTACAAAAACTTCTACATCTGTGAGTAGGCATTTGTGATTGGCAGGATGTTCTTAATAAATTGTTTCAAGGTTTGAGAGGTGTGCTCGAACTCCCTCATAGCTAGCTTGCTTCCATCATGGTATCAAGGTATTCTAGATGGCCACCATTCCACGTCCTAAAAATAAGCATTGGATTTATGCTATGGCATACAAGGGCCTTAGTCAGGATCATGTCACGGTGTTGGAACAATCATGGAAGTATCTTCTTCTAGTGCCATCTCTATAGTGAACTTCCCGTGTGGCATGAGCTTATAAATTTTGGCCATGTATATTGCATCCCTAAATTTTGTATGCCTCACTCTCACCTACTTCACAATAGCAAAGTAGCCTTGACCAACTTCGGGATCATGTAGGTGAAAAATTGATATTTCACCAAGAAAGCAAAGGAAACGGGGGGTCATGCTTTCATCCAAAGAAATCACCTCTATGATTGAGGAGCATGTAGATGATAAAACTGTTGCCAAAATTGTGGCTAGAAGATGAACATTGGTTACACGGGCAATGTATTTTTCCTCTTCAATCTTTGGACGTTTGGAGGAGTTTTCTTGTCTATTTTTCCCCTTTAGCTCTGAATGTAGCTGTGGAATATGGTGCATTTGATCTAGAATCCCCAAAATATTTTTGTTTTAGGACGTTGGGTGCTCTCAAATTTCTTGAGAATCTGTTCTAAGAGCCATTTGATTGCTGCATGCATGACTCCCTTTGTCAAAAGGATCTGGTCAAATGATGTCGAAGAAAATGAGGCCTTTAGCTTGCTGAAATAGAGCTTTTAATGAATTCCTCAAACTGCGATGCAAGCGGATTAAATGCTCATTGTATATCATCCTCTATGTAGCATGATATAGGTAGAGGACAAGAGCATCAATGATGACCCTACAATGGACATGTGGCAGTCTTGTCTCTACCATGTCTGGAAACATATGAAATCACAACTAGAGAACCAAACATAAATGTTAATGCAAATAAATTTACCTAAGTTACTTTGAGGTGTGAGCATGGCTCTACACAAAGCAAGTAACTATCAACTAAAACTAGCTTAAATCACTTCCACCTGTGACTTCTCTACACATGGCAAGCAATTATTGAATTTACTCTACCTAACTACCTTTAAGTGTGAGTGAAACTCTACAAAATACTTTGTTAACCATATTTTCTATTCACTACACTTTATTTAAATTATCAAGCTAAAAATAATTCTAACTTTACTTTCTAATCTTATTTATATCTACCTCTTATATTTCTAAGTTAATATTATTAACTATAGTTTTTTGGGGGGTTTTAAGCACCTTTGTAGTGAACTCAAGGGAAAGATTTTAGAAAGATGCCCACAATGGTAAAAAGCCCCGCAGGTGCCTCCTATATAGAAAAACTTATTTCGATCAAATATTAGTTTGATTGAGCTATAATTTGATTGAACTATAGTTTGATAAAATTATACTTTGATTGAGTTTTTTAACAATTATATGACACATTGTTTTTGCCAAAGTGGCACCATATAATATGTCCATTTAATATGAGGTATTGTATAATATGTCCGATTAAAGCGTATTATACGTACATTATATAACATGCAATGCAACTTAGGCCACTAGTTATTGAAAATCCATGACCATACATCTTCATTGTGGCTTCATCTCTAACTCATAACATTGAAAATATCCATCCGAGTTGTAACCCTAGAGGCGTTCCTATTTTAAATACTGCATCCACTGCCATTTCCATTGCTTTATCCATTTGCTTCAATTGTAAGAGGAAGACTAATATGCAATTCTTCAAAAGATGGATGACTGTCTTTACAACTGGCACATTCCTAATAATTGAAGTGAGTAGGCTTCCAAAATGTTTTGCAATATATTGACAATATTCTTGAATTCTAGCAGATCCTATACACTCTTCAAGAGGGCTTTAATAGCATCATCTTCTTCTACTTTGACATGAGTCCCAACAAGTTTCAACCTAATAATTTTCATGATATTGATGTGAGTGATAAGAGTAGTACATTTCTTCATGTGATGAGGGAAAAAAACCATTAGCTTGTAATAGCTTGACATCTTGTAGAAGACATTCATCTATAATAGCTTCTAACCTTTCTTAAATATGATTATGACCAATTACATGGCTTGACACCTACATCATTCTTGTTTTCCTTCATCTCGTGAGCCATCTACCTCTTTAGATGAAATCAGCTCCATCTCCAACTCCATATAATCCAAAATTTCTTGTTTTACAGCTTCTACAAAAGCATCCTAGATGGCATCATATTCCCTTGGACTTGCTCTAAAAAATTTGTAGCCACTACTTGTTGAAAATACATGACTATCTATCCTTATAGAGCACCTAATCAACTTCATCTCTAACTCATAACATTGAAGATATCCATCCAAGTTTGACCTTAAAAGGCATTGTGATTTTGAATATTGCATCCACTGCCATTTCCATTGCTTCATCCATTTTTTTGCTTTTTATTTAATTGTGTTAACCACCTTTGTTTCATATGTTCAATTGGTATCTAATATCCCTTGCATAATTTGCATCATATCTCCTTTGTTCACCATCATTACAGATTCTCACCCTAGTCAATTTAACATCGAGTTCACCAAAAATATTAAAAAATAAATCTTGTTGGAGTGGAGGACTCGAGCCTTTGGTTGTGAGATTTGTGAGCCAAAGGATCTGAAACAAAGAAGAGAGGTACTTTTAAATGTCTGAGTAGCTTTCATTGGTAAATATATGTACAAGAAATATAAACACCAAGCTCTATGAGCCAATTCACAGGTTGTGTCACCCTATGCACACTAAAAGAAATTGCCTCAATTCGAGAAAGTGAAGTAGGGAAATGCTAAAGATGTTTCCAAGGATGAAAAATCCTACTTTGATGCAAGCTGTTAGGATTAGGGTTGCATGATGCACACACATAGCCTAGAGGTGGAGGAAATTTAAAGATCAAGGGCACATGACATGAAGTTATATTTCCCCTATCTCAGTACAAAGATAAGTGATCCCAAAGTGAAAGGTCTATATACAATGCGTGGGGAAGAAAGGCTCCCAGTGAGGGAAAAAAGTTCCTTAACATTCTGAGTATGTGTGAATACACCACCACTAAATTATTGTACCATTATAGCCATTGTGCTGCATCCTCTTTGTCTGGCTCTTCCATGTCATGTCCCTCTGTCATCATTGATCATGGTGTGTCATAGAGGGACTCTAAACTGGCTGATCTTGTGGATGCTTCTATGCATGCATGGTAAGCACAAAATGCATATTGAAGGGTTTCACCTCATTTTATTTGGTGAGAGTCCACAAAGATTGTAACATTTTCTTCATGATTCAAGTCATTCTCTTAGCCAACTTTTGGCTTGAGGGTGGTATGGTGAGGATGAAATTTAGTTGATCCCTTACCCTTTACCTCTTTGCAAACCTTTTCCTTTGATTTAATTGGCTTGTTTTGAAAAAGTTGCTTTGACAAAATGACTAAGGGACATGTATCCCTTGAAAATGGTTCTAACAACAGGGTGGTTGTGGTACTTGTCTAGAGTTTGCTTTACACCACGTGGTTAGATGTTAATAAATGCTCCATTATGACCCAATCTCCAACATGTCAAAGGGGCAACCTTGTCGAGAGGCAAGTGTCCCCACCATCTTTTGGTGTCTTTGTTTCTTGACAAAGTTGGGGCAAAGCCTTGAGGTTTGGAGCATGCAAACATCCCGCAAACATGCAGTAGGGTATCTCTCTCTCTCTCTCTCTCTCTCTCTCTCTCTCTCTCTCTCTCTCTCTCTCTCTCTCTCTCTCTCTCTCCCCCCCGTTGAAACTCCCCCTCACAATTAGCAACCTATTCACCTCCTAGAATCCAGCATCCCGCTCATCAATTTTTGCAAGTTCTCCCCTCCCCATTCTACTGACTCATTCAAGATGACGAGATGTTTCTTTTACCTCCTTCCTTGATAAGTGCCTATCTTGGAAAGGGCTCACCCTTATAGAGTAGAACTAGTTGATACTTGAATATAAGAGCGTAGTTGCAGTCTCTGTTTGTTGGGAAGAAATTGGAAGGCTTGGAAGCCCTAGAACTTGACGAATTAGGAAATGTAGAAGTTGTAGGTGGCATGCAAGAGACCTCACCATGCTAAAATAGCAACATGGGGTGAGTTCTAGAGATGGGGGACTAGCTCATTTAGTAGGGGGCAGCTTCTAGCAGACCCCTTGCTTGGAAAAATTATAAATAGGCCCAAAGTCCTAGAGTAATTTGTGTTATTTGTGGAGAAGGGAGAAAAGATGTGGATAAAGTGGCCTCTCAATGTGATGAGTAAGAGAGATCCTTATTGCTTTGTATAGATAAAGAATGAGGAATGTAAGAGGGGTGACTTGAATGTCCAACCTTGGGCAAGAGGCACACTACCTTTCTCTAACAAGTAATGGCTAGAGCAGAGGGCATGCATACTATAAGCTTTGAAAAGACCCCACACCTCATATAAAAGGGGTCCCTCCCAATTCAATTGAGCTCAAGTCAATTTCAAATACTCAACCACTTATGAGCTGGTCAATTTTTTGTTTCTTTTCATTAGATCATTGGATGTTTTTACTGGTAGCAAGACACTTTTATCTATTGTTAACCAAGCAATTTTTAAAAATTATTGGAAGAGATGCAAATTGATTTTTGAAGTGTTTAAAGTTTTTTTGAGCTTAAAAAACGTTGGCATTTTTTGGGTAGATGTATTCCACCATTAACCTTGTGCTTGCAATGATCTCTCAACCTAAACTATGCCAAAACACATGCTATTTTGAAGTTTTTTCATAATTTGCCAATACGGCTACGTTAAAGTCACCTTTGTGAGGTTTAAAGTGCTATATCAGCTATTTTCATTTTCAACATGTGTGAATGCTTAAAAGGATAGCTAACTCACCTCCTAATGTACATTATAGTCAAAGTCTAGTTGTTTCTTGGTAGAATTAAGCACTGGTACACAACCTCGAGGACCACTCCTATTTTACATAAAGCCTTGCATCTTCAAGAAGAACCACAAGTAGTAGAGCCCATTTTTTCTCAACCAAGTCCTAACAATGGCATTTTCAAATAGTAAAAGTCATCAACTTACAAGCTATCAATGCAATCATTGACATTTAAAGACTTTAACCCAGATCACATACTCCATCATCAGGCTGACTTACAAGCATTAGAAGTGCCATTTTTGCTGAATCAAGACTTCAATATACAATGCAAATATTCATAGCCATTATGGATTAATGAAATTTCCAACATCTAAACACTTAAGCCCGAGCCACACATTAATAGCACCCATACTTATCACACTCATTGAAACTCATAAAAAAGCGCACATGAAAAGCGGACACGTTGAAGCACCTAAAGAGTTTCACATAGAGACCCATCTAGGAAGGGGGGATCTACAATAGATATCACCTATAAAAACCCAAGTTAAGTCTAATACAAATAGGAGAGGTCATCAAACCAAAAATACCCAAAGTCCACTCAATCCAAAGAATGAAAAAGAGAACACACAAACCCTAGTGTCACCTAGGCTAGAATCTAGGAAGGGAATGCCAACTCTTAGATCATTCATTTGAGGTGGGAGATTGCCAAATTTCAAGATGACTACTCTATAAGGCACCTATTTGAACGCAATATCTTCTATGTTGATAGATTTTGGTCTATCTCTTACATTATTATATGAAGTTTGGGGATACTATTTGGTACATTCATGTAAGGCCACTTTTGGCATTTGATGGTAGTGAGTCTTGAGACTTTCATAGTCTTTTGTGAGGATCATGGTGAGGTTTTTGAAACTGAGCACTTGCGGCCGGTTACCCCAGTGTGAGGTTGATTAAGTCATTAGAACTCCTCTTATTACAACCTTGCCATATGACATGTATAGATGTGATTAGGTGCTTGATAGCCGAATTGTCTTGACATTGGTTGTGAGTTAGTTTAAACTTTTTTCATGCCGATATTTTGATGCATTTCCTATTCACTCTTTATGGCTATCATGATTTTAGATTTGCGTCAAACTATTATTGAAATTCTGCTAAGATTTGAGTAGATCTTCACCATACTTTTCTACTTGGTTCATGTGTCTATCTATCATAGTTTTTTGACTCACATGTTGTCTATCTTATGTCAACGCTCTTTTAGATTTTTGTCAATTTCTCTTGCCATAATTTTGACTATTGATTGAGCGATTCTCTCTAATATTTTTTTATTGAGATTGTTATGTTTATGAGCTTTATCCTATGTGTGTGTACCACTTCTTTTCTACTGGATGCCTAGGTAGCATGGAATCATGTGGTAGCATGCAAAAAAGGCACCTAAAGGGTGTAGGTACTCATGAGAGAAATTTCTAGAGGGTGTGGACTCACCTAGACCTAGTTAAAGGGTCCCTTTCATTAAGGAAATATGTGTGTGTTTGTGGAGTTGGCCCCATAAAATACTGCATAAAAAACTCTTTTTGGACTCCCTCCACAAGGAACCCACGTGGATGGTGTGGCTAGCTCACCAATTTTAGGATATTGACCTGCAAATCACGGGCTCAATACTTGTAGGCTTAGTTTGGATGGTGTGTGGACCTCACACAATGCGCTAAATCAGCTTGAAATGTAAAACCATCCTCCCACGCACTTAAGCTAGGCATTGAATCCGAGTTCCTAGGATGAGAGCCACAAGCTCTATCAACTAGGCTACACCTATTGCATGTTATCAAAGGCAGTGAGGTGCATTATAACTTGTGACAAATAGTAGATGCCCAACCAAATGAAAAGGAATTTCTTCAAAAGGTAATATTCTTCCATTTGTGTCTGCCTAGCATTACTTCCCATGTGAGCCAAAATTCCAAAGGACCCCAAGCCCTTTTACTCCCTCTCTTTGCTTAAGAGCCCTCTCCCACATGCCAAAGTCTCTCTAAGCTTACAAGGGGAATTCACACCACCATACTTTGGGGTGTTTTCATCTTTGCTAAGAGGCAATTCCCGTAGAGACAAAGGTTCAATTTTTTGATGACACCAAACTGCAAAGAAAATTTCAACAAGGCTTCAAATTAAAGGGTGTCATATATCAAGAGGGGTGACTTCACCTAGGTGAAGAGGTACTTCACATAGAAGGAAAATTCATCTCTCTCTCTCTCTCTCTCTCTGAAATCCAAACTTTGCAACCAAGTACAATTTTTTTTGAAATGTATACTTCCATATTTTTCACATTTGGGAACGATTTCATGATTATGCTCTTGTAAGAGGCTAGATGCTAGCTTTGGGAGAGTTTTCTAGGCTAAGACATTGGCTTTGGGAGCTAAAATCCCTCTATATTCACACAAATGGAGGAGAAGGGGATTATAAAATTCAATGGGAACAATATTTACAGGTGATACACCAAATTGACATGTTATTTAATGAAGAAAGGGTTGTGGGGATCATAGTCACTACACTACATGACAATTATGTACATTTTATGGATGACTGTGATACCTCATTAGCCACATGGGAAGCCCTCAAGAAAACAGTTGAAGGAAGAAGAAAGAAAAGTAGGATAGGCTTGAATAAGGATCTCTATGGACTAAAAATGGATCCTAACAAGGATACCGCAAGCAGTGTCAATAGCCTTAAAAGCAAGCAGTGTCAATAGCCTTAAAAGCATGGACATACAACTCACCTACATGAACTGTGTTGTACTAGAGGAGGAGAATATTTTTGTCCTACTAGGAGCCTTGCCATCTAGCTTTAACCAAATAACCACCTTCATTGAAAATAAAAACCCAACACCCCACTTATAGGATGTGATCAACCCTTTACTGTCTAAGGAGAAGAAGTTGAGGAGGAATTTAACTTCAAAGGGAGGAGCATTTGCAATTAGTTATAGCAATAAAACTTGTTTCAAGTGTGGAAAAGAGGGACATATACCCAAATATTTCTTAGCATTAAAGGCTTGTAGAATTTGTGGAAAGAAGGGCCATCATCCTTCCAAGTGCTTCAAGAAAGACAAAGGGAGCAACATCAACAATCCAAGGCTTAGAAGATCAATTTGTTTGGTAGAAGAGGACAAAGAAGAAGATGAAGAAGAACCCAACACAACTGTCAAGTCTCTTGCGACTATGACTATGATGGAATTCTCTAGATTTTGGTTTTGTCTTTACTCCTCAAGGTATTTTTTTGGAGCTAGCATGGAGTAGCTTGGTCTCAATTTTTATACATCTAATCGAGGGGAGGTGTGCATTGTCTCTTGGATAGAGACATTTTCCCCTATGGATTGGGGATGGTCTTTTAGATTGGAGATGCTCTTTTGCTCCTAGATTGGAGTATTCCAGAGTTGGTCAAAATTCGTAGTTTAAACCCAAGCCAAGTTTTGTTAGGTTTATGGGCTTTATCATATGTGCGTGTAACCCCTCTTGTTGGATGCCTAGGTAGCATGGAATCATGTGGTAGTATGTTGAAAAGTCACCTAAAGGGTGTAGGTACCCATGAGGGGAATTTGTAGAGGGTGTGGACTCACCTAAACTTAATCAAAGAGTACCTAAAGTGGCTTACAAGAGCACCCACGAGTTCACAAGCAGATCTAGGCTGACTTAAAGCTTCCAATGATGTCATATATGATCTGATGAGATGTCTACACTAGCTCTATATAATGAGCCTCTTTGTATGATTATCATAATCACTTTTGTTTTGGAAAATAAGGTGATATTCTAACATACAGAGAGACTTAACATAGTTACATAGAGTTTCCAAAAACATTTTGGTATAATAACACTTGATTACCTCATAGAAGCCCTTCTCTTGAGAGAAGTATGCGTCTCAAGTGCAATAAAGGATGGCCAAATTCATGTGTGTGTGAATGAGATCTTTGGTCCTATTTATAAAGTTTTTCCAAGCAAGGGGCCTACTCGAATCTATGGCCCCTACTGTAGGAGCTAGCCCTCAGTTTCAAAGCTCACCCCACATTGCTATTTTAGTTAGGTGAGGTCCTACATGCTGCCTACAGCTTCCAGGGATTCCAAGTTTTGCAACTACTTCCTTGCTTCATTTCAGTGTCACAATGCCCCCATGTGACTCCATGTGCAACCCGTGAAACCCATGTGATTTTCAATCCATTCTATCCAATATGACTGCATATTTTTCAACCCTTACAATTTCTAGAAGGTCTATAATGTCTAAGGTTACATTAAAGTTTCAATATGGGTTTCAATGATTTAGACTTGTCTATTTCCAAAGTTTTTTTTTTTTTTTTGGTGTGAAGTAATGCTTAACTTAAGATTCATAAAATATCACACTTTAGCTAATTTGAACTTTCCCTGAACCATTTGTAATGAAAGAATGCTAACTCGGAAAGAGTAGCGCACTTCAAGACAGCCAAATTGCCATGAGGAAGTGTGAGCCTTTGGACACAAATTCTATTATTGAGTCATGTAGGTGAAATCTCCTGTGTAGTAGAAATAAAAATTATAAGCTTAACAAGTAAGAGTAGCCAAAGAGGTGCGTCCCATGTGTATTTTTTAATGGAAGTTCCTTGTGCAAAGGATATGCTGGGGCTATTTGTAACTTTTTGAGATTAATGAAATTCAAGCTTAAATGAGGATAAAAATACAAGAATGCTAACTTTTAGTGGGTGCCTTACAACAATGCAACTATGATTGTATACCCCTAGATTTTGTAGAGTTGTTGTATGCACTATGTCAAGGCTTGAGCTAGTACAAAGGGACAAAAGAGGTCTAGTCTAAATCTAAAGGAACCTATGACACCTATCCAGCTACTCAGGGTCAAATAATGGGATGAGATGAGTCCAAAGATGTAATCTTTGAAGGGGGCTATTGAGAGTTGTAAAGTCATAGAGAATGGCTTAGAGAGAGATAAGGATAAGGAGATGAGTAAAATTAGCCTATTCAATCAGAAAAGGATAAGATGTGAGGAGCAATGATACAAGAAACCCTAAGTAACTTGTATAGAAGGATGTATTCATATTCTAACGAATATTAGAACTTAGGTGCATTATTTTTGAGTCTACTACTATGTTTACATTGTTTTGTTTCTCTAGCTTTCCTTACACACAAACACACACATATTTACAACATGAATGTAACAATACATACTGCACCCTCCTCTATAGAATGCATTGTTTTTAGTCGACTACTATGTTTACATTGTTTTGTTTCTCTATCTTTCCTTTTATACACACACATATTTACAACATGAATGCTGCAATATTGCACCCTCTATAACTCATTGCACTAACTTCTTTCAACTCTTTCGAAAAGTAAACATTTTGTGTCCATAGTATCCATCTAAAAGTCAATGTCCTAATCTTTCTTAAACCCCATGGCCATGTTTAGAGATCTTAAAGCCCCCCCCCCTCTCTCTCTTCTCTTCTCTTCTTTCCTTAAATGATTTTTCATAGTAAATCATAAGCTAAAGAAGCATCTAAGTCTTTGCTGATTTAGAGTTTCACAATAGACTAAAGTAACATCATAGAATTTGATATAATAGGCAAGTGAAACATGCTTATAGATATCATTATAGAAATCAATTGGTGAGAATAGCTCCCTATTAGCAATGTGAGAAAGAGGAAAAGAGGTTGAGTTCTTAAAATCTCAGATATTCTAAGAGACTAACTATACACCATTTGTTCTTAATTAAGCTAAAAATCCTTCATTCCAATCTTCCTCATCGTTCCTTTGCTTGCTTGATTCACCCATTTCCATTGAATCAATTGGTGAGAATAGCTCCCTATTAGCAATGTGAGAAAGAGGTTGAGTTCTTAAAATCTCAGATATTCTAAGAGACTAACTATACACCATTTGTTCTTAATTAAGCTAAAAATCCTTCATTCCAATCTTCCTCATCGTTCCTTTGCTTGCTTGCTTGCTTGATTCACCCATTTCCATTGAATCAATTGGTGAGAATAGCTCCCTATTAGCAATGTGAGAAAGAGGTTGAGTTCTTAAAATCTCAGATATTCTAAGAGACTAACTATACACCATTTGTTCTTAATTAAGCTAAAAATCCTTCATTCCAATCTTCCTCCATCGTTCCTTTGCTTGCTTGCTTGAATCACCCATTTCCATTGGTGCTTTACCTTTATCTTCCCTCTTTTGCCCCTTTTCTTTTTCTACTTGTGAAGTGTCATCTACCTCCAATCATTACCTTTTCTACTTGTGAAGTTTCATCGACCTCTAATCATGATGTCTACTTCTTCACCTTCTTTGATAACTTCCAACTCCTACAAAAGCCTATCTTGTTGCTCCGGTTGAGCCTCGGGGGGGGGGGGGCGGGGTCACTTGCAACGTGCCTATCACGTGAGTACAACAAAGGGTATTAAAATCCTTTAAAACTTACAAAACCAGAATTATTTAAGGGCTATTTTTCTACAAATTTCAAAAGAAAAGATTCATTATCTCTCTTGAAAAATCATAGATAAGTGATTTTAAAAAATGGTCATGAACACACGTGATATATGAGGTTTACACATAATGACCTCCTCAGGGGTTGAGCTTGACCTTCATTTCTATTGCCATTCTCTCAAATAGGACCTTGAATTGGACTTGTCTCTGTGTAGTTCACACTGAAGATGCTTAATTCAATTCCTTTGTTGTCTCTCTCCTTGTGGGTTGTGAAGTTATTGTTTTATAACAACATTCAAGTTATCAATTTACATTACCATTAGCTTATTCATCATAAACCAAAAAGAAAGAACCCTATGAAACTAAGTACAATAATAAAACCTACATCAAGTTTCATCAAGCTTTTCAATTGGTTAAGTGGGTTTACCCATCCGGTGAATCTATATAGTGGTTCTCCAAGGAGCTTAGAGCCAAAAAAATTGGTTTTGCAGTGGGCAATAAACTGTTTTTTGACCATATCTCTTAGCTCGTGCGTGCTTTTCATATGGCACCTAGGAGAGAAAATGTTCTAAATGATGTGTTTTATCTCTTGTATAAAGGGTTCGGGCTGATTCATACAAATTTGTGATTTATGACCAAAACAGTGTTCCTGTCGCCTTTATAACGTGAAACAAAAAGTGCTTTTTATGCACGCATGTGACCATAAACGCATCATGTGCATAAATCAGCGTGTTAAACATGACGGAATAATCATGGGGCAACTTCATACGTACTCGGTTAATCCATACATGAACTCGAATACAAAAAAACAATCACCGAGAGGGTGACTACTCAGAAAAATGACATAGAGAGAGAGAGAGAGAGAGAGAGAGAGAGAGAGAGAGAGAGAGAGAGAGGCTATGGAGTTTAAAGCTTCTCACCCTGCTTTAGAATCGATTAGGGGCTGTCGAAAGGCTTCTTGTTTTGCCGCAAGAGAGCGGTGATGAGAGCTACGTAGAGGTATTCACCACGAAAGCTTTCGAAGAGCGTGTACACCGCGAAACGAGAGAGAAGACAATAAGCAAGTAGAGAGAGAGTGTCCTTCTTCTTCTTCTTCTTCTTCTTCTTCTTCTTCTTCTCGAGAGAAGAGCTTATGGAGATGGTGATGAAGAGCTTGCACCACTCCGTATAATAGATACGTATAGCCTTGCGACAGTAGACACAACAGACGGCACTGAAAACTGAGCACTACCTGCAATTTATAGGCAAGTGCAGCAGGCTGGAGTAACCCCCAAGCCAGAAGGTAGCGCTACCTCTTCTGCCTGGAATAGCTGCACAACTTTTGGGACTTTTCTAAAAACAAACCTTTGATTTTGGTGGTCAACTCTCCCACTTACCATTTAATTTTTATAGCAAAATTTGCCAATTGAACAATATCTGACCAAGTAATGGAAACCGTAACTAGACTATGCCGCACCGTAATGTCGTGACATAATTATGACTTTCCCGTACTGCCACGACGTATTTACAGTATCGCTTTTTATAAAAATAATTCTCGTAAAAATATCTGGGTGATCATTTTTAAATCCGACGGAGATTAAAATCAATATTTTTATGTTCTGGTCATCATAAAGAGCATATTGCTTTCAAAAATGCCGAAAAGCATGAAAAGCTAAAAATAACATAAAAAGCAAATTTTTCTAAAATTAAACCACGGGTTCCCTTCGTCCACTGGAATAAGAAAGCATATTTGCTTTTCACTAAAAATCATGAAAAGCTAAAAAGAGAGTGAAAAGCACTCAAAAAGCAGATTTTTATAAAATTGAACCATAGCTCCCTTGGAACACGTAGATTAAGGATCCGACCTTGCTTTCTGCAAAAAAGCACCTAAAAGCATAAAAAGCATGAAAAAGCTAAAAATAACGGATTTTTTCAAAACTGAAACAAACGTCTATCTAACCTACTGGAACATGGAAACGACCTTGCTTTTAACTTTAGAACCTTCCAATACTGTCAATCAAGCATCTTAAGTCAAAAGTTAGCAAAATAGATATTGAAAGCTATTTTTCTTATTTTTAGAAGAGACCCAAAAATCGGGGATCTTACATCCTCCCACACTTAAAAAATTCAAGGTGTCCTCACCTCAACATGGATAACGAATGAGTAAGCCTAAAACCTTCTATAGATATACGCTAAATTGACTATCCTATTTCTCAATTATGATCCTATCTTACATCCTCTCACACTTAAAAAATTCAAGGTGTCCTCACCTCAACATGGATAACGAATGAGTAAGCCTAAAACCTTCTATAGATATACGCTAAATTGACTATCCTATTTCTCAATTATGATCCTGTCTTGGAGAGATTCCGGTTGCCACAATATTAAATAATGTTAGAGCATTTGCAAGTCCAAATGGCAATGAAAGTTCTTCATTTTCTCCTTCATTTGTAGTAGTTGCATGGACATAAACATTTAATGGATTTTCTCCACCTTGAGCATTCTGAGTTCTACTGGCTTGGGTTCCTCCTTGAGGGTGTTGGTTTCCTCCTGAACGAGCTGATTTATTGGATTGTCCATTTCTTGTAAAGATTGGATTCCCAGGTATGAAATTCCCTTGGTTTTGTGGTGGTCTTTGGTTTGTATTAGGTCTAGACTACTGTGAATCTCTAAGGTTCCTATTAATGTCCGTACTTCTAGCATCATTTTGTCTTGCAAGTTTATAATTCTCTCGATCATTAAACGCGCAATCCTGAGACACATGGTTAGGCTCAAAACAATTGAAGCAAATGTGATATCTATTGCGCTCCTACGTAATGTGGCTTCTCGAGTCTACGAATATGAAGATCTAGACCCATCCTCTGGTTGAGGTCTTTTATTACCATTTGATATTTCGAGCTCAATCGGTTTACCCGTATTAAGAACATCTGCAAAATTTATAAGGCGTAAGCTCTAAAGTCTAGTCTTCAAAGGATTATGGAGGCCTGATATGAATCGTGCCACTTTGACTTCCCGAGTCATCCCAATCCGAGCATACTTGATAAGGGTTAAGATGTGTTGATAGTCTGATTCTAGATCTCTGGTTCCTTGAGTACAGTTAAGAAAATCATTCATATGGTCTGAATGATAGACTTTGTTCTGATAATTCTTCTTTAATTGAGTCTTGAGATAATCCCAAGTTGCTGCATTAGGGTTGACATTATTCACAGTACAATGGTCTGTCCACCAACTCTTGGCCGTCTTTTCAAGTTTTAACTTAGCAATGATAGCCTTGTTCTCTGCAGATGAACGAGCTAAATCAAAGTAATCATCCATGCGCTCAATCCAGTCCTCAAGCACCTTGCCTACATCTTTGCCTTCTCCGCCCGCTAAAGTTCCCAGGTTGTGACTTTCAAAGCATAGCATCGATGTCACGATCAATGATAGTCGGTTGAGGTGCAATAGGGACACTAACATTAGCAAGAACTCCATTTCCTCTAGGAAGCATGATCTATTACTGCATCATGTCAGATCCAGAATCTTATTAACATTATATTACATTAATCTTCTTGCATTATGAGTCAAAAAGGATGGGCAGGAGGGAAAATTCTTTAACCATAATTTTCTAAGGAATGGGTAGTCATTTACACCCCATTGAAAGACAAGATCTAGTTACAAGATATTAGAAGTCATCCGCAAGGGTCGTTACTAAACAAACATTCAAAGAAATTCTTGATACACTTGTTGAGCACTTCAATCACTTTACCATAACTCAATCCAACACTTCCACTCAAAAAGACAAGTCAAACAAGTATCACTAACCAATGTCACTTATATATGCATCATGAATACAATATCTTTTCTCAAACAGCATGCATGAATGCGTGTACGATGCATAACTAACCCGACTAGTATCAGGCTTTAAGCTATCCCCCGTAACCTTAAGCATTGGCTCTGATACCACGTGAGAGATACCCCTTCGGGGGGGGTATATGCACAAAATATACAATTTACACTTTTATATAATTTTCATTATACATCAGAGTTGTAGATGCATTTGCATAGGGGAGAAGTTCTCAGTGCCCGACCAAGCATGGAGTTTAGGCCATGAGCTGAACTGCATCCATAAGTACCTAGCGACTAGTGCTACGTCTGAATGGGTGTTATGAATGAAAGCGTACTCAAGAAAAATATAACATTGTGGAGGGTGAATATAGGTGTACACCGCATTGTGGGAAGAGAGAGAGAGAGGGAGAATATAGTGGAGGGTGAAATACAGTGCACAGAGACATGAGAAAATGACCATAAAGAATCTTTAAATGCCATGTCTAAATGAAACAAGCAACCATGTATTAATGCAATGACAAAATCGGGGTATACCATAACATCAAAAAGTTTATGACAATATAACTAGCAGAGCATCGGACCTTGTGTAGGGATCGACCGGTCCACCCATCCACTTCCACTCTACTACGGACAGAGAGAATTTCACTTCACCGGGAGTGATCCAGAACACCTCCAACCTACCTGAGCGAGACATAGGCTGAGGCCGCTTTGCGTCCCTCCATGAACCCGAGCTCTGAAAGGATACCAAGTACCAGTAGGTGGTAGGGTATCAACACCAACCATACCAATTTAGGCGCCACGTCTCTTCGATGCCCAACACCAAGTGTTTAGGCAAAGCCAAGGAAAAATCCCCGACGCGTTAGCCGTGTAGTTCATTCAACGCCCGACGCACTAACAGTGTAGATGAGCCTAACAAAAAGAAGAAGACCTAGGCAACACCCCCGATCCAGCAAATCCCCAAGTCAACGACCCTTTAGTCTAAGGCTAAGCATGTAGGTGATCCTAGTCTTGTAGAGACACTGCCATGAGAAACATAACACGTGAGTCCAATCACAATAGAACTTTCCATATGTACAAACAATCTTTTCCAAGAAACTAGACTGTATAGGGTCTCTACCCTTACACGTCTATCATCAACCATCTAGATCACTTCATGATCCATTTTCAAAACCATAAACCATAATCCAATCACATCACACATGCGAGCACTCCACCCAACTTCGGCAAGACACGACTAATCCTGCATAACCACTTTAGAACATAACATGGCTGCAAAATTTTTGGCAACATTTGCAGCATAACCATAAAAAACAAAAACCATGAGCCACACCGGCTTACACCATAGAATATCAACCATAATCCATAAGGGAATCTCAGCCCTTAACCATGAATCATAATCACATTGAACCAACTCCCACACTTAGAGTTTGACATATCCCTTGCAATCAGTCGGAGTCCACACACATATGACTCTTAAGACCTGATTCTTTCATGCATAAAAAGAGTCCGACCAGCAATTAATCATGATATAAAAATCCAATTTTGACAACATCCAACCATGCAAAGTTGATGCATCACATATGAACTTCACCTCCTTAGCACATAGAGCTAGTTTTGACCTAGGAAGGTGGAAGCAATCATAACCACGCATATGAGGCATCCACATCAATCCATGAGTTCCCATACTTCATATGATAACATTCCATCACCACAAGCATGATGCAAAACAGCTCCTACCTTTAGGTCAACCATAAACCATAGCTTCACACATATGCAAAAAATAAATTTTTGGCATTTTTGGGAGTATGCAAAACATGCAAATGAAAATATTTGACCTCAAAAAAATGCATCAAGCTCAGATCCATAATATAGACTATCAATATATCACATCACTTCACCCATATGGTACTCACACAACAAACGGTAACCCCAAAAGAAAGCCACTTTAATCATATCTGCCTATGCGGTTCGGGATGTTTAACCATATACTCTCACATAAGTTTATGGTCATATAATAGTTGAAATCAACTCACCAAAACAAACCATAAAACATATAAAAATACCTTGGTTAACTCATGACGTCATATGGTACCCCCCCTACACGTGTCGGTAAAACTGATTATAGAACGATAAATAACTCGCATTATCGAGGTGATAACGGAGACCTAAATTCATTTATCATCAAGTTTCATCAATATTTTCAATTGGTTAAGTGGGGTTGCCCATCCGGTGAATCTACATAGTGGTTCTCCAAGGAGCCTGGAGCAAAAAAAATTGGTGGTATAGTGGACAACGAATTGTTTTTTGACCATATCTCTTAGCTCGTGCGTGTTTTTCATATGACTCCTAAGAGATAAAATGCTCTAAATGACGTGTTTTATCTTTTTTATAAAGGGTTCGGGTTGATTGATAGCGGTTTGTGATTTATGACCAAAACAATGTTCCTGTCGCCTTTATAACGTGAAACAAAAAGCGCTTTTTATGTACGTACGTGACCATAAACGCATCATGTGCATAAATCAGCGTGTTAACACTAGAATGGTAACCTAACAGGACATAAAAGTGTCCTTTCAGGGTTTTGGGAAAAAAATTCCAAAACCATAGTAGATCCACTCATTTTGAAAAATCCTTTCATGAGCTTATAGTTCAATAACTACTACATATGGAAAAAATGAGAAACTTCTAATTTTTCTCATCCCTTGTTCACTACAAGCCTCCAAAGTTGATGGACCAGTGCATTTTGCCCAAGACAACAATTTCTTACGATTGATTGCATATAAATAAGAGTGGAGATTTTTGTAGGACATGAGATAAAATGCCCCGTTAACTTCAATGGGTTGGTGACCAAAACATATGGTTGCTTTTACCTCCCTAATGTTTTTTTGGGCAAAAAAATAGGTACAAAAAAGTTGTATTTTTGCCATTCTGCGGACCTATCATCAAAGTTTCTATAGTCACGCTCAATACAGATACTATATACATGTTTTCTTAGTTCCCTTTGGGCCTCTTGATTCAAAAGGAGCCATGGAGCATGTCAAAAGGATAATGGATCTCTTACAATTGGAACCTTGGGGCCAATGATAAAGTGCTAAATACAGCAAGCATGAAAAAACTGGGTTTAGCATTATGACCTCTAGAAACCCATAGAAACTACTCAATATCTAGCCAAGTTTGTAGTCTATGATTAGATATGGTTACTACCTACAAAATACACACAATTGGCCTAAGAAACTACCAATATTGAGAAAGTTATACTTGCTACTCTAAAATGTATCGTATTCTTCAGCAATCAAAAAACTCAACCATCATCATATACTATGCTATATAGCATATTAGGTCCCCCAAAACTCAAGGAAGATTAGCTTTATGTTATACATTACACTTACACAATCAAAATTGAATTTGGATATCAAGAAAGCCACCAAAAAAATCATAAAAGTGCTAATTTTGGCCAAAAAACAGGATTATGCAATTCTTGTAAATTGGTCATAACTTTCAATTTTAACAGTTAGCTCTCCCTACAAGCATCATGTTGGGGTATAAAGCCCAATGTGGTCGCCCAGGTAAGTGGGCGGGCCGCCAAGTATGTACACATATTCTTTTGTAAAAACCTAATAAGAACTCACTATGCTCTACACATTACAGTAGAGCGAGTTCACCATATTGTCGTGCTCTTCTTCTCGTACTCTCTCTCGCGTCGCACTTCCGCTCGTACTCCTTCAACTGGTATCAGAGCTCAAATCGAGGCTCGGGGCAGCATTTGCAGGTAGCCAGAGTCACCTGCTCAGATTGGAGTGAGATTCGATAGGCAAAGACACGGCCCCAAATCTTGTGGGGGAGCCCTTATGGCTTGGTGTTCTCAGAATTTCATTCTGAGGTCATCTCGGCCAACGTTCGGCTTCGACAAAGTTCTGCGCAGGCCATTTTCGACTATGCGGTCTCGGCGGGTGCCGATTCGACTCTGCAAATTTGGGGTTTCGGCCTACGACTGCAGGTGCTGAGGAGATCTGCACTTCCAGAGTGCTGATTTGTGGCTATCTACACAACGAAGGACGGCTTACAGTTCTTGGAGGCGTGTCACATACGACACGGGCACATCTACATAGATTGTAGGCGACATCCACTAGTTCATCAGGTAGCTTGTGTTTGCTGCTTGATATTCCAGATTTCATCCTGACATTGTAGGTACTTCCACATGGGATGTATTGTTAGAGATGATGTATGTCTATTGAGGGTTTGCTGGCTGTGAGTCACGTAACAAACAACCGCCGCAGCGGTTACAGCATATAGTGGGAAATTTGTGGATGTATGACTTTGTGGGAAGTCTATGTACTGTCAGATTTACTGCAGCCTTTGTTGAGGGTCGAGTGAGGTTTTATTGAGCTGGGGGATTCTTGAATGTTGAGATCCTTTTGGTGATACAGGTCTTGGAGCGACCCCTCGAGCACCCTTAGATAGGCAGCTAGGATGTATTGACTGTGAGTTAGACAGTTGGAATTGCATCTTTGCTTTAACGCCGTTGAGGCATTGTCACAGTCTATGCTTACAGGACAGTGATAGGACAGTGAGAGACAGTACAGGTGCAGGATAGGTTTACCCGCAGCTTACAATGTCAGAGAGACAGTGTTTTTGAGCTGTTTTTGATCTGTTTTTAAGTACACCAAAGCCATTTTACAAAGGAGACTCTACCGAAATTTCTGCAGAATCTGAAGCTTTCTTGGTTCATTTGACAGGTTGATATTGGTTCAGAGGTCAGTTTACAGGGGAAACTCTACCGAATTTTTCCTGAGGAAAGTAAACTACTGTGAAGTGTAGCTATGGCTGGATCACAGGACACTTCTCTTTACAATATCAAGAAGCTTGATGGAACCAATTTCCCAATGTGGAAGAAGCAGATTTGGTGAGTGTTGGTACAAAAGAAGCAGATAAAACCTATAAAGCTCAATGGGATAAAACCACAAGATATGGACGAAGATGAATGGAGCGAAATGGATGAATTGACACTTTCTACCATTATGCTGACTTTGGCAGAAAGCGTTCACTTCAATGTAGCAGATGAGATGTCGTCTTATGAAGCATGGACAAAGTTGAGTGATCTTTATGAGAAGCAGAGTGTAGCTTCACAGGTATACTGGCTTAAGAAGCTTGTTGACTTGAAGATGAAAGAAGGGACACCTATGTCCAATCCTCTGAATGAATTCAGCACCATCTACAGTCAATTGTCAGCTCAAGGTGTCAAGTTTGATGAACCTATTAGAGCTATGTTCTTGTTGATCACATTGCCGGAAAGATGGGACACTTTTCGCACAGCTTTGAGTAATTCTGCACCTCCAGATGGTTTGAACATAGCAGGTGTAGAAGGCAGTCTACTTACTGAAGAAACCAATAGAAAGACAATGGACAAAGGCAAAGGAATAGCCTTAGTTTTCAGGGGAAGGACCAAAGAAAAGTACAAAGGTGGAAAGAGGAATCAGTCTCGTAGCAAGTCCCGCAGTGCTAAAGGCAAGAGTGATATAGAATGCTACCATTGTGGCAAGAAGGGTCACATGAAAAGAGACTGCAGAGAATGGAAAGCAGAAAAAGGCAAAGAGAAAGCTGAAGACCATGGTGAGAAGAACAAGTCCTCAGTGAAGATTCAAGAAATAAATGTGACAAACACTGTTGCAGAGGATGACAGTCTAGTGTCAGGAGACATCTACTTCTTGAAGAATACAATGGACTCAGCTCTTCTTACAACATATGATGGAAATGCACTGAGTGACTGGATTATAGACTCAGGGGCATCACTTCATGTGTCTCCAAACAAGGAGTGGTTTACCTCTTATGTGACCACTAAAGATCATGTTCGGCTAGGCAATGGGCAGACATGTGAGATCTTAGGTGTTGGAGATGTTCAATTGAAGTTTCAGAATGGCTCTTCTTTCACGTTGAAGAATGTGAGACATGTTCCTGCAATTACAAAGAGCTTGATCAACACAGGTTTACTTGATGATGCTGACTACATCACCACTTTTGGACAAAACATGTGGAAGATATCCAAGGGCTCGATGACAATAGCACATGGAATAAAGTCTGGAGGACTTTACATGATTTATGTATCAAATGTCTCTAAAAATGTAATCAATGTAACCGAGCAGCCGAACGTTTCTTTGTGGCATAGCCGGTTAGGACATATGTCCAAGAAGGGAATGGAAATCTTGTCTCGTTCTGGTTATTTGCCTGGATTTTCATTTAATGATTTTGAATTCTGTGAACATTGTCTGTATGGTAAGCAAACACATCAGCCACATAAGCATAGAAGCAATAGAAGAGATACACAGTTGGCACTTGTTCATAGTGATTTGTGTGGACCTATGCCTAACCTATCTCTAGGGGGAGCTTCTTACTTTATGAAATTTATAGATGATTACTCGAGGAAAGTATGTGTTTACTTTCTCAAGCACAAGGATGAAGCGTTTAGTGTTTTCAAAACGTTTGCGACACTTGTGGAGAATCAGAGTGGCAAGAAGCTTAAATGCTTACGCACTGACAATGGTGGAGAGTATGTTTCAAAGGCCTTTCAAGACTTTTGTGAGTCAAAAGGTATAAAACATGAACTTACTGCTCCTTACAATCCTCCTCAAAATCGTGTTGCTGAGAGGATGAATAGGACCATACAAGAGAAGGTCAGAAGTATGTTGTCTAATGCACAGCTGCCAAATGGGTTTTGGGCTGAAGCTGTATCAACAACTGTTCATCTTATAAATAGATCTCCTAGCCAGGTTTTGCAGAAGGATTCAGTGCCAGAGATGGTATGGTCAGGCAAAATGCCCTCATACAAGCATCTCAGAGTCTTTGGTTGTGAGGCATATACTCACGTTCCAAAGGAATTTAGGAACAAACTTGAGCCAAAGAGTAGAAAGTGCATCTTTCTAGGCTATGGTAATTCTGGTGAGATGGGGTACAGACTTTGGGATCCCGAATCCAGAAAGGTTATCCGCAGCAATGATGTTCACTTTAATGAAGCCAAATATCATTCTAAACCAGAGAGGGTTGAGGAGATTAGAAGAGTTGTCTTCCAAGAAGATGGACCTGCACGTGCAAGACAAAATGTCAGGGCTCAAGAGGAGCAAAGACAGGATAGATTGGAACCACAGGTTGTG
The DNA here is from genome assembly GCF_014529385.1 of Adiantum capillus-veneris. Taxonomy (NCBI): domain Eukaryota; kingdom Viridiplantae; phylum Streptophyta; class Polypodiopsida; order Polypodiales; family Pteridaceae; genus Adiantum; species Adiantum capillus-veneris. Next base: position 112,791,635 of record NC_140949.1, on the reverse strand, counting down.
GTTGAGCCTGAGCCACCTATTTTGCGTACATCTAGACGTATTACGCGACCTCTTGATCGGTTTGTTCCATCTATGAACTATGTCATGTTGGCTGATTGCAATGAGCCTTCATGTTACAAGGAAGCAGTGCAAATGAAGGACTCCGGGAATTGGCAATTGGCCATGCAGTCAGAGATGACAGCTCTACATAAAAACCAGACATGGAAGCTGGTTAAATTACCATAGGGCAAAAAGGCTCTACCTTGTAAATGGGTTTACAGGTATAAGATCACCGCTCATGATAGTCAGCCAAAGTATAAAGCAAGGCTTGTTGCCAAGGGCTTTAAGCAAGAACAAGGCATTGACTTTGATGAAGTCTTCTCTCCGGTGGTCAAGATGACTACATTGAGATGCTTTCTTGCATTGGTTGCCATATTAGATTTGGTGTTGCACGAAATGGATGTCAAGACAACGTTCTTGCATGGTGATTTAGATGTGGAAATTTACATGCAGCAGCCAGAAGGGTTTGTTGAGAAAGGCAACGAAGATTTGGTATGCCAGATGTTAAAGAGTCTTTATGGCTTAAAACAATCACCGAGGGCATGGTACCATAAATTCCACAAGTTTATGCTTTCTCAAGGCTACAAACGTAGTGAGTTCGATCACTGTCTATATACAAAGAAGGCTAAGGATGGTAGTTGGCTGATCCTTATTTTATATGTGGATGACATGTTGATTGCTGGCAAGCACTTGGAAGAAATTTCAGCTTTGAAGTCAAAGATGGCAAAATCGTTTGACATGAAATACATGGGTGAAGCAAGTCATATACTTGGTATGCGCATTGAGAGAGACAGATCAAAGAAGTTGATTTGGTTATCTCAAACAGAGTATATTGACAAGGTTTTGCAACGTTTCAATATAGAGAAGGGAAAGGCATTGAGTGTTCCATTGCCACCATATGTGAAGCTTAGCAAACAAGATTGTCCTGTGTCTAAGGAAGAACAGGCTGAAATGGATAAGATTCCATATGCTTTTGCAGTGGGTAGTTTGATGTATGCAATGATTGTGAGAGGCGGAAGTGAAAAATAGACCCGGTGGCCTCTACACCAAGACTATGCACAATGGACTCATCATGGGGAATACGCAATAGGGGCACCACCTAGCAAGATATGCGGCTAGGGTGCATACATATACACAATGAAACATGCCATGGAAAACAATGTGAGCATGATGCAGCTTGTACCTCTTCTATGCTAACAATACAACACCCTGGCAAGAGTGTCTTGATGACTTGAGTTAAAACTTCTTGAAGCTCCTCCTCTTCAGTGGTCCAATTAGAGAATTCAAGAAGCCACTCGTCCATGAAGAGAAGTAAACATGTCAGCCTTGTAAACTGAAGGTCTTGAGTTCAATCCTCAGTGGGGGCACCAAATGAGAGGCAGAAGTGAAAAATAGACCCGGTGGCCTCTACACCAAGACTATGCACAATGGCCTCATCATGGGGAATACGCAATAGGGGCACCACCTAGCAAGATATGCGGCTAGGATGCATACATATACACAATGAAACATGCCATGGAAAACAATTTCAAGATCCACGCCCAAATGTGGAATGGGGTGGTCAGAGAATAAGGTGAGAGGAGTGGTGAGTGAGTGAGAATGGGCTCGCTACTCGTGCATGTAGTAAGGAAGATAACGAGGTTAGGGATACATGCAAGTATGCTCACTTCTCATACAAGAGGTGGCGAATCCGCACACCTCAAGATGGAAGTAGCAAGATGATAGGAATATGAGAGGGAGAGAGAGAGTGTGTGTATGGTGGTGAATCCGCACACCTTAACATAAGCAAAAAAAAAAAGGCAAGGAACAAGCATATACCATACTCACAATGAGATGTATCCAAAGCGACACAAAGTATGGAACCAAGATGGAGTGTGTTGATTGCTTGCAAAAGATGAATACAATAGGTAGCGTATGGCAGGAAAATGAGAAGCGAACAAGATCGTAGGAGGCATAATGGAGAGATGGGAGTTGATGGCGAGGAATATCATGAGTGTGTCCACCCTTCTTCTTCTTGAAATTGTGTCTTCAACCCTTAATTACAAGTGGTGTGGAGGTGTGGTGCTCATCTTTTGTGCATGGTGATGGTGATGATGATGGTGTTGTGATTATGTGATTAGGGTTCATGCTACAAGCATGTAGCACAAGAGTGTGTATGGATAGGTGTGTGTGTGTGTGTGTGTGTGTGTGTGTGTGTGTGTTCTCTCCCTTAGTGAGCTCTCATGGCCTCCTTATATAGGGAAGGAGGGGAGGATTTAGCAATATTTCTATTTGAGGTGAGTGTCCCACTTTGGTGACTAGGAAAATGGGGTGCATGTGACTATGGCTCCCATCTTGTCTCCTCATTATTTAAAATACCAGAGTCAATAGAGAGAGAAGATGAGAGAATGTGGGTAGGATGTAGAGGATAGGAGATATTTACAATAGTCTAGCTTTGGCTAGACATAAGCTTATTAGGGAGAGAAGAGAGAGGTAAGAAATTTACAAGAGAGATTGTCAAAGGTGGATAGTTGTTGATGAGGATGGATCCTCCAAAAATGGTGATAGAATCACTCTAGACTTGCCAAGACCTCATTAAAAGAGCTTTGTCTCTTGTAATCATGTTTGAAGACTTATAGAACCATAGCCATTCTAGAGGGAAGAAAATTGGGGATGGCCTGTGTCACCATTACACGAGAAAACTGCGGTCCACTACAAAAATCATATCTCCGTGTTCATAACTCCAAAAATTTTGAAAAAATTTGAGCTAAAAGTTGAGATCACGAGCTACATCGTTCATGTTGAACGCTCCTTCAGATTCGGGGTTCTTCTTTACTTAAAAAATTCATCCAAATAATGTATTATTTGTGGCTGCAAAGGTCTTTTGGTGGTCCGCTTTGAGTGGACTTCTCTCTTGCCTTCAAGTGTAAGCTCCTTCATGTGTATGAAAACATGACCTAAAGTTTTGAAAAGATTGGCAATCATCTAGATAGAGGTATTATTGAAATTTGAAAGTGGGGTTGAGGTTTGAAAATGAAAACTAGTGAATAAAATATTTGGTAGGGTGGAATAATATACATACATGAAAAATATATTAGAAAATACTAAAATATATAATGTAATTTATAATATATATATTTAATATTTAAGGTCAAAAGAGAGATCAACAAAGAAAGCTTACTTATTTATGCTACATCGTGATTGATTAGCATAAGTCTTATTTATTTAATAAAGGCTAAAACGTTTGTGAAAAAGGAAGAAAAAATCAAAAGTAACTTATATAATAGGAAATATTTTGGTAAAAGGGCAAAAATATATGGGGGGTTCCCATGCATGGAAAAGCTTGCCTCAATTGCTACTCGCCCAGACATTGCATTTGCAGTGGGAGTAGTAAGTCGATACATGTCAAACCCAGGCAAGAAACATTGGGAGGCAGTGAAAGGAATATTGAGATACCTGAAAGCTACAATGAGTATGTGTATATGCTATGGGAGTCAGGAGCTAAGTGTAAAGGGTTTTACAGGCTCAGATTATGCAGGTGACTTAGACAACCGAAGGTCTACGTCAAGGTATGTCTTTACATTGGCTGGTGGAGTAGTATCATGGCGTTCTGGATTACAAGATTGTGTTACTCAGTCTACTACAGAGGCTGAATATGTTGCAGCATCAAAGGCATGCAAAGAATCAATTTGGCTTAATCAACTAGTAACAGATTTGGGAATCAAAGAAGAGATGCCCGTGTTATATTGTGATAGTCAGAGTGCTATACAACTGGCTCGCAATCCAGTTTATCACTCAAAGACAAAGCATGTGGATGTGAAGTATCATTTCATCAGGGAAATGCTCGAGGATAAGCAAATTCATCTTGTCAAGGTTCACACCACAGAAAATCCTGCTGATCTACTTACAAAAGGACTTCCCTCAGAGAGCTTTGCGCATTTTCGCAAGCAGTTAGGTGTAGGGTAGTACCTCACTTCTCTACATCTCCTGTATATTAGCTTGTATAGTAGCTTCTCTCACACTTAAAGTACCACATTGGACTTTAAGTGGGAGGTTGTTGGGGTATAAAGCCCAATGTGGTCGCCCAGGTAAGTGGGTGGGCCGCCAGGTATGTACACATATTCTTTTGTAAAAACCTAATAAGAACTCACTATGCTCTACACATTACAGTAGAGCGAGTTCACCATATCGGCGTGCTCTTCTTTTCGCACTCTCTCTCGCGTCGCACTTCCGCTCGTACTCCTTCACATCAAAACATGTTGAGAACTATGAAGGCCTAACCTCTAGCCATCTAAACCTCACAAACATGAAGTTTAGAGTGGTATAGTTGCCAAAAATTGAAAAAAAAGCCAAAAACAGGACTTGTTTTTTCACACAGTTTAGGTTCAAAAATGTTGTGCAAGAGTAACGTTAATGGTGAGATCGGTACTAAAAAAAAAATGCTAAGTTTTTTTCAGCTCATAAGGCAACTTTGTGGATATATAGCACCTAAAAATTCATTGTCATACTCTTCAAATAATTCAAGCAAAATGGTCACTTAACAGGACACAAAAGTGTCCAAGGACATAAAAGTGTCATGTTACCATTCTAGTGTTAATTAAACATGATGAAATAATCATGGGGCAACTTCATACATACTCGTTTAATCCATACATGCACTCGTATACGAAAAAACAATCACCGAGAGGGTGACTACATCAGAAAAATGATATATATATAGAGAGAGATGATGGCTATGGAGTTTAAAGCTTCTCACCGTGCTTTAGAATCGGTTAGGGGTTGTCAAAAGGCTTCTTGCTTTTCTGCAAGAGAGCGGTGATGAGAGCTACGTAGAGGTATTCACCACGAAAGCTTCTGGAGAGCGCGTATACCGTGAAACGAGAGAGAAGATAGTAAGCAAGTAGAGAGAGAGTGTCTTTCTTCTGCTTCTTCTCCTCGAGAGAGGAGCTTATGGAGATGGTGATGAAGAGCTTGCACCACTCCATATAATAGATACGTATAGCCTTGCGGTAGTAGATGCAATAGATGGCACTGAAAACTGAGCAATAATCAACAATTTATAGGCAAGTGCAGCAGGCTAGAGTAACCCCCAAGCCAGAAGGTAGCGCTACCTCTTCCTGGAATAGCTGCACATCTTTTCGGACTTTTGAAAAACAAGCCTTTGGTTTTGGTGGTCAACTCTCCCACTTACCATTCAATTTTTACAGCAAAATTTGTCAATTGAACAGTACTTATCTGGCCAACTAATGAAACTGTAGAGCTAAACTATGCCGCACCATAATGTCTCGACATAATTATGACTTTCCATATTGCCCCAGTGTATTTACGATGTCGCTTTTTATAAAAATAATTATCGTATAAATCCCGTCTGGTTTCGTTCTTGCTCCGGGTGATCATTTTTAAATTCGACGAAGACTAAAATTAATATTTTTATGTTTAGGTCATCATAAAAAGCACATTGCTTTTCAAAAACGTCGAAAAGCACGAGAAGTTAACAATAGCGTAAAAAGAAAAAAGAAACAAATTTTTAAAAAATTGAACCACGGGCTCCCCTCGTCCACTAGAATAAGAAAGCGGATTCGCTTTGCACTAAAAAGCACTAAAAATCATGAGAAGCTAAAAATAGAGTGAAAAGCACTCAAAAAGCAGATTTTTACAAAATTGAATCATAGCTTCCCTGGAACATGTAGATTAAGGATCCCACCTTGCTTTTTGCAAAAAAGCACCTAAAAGCACAAAAAGCATGAAAAACCTAAAAATAGCGAATTTTCCAAAACTGAACCAAACGTCCGTCTAACCTACTGGAACATGAAAACGACCTTGCTTTTCACTTTAGAACCTTCCAATACTGTCAATCAAACATCTTAAGTCAGAATTTGGCAAAATAGATATTGAAAGCTATTTTTCTTATTTTTAAAAGAGACCCAAAAATTGGGGATCTTACTGTTCGGGACACCCTGACTCTCGCGAAGGTCATCCTACTACCTCGGGTGAGTGGAGGTTGGTTCTGTCAGAGCGTGGAGTATTCGAGCCTCCCAAATCAGTGTTTTATTTATCGTTAGATGGGACATCTTGCGAAGGCCTATCCACGAAGGAGACCCTGACCTACACCACAGGCTCAACCCCAACCTTCAAGGGCTCACCCAAACAACACCAGACAGAGTCACATGGTACACAAGTAGAGCCACCCTCCAAGCCTTGGACTCAAGCGGAGGAGGGCTGGTAGCAGGTTTGTGATCGACATTGATAGGGGCCACCACGCCAGCTTGGCACTCAGAGTGGTCCTGAGGCTCCAGTCCAGCATCAGTGGGTTCCCTTAGGGAACCGATTCAACTCTCTTAAGCAGGACGAGGTCCCTGCTCCACCCTCCACCTCAGCCTCACCTCCCACAACCCCTCTTCCCCCGAGTTACCCTCCACCCCTCCCCCTCCACCTCTTCCCTCTGCCTCTCCACCTCGCCCTCCTCCCTCTGCCACTCCCCCCTACGCCCCCCCTCTCCTCCTTCTCCCACGAGCCCCCCTGTTTCCACATCTCCTCCCGCTCCTTCCTCGTAGCCATCCTAGGGGACATGACCATCCTTGCATGCTAGGAGATCTCTTGGAATCACTTTTACCACGAGTCGCTTGGCGAGAGAGGGACAACCTTTCTTGCGAACCCCCTTTCTAGTGCAAACGTCCCCTTTTGTAGCAGTTCCTTGTGGTCTGACGAACTTCAACATTCGTCGTCGTTGGGATTTCTTTGCCTATGAATTTACACCGTTTCTTGGTGACCCCTCACTAGACCTTGAGGCAGCTTGCTTCAGAGTTCATGTACTATTCCTTGCAGCTAGAGGGATAGAGGCCCTGGACTCTATGATTGGCTTCTCTTTTTCCCTATGCAGCAGAGACCAGTCAGAGTGGACTCTAGACTTAGTGTTGGAGTGGCTGCAGGCACAGACCCTCAAGTTCTCTCATCACATGGGAGACCTAGGTGTTACAGACTTGGTTCAGACTCTCTCGCCGTTGTGGCCAATTTTTTAGTGACATCTCCAGACTCAGCAGGATGAAGACACATTGTGGTTCACTTCTTTGCTGACACACAGAGCCCACCATGTTATGTACACATACATGAGGACTCCTGGATAGAGGATGTTTCTTTGCGCACGACTCGTTCTTCTTGGGCTTGGGCTAGACACTCTTTACAGTCACGCCTATCTCGGGGATGCTCGGATGCGGACTACTCCCCATCCAAGCCTCCCTCAAAGATAGCACGGTTAGCTGCTGTTCCAGCATCAGTTATCTCTCGTTCCCCATGATGATCATCTCATGGAACGCGAAGGGATTATGTGGGCCCCAATTTTAGTGCTAGAGGGGCCGACTGCGTCAAGAGCTTCAGTGATGCCTTGTGGAAGGAGAGACTGACCTTCTTATGCTACAAGAGCATCATTTGTGTGAGAGACACATTAGACGTTGTGGTCAGCTTTTGCGTGGGCGGTATGAGACTTTTTGGTCAGCTGCATTTGGACGTGGTGGCATCTAGGGAGGGGTATGTATGACTATTGTGGACTCTTGGTAGCAGGTCATTGTGGACATAGAGATTAATGTGTCGGGTAGGGCTCAGTGGATCACTATGCAGATTCAGGGGTGCCTCTTTGGGTTTTTGAACATCTATGTGCCCAATGTGGCGAGTGCACGTGTAGAGTTTTTGGTCTCACATTGTAGAGTCTCTGCCATAGGCAGAGCAATGATGCATTGGGGGTGACTTCAACATGTTGGAGGACCCCTCTGATAGGATTAGAGGTAGCCATACTACTGTGGATGGAGTTGAGTTGGCAGCTTGGGAGAGGTTATGTATGACTCTGCGGGTTTCAGATGTGTGGCAACATTCTAGCTTTCTGAGGCCCCCAGACAGCCTGGCCTTCTCTTGTTTGGATCACAGAGTGGGAGGAGTAGATCTATCTCGGATAGATCAATTCTACACTAGTGACCACTTTGGTGACTTGGGTGGGACAGTTTGTATTCTGGCTGGGACTTCCTTTTCGGACCATGCACCAATGATCATCGCAGTGACATATAGACAGAGGAGGGAGATCACAATGCTATGCATCCCTAAGAGGGTCTTACTGGACTCTGCGCTCAGAGAGTGAGTGGTGGATCTTTGGACAGAGGTCTTAGACATGCAAGACTCTCATGCTGACAGAGTGGCATCTGGACTTGCTCAGTTTAGTCGGCTATTTCTCCAGGAGTCTACGGCCCCCGCTTGGTTGCAGCGAGAGAGAAGGAGCACTGTCTCTCGACGAGGTGTTGCTTCCTTGTAGAGGGTGCATGAGCAGCATCCAAACAATACCTGGTTGGAGGAGCAATTGCAGAAGGCTCACCAGGAACTCTCAAGCTCAGAGGAGAGGCACCATGTGTTTGCTCTCCATCGACAGGCATGTAAGTGGACCCAGGTGGGTGATAGAGTGATAGGGGATTTATTTGAGATAGTGGAGCCCCGACATGTGCATGCCAGGGTTAGCCAGTTGAGGAGGCCTGACGGGTTAGTTGCTTCAGAGCCAGAGGACATGCGTGCAATTGCTACTGACTTTTACCGTGACCTGCTATCAGTAGAGCCTCAACCAACATAGCGTCAAGATGCATGCAGAGAGCAGGTTTGGGCACAGATGCCTTGTCTAATGACTGAGGAGATGCGCCAGAGGCTTGAGCTACCTCTGTAGCTAGAGGAGCTCCATGCAGCCCTCAGACCACTTCCCCGTGGTAGATGTTCAGGTGAGGATGGTTTGACTCCCAGCTTTTTCTTGGAGTACTGGGACTTGTTTGGCTCAGATCTTTGCAGTTATTTTTAGTACATCCTACACACATGAGAGATTCCTGACAGCATGAGTGAGGGCCTGATTTACCTCATTCCCAAGGAGGGTGGTTCCTTGGATGAGATTTGACAGTGGTGGCCCTTCACCATCCTCAACTCAGCCTACAAAATTCTTGCCAAGTCTCTGAGTTTGAGGATTTAGCCACTTCTAGAGAGCATTATACATGGGACATAGACATGTTTTGTCAAGGAGCATAGTATCCTTGACAACTTCTTTACTTTTTGTGAGGTATCTGCCCTTGCGCGCCTTCGTGGTGAGGATCTGGTAATACTCCTTCTCAATTTTGAGAAGGCCTATGATAGAGTTGACTGGAAATTTTTGGAAGGCACTCTATGCAAGATGGGGTGCTTCTCAGATGCCTGGATCAGAGGTGTGTCAGCTCTTTACAGACGGGCACACACTCAGGTACTTTTGTCAGGTGGAAGAGGTGATCGTTTCATGCTCAGACGTTTGGTCAGACAGGGCTGCCCTCTTTCCTTCTTCCTCTTTCTGTTCTATATGCTGAGGATATGAGTAGATTTTTGGTTTCACATCACGTTGATCTAGTGGCTTAGCGCTCCCTATTCAGAGAGACGAGCTGCTAGATGCTGAGTTTCATACGACTCAGCTTTGTACTTGGAGGGCCAAGCGGCCAACCTTTATAGGTGTGAGCAGGCTCTTGAGACCTTTTGTTGTGCATTAGGCGCACTGATCAACTGGAGAAAGATAGTAGCTTTCTCAGTTGGTATTGCTCCTACGCTTGATTGGCTGCCATGTGAGGATTTCAGATGGATTCCCCCAGGGACTGCATTTCTATACTTGGACTGTTAGGTTGGCTTGGAATTGTCTCCTCAGCAATAGATTGCCCCCCTCCTCAGCAATAGATTGGAATTGTCTCCTCAACAATAGATTGCCCCCCTCCTCTTGTCCATTAGGAGGACGTTTCTACATTGGAGCTCCCCACGACTTTCTTTGGCAGGCAGAGTTGTAGTGGAAAGTGGTACATCACTTCTTATTGGATCTTTTCTATTTCCTACATCAACTAAGTAGAGAGGCTGATTAGGAATTTCCTTTCGTTAGGGTGCGACACTCAGATATTCCAGGCCAAAGTGGCATGGGAAGTCATCACTCTACCTTGTTCTTATCAAGGGGGGTTGGGGATCATAGACCCAACATAGCAGAGTAGAGCCCTTCTTGGGAAGTTTGTTGTCAGAGGATTGCCTCAAGCTGGAGGCCCCTAGAGACCTTTGACCAGATGGATTTTCACAGAGATGCACAGAGTTGGCCTGAGCAGGAGACTGGAGGACCATTTTGCTATGAGTCTACTCCACTCCTAGGAGCAGCTATGGAGAGGCGTGGAGCAGCATCAGCCTACTTGCACGGAGGAGTGCTGAGACAGCCCCTTGTTTGGAACCCCATGGTTAGCACTCAAAGAGGCCACTTGGTTGGTAGTAGGCCTCATGTTTCTTGGGGTCCCATTGTAGAGGGTCCAACACACACTTTAGGTGACTGGCTACAGTTCTTAGGCTTGTCAGAGGAGCTTTAGAGCATCCAGCTACAGGGCATGAGAGGGGTGTAGAGCATGTGCCGAGAAATCACAGAGGTAGTACCAGCTGAGTGGCTCACACCTCTCGAGTCAGCATCACCCAGATGGATGGGGGCCTTCACGCGACTAGAGGTCCTCATCGCAGTTCGGGCCTGCTCAGAGACTGTACCCTCCCTGTTTTTTGAGCTGCAAGGTGAGGGTTATTTACACCAAGTTTTAGTAGAGGCCCCACAGGTGGAAGAGTGTTGTTTTTAGAGGATCCAATTTGTGGGCATCTGTGGGAAGACTTGTGTCATAGATCGTGACCCCGAAGCTCTTGAGACTGGCCACTGGAGGCTATGGGCTTGGGAGAGCTGTCCACTTGCACAAGTGCAGTGGGATCTTGGAGAATGGTTTTGGAGGGACCCTTTCTCCTCAACCAACCATACAACTATCCTTTTTTTTCAGTACACTGTTCAACTGGGACATTGTCGTGCTGTGACACGTACATAGTGGGAACGCATGCTACAAGATCTATCTTGTATTTTTTTAGATACATAATTATATTTCCTATAGTGTACATATGCATATTTAAGTATAATAATAAGCCTTCTATATCATCCTATTATTTTTCTCAAGGGTAACATATCCTTACTTTACCATTAGAAAATACTATGGGAAAAGCATCAATAGCTCCGCCTCTTTAACTTGGGGCAAAAAGCATTGATTCTTTATTTCTACTATTTCATTATCATCTCACACCCTAACTAGATCCTATATCTAGGGTAAACTCCAATATATATATATTCTATGTACTTTTTATACTTTTCTTATATTTCTTTTTAAATAGCTACTAGGAGAGAATCAAATCCTAGTGGGACACTAGGTGGCATGATTTCAAAGATACACTTATTTTAATGCATTATTGCAAGCATGATTACAAAACTTTGTCAAGGAGCAATGTCATGCTTTCATATGGCATGAGGTGTCCTTTGGAATTAAATGAAAGTCTAGGCTAAGGAGACCACATGAAGACTTTTGCTGCCATAAATGGACCCTATTTTGATGAATTTTTTACACAAGTTTCCAATCCGAATTGGAAAACAATTTTAAAATGAAAATCGTAGCTAATGAGCTGAAGTTTTTGCCCATATTTTTACTTTTTTATTTGGAGCCACGGTTGAGGAGATATGATCAAAATACTGGACCCCAGTCTGCCCACATCATGCAGGGACAGCTCATTTCCAACTTTTCCAATTCCTGTTCACACTGGCTCCTCTCTTCTTGTGTAAACCCTTGGGGGTTCCCTTCACCTATAAAAGGGGACCTCTTCTTCCTTGGAAGGGACTCAAGCATTCAAGCCATTGATGAGAGGAATTCTTGAGGGAGTGAGTAGTAATGCCTAATTGTACTTAGCCTCATTAAAATAAGCCCAAGCCTACACTTTCTCCTAGAGGAAGACTAGCCATTCTTGTATGCTATCCTTGGAAGATCAACTCTAATCAAAGAAGGTCTTGCACTTGGCGTATCAATCAAAGTGGAGTTCTCCCCTCTTCTTCTCTCTCCATCAATAATGGTGCCAAAGGGTTTGTCAAGTAAGATGTGTTCTACATTGATGTTTTCTTGATTTGTTGTTGTTTTCTTTTTCATCTCTAATCCAACATATATATATATATATATCTAATATTATCTCCTTAACCAAATCTATCTCTCTCACTCTTAGTAATTCATCCTCTCTACAAATTTTAGGTTCTCTTTGCTACAGGTACATCTCTCCCCGCAGTATCCTTATTGTCTACGGGCAAGAATAGGGCTTGGGAGGGAAAATTATCATCTCTTCACTTCTCTCATATCTACATTTCTCACATACTATCCTAGATGAATAACCCACATGATGATCATTTCTATCGCTTTCACTCTGTACAATCTATTAGAATTAACGTATGGATTAGCCGTAAAATACACTTTCAACAACGTATAGTGTTTCTCTTTGGCCCTGAAAGGCTCAATGAAATACTTCTATCACCGGATCCCATCGTACTACCTCTCATAGAATATAATTTTTCTTTTGATGTAAGCGTAGTTATCTTGCTATGAACCAAGAGGATTTGTACACACAATTAATCCCAATCACTAGACAAAATATATATATTATGGTAAGCACAAAACTACAATTCCAAAGAACAATTCGTAGCCTATTTGGTCAGCCAAGATTGAATTCCATTAACTCATCCATTAACCCTTTCATGTTACCCATGATACAATATGACCATAGCCTTGATGTTTGCACCTTCGTATTGTTTTGACATTCTCTTTTGCGTTCTTTCTTTGTGTGTGTGAATGCAAGAGAGAAAGAGTGAGTCTTCTTTGATTGCACTTCTTTCCAAACCCTAGTCTTCATGGCATCTATGGTTTAACTCCTTCATAAAGTTTTTGTTGAGTTCTCTCACAAACTCTCACAGCCATAAGCTTGGTGCTTTCGTGGCAAGACCGCAAATTTCTCGACATATTTTTGGTGAACCTGACGCGAATCTGCTAGGGTGAGAGTTTGTGGGTAACCATGGGTGATCATGTTGAGCAACAGGGTATGCTTTTTGACCCAGCAACAATGCAAATGTTTCAAGCATTTGCAATGTTTATGCAACAACAACATGCTACTGAAAGAAGGGAGATTTCAGCAACGAAGGCCATACAAGCGGTCGTCAACCGAATGGATCAGTTCAATAGCAAAGATGTAACCAAGTACTTACGCGAGTATGTGAAGGAGATGGAGCTGCATCGCGTGTCACAAGGTGAGATGATTCAAAGCTTTGAGCTAGTTGTTGCTCCAGAAATTAGGGAGCATGTTAGGGAAATTAAAGATGGGCATGGGAAAAATTGGGAAGAACTCAAAGTAGCTTTAAAGGAGGAATATTTCATGGAGGACTCGGAGAGAGTGACCAAAAGGACATTCTTAGAATGGGTAGTCAAGCCAAAGCAAGGACTATCAATAACAGAGCTACTTAGGGAATTTGAGCGGCTCTATGCACAACTCACTAGGACAGAAAGGGCCACACTAGATGCAGAGAAGACAGATCTTTTCTTACAAGCTGCAGGTAAAGAGTTTCAAGAAAATTTGGAGCTTCTTCTTGAAGATAAAGATGCTGAGCAAGGACTAAAGACCGACTGGAATGAGGTTGAAGGTGCTGTCTCACTGCTTGCCAAACGACAAAGAAGAAGGGACAAGATGGTAGTAAACACTACAAGTCCTTCCACCTCAACTTCTGACAAAATGGTAAAGCCTACTTTTATCGCTCCTAAGTTTGATGAGTCCATGCTAGATGAGCTTGTGAAGGGAATGCATGACTTGAAGGTGAAGTTTGCAAAGCTTGAAGAAAAAGGCCAACCATCAGGGCCACTTCCTAGGCAAAGACAACAACCCAAAGAAGGGTTTGTTAATAGATGTATTTGGTGTGATAGTACAGACCATGTAAGAAGGGATTGTGATGATTTTAGTGATGCTTTGTCAAAAGATGTTGTCTTTTTTAAGGATGGTAAAATCCACTTAAGAGAGACAAGTCTACCCTTGAGAACTAACTTTGGGAAGGGGGGAATGCAAACCTTAGTTGAAGATATGGAAACCAAGCATGCCACCTCTTCAGTTGAGGCAGCTACTTATGGAGTAAAAATTGAACATTTTTGTGATGAAGAGGTGAGTGACCATCATGGTCAAATTTGGCCAAATGTCATGCAATTAGCTAAAAAGGGAAAGCTTACAAAAGAGATTCTACATGAAGCAGGTGATTGCATACGTCTAGAAACAGGATGGAATGATCCAGTGGAATCATTGTCAGTGCATGCCTACATTACAAAATGCCAACAAAATGAGGCAATTGTAGAAGAGAAGCGCAGACGTGAGAATGCTAATGAAGGACCATCAAAAAAAGCTTCTATAAGTGGGGGAAGAAGCGACTCAATGCCTTCTCAAACACCCTCAACACAAGGAGCATCTCCACCTGAAGTACTCATGGAGGAGTCTACAACAGGAAAGAAGAAAGAGCCAACGAAAGGTAAGACAAAAGGCCCAACTTATAAACTACAATCTGATATTGAGGTTGCTACAGATTTAAAGAAAGTCTTGGAGGAAAGGATCTTGAATAGCAAGATTGAGTTTACTCTGGGAGAAGTTCTTGGCATTGCAAAGCGTGAATTCCATGAGGAGATCATTGACATCATCAAGAGAAAGAGGCAAACCCTTGCTGAAGTTTCTCGTCCACAGGTTGAAGGGGAAACCTCAAAGACACAAGGGATGCAACTGCAAAATAAGGAGAATGATGGAGCTGTGGTAGGATGCTACCAATCTAGTGGGAGAGTGAAGCAAGTGTATTTCTCAAATGATGATGAATAAGTTGAAGATATTCCTAGGAGTTACTATTCACGAAGTCATTGGGCAAGGGCTACTACAGAAACTTTGGTCAAGGTAGGTGATCTTGAAGAGCCATTTGTTGCCTTGATTGACCATGGTTCAGAAATAAACATAATGTCAAAGAGTCTCTACAACAAGTGCAAATGGCCGATGGACACAGATCATGGCTGGATGGTAAAAGTGGCAAACAATTCATCCGGTGAATTGTATGCAGCATGTCCAAGTGTGAAGGTAACAATAGGTGATGTAAAGATTGACCAAAACTTCTTTGTACAGGATACATCTTCATATCATCTCATCCTTGGACAACCCTACATTGTGGGAGTTCGAATGGAAACAAAGGTAATGGACGATGGTTCAGCATATGCTAGAATACATAGCAAAGATGGTAAATGAGCTGTCCAATTTTTCACAGTCTGGGTAAACCATGAAAGCAATCGTGACAACCTCAGAGAACATCCTCTACCAAAGGTAAGCAAAGAGTTTCATGATCATAGAGAAATGATGGGTTTTGGCCAAGTACCATTGTAAAGCGGGATTGTAGTGGTACAGAAAGAAAAAGGGTCTCGCTTGATCCAAAAATAGGTGAAACTTTCTCGATGAGCTCCTTGGTAACAAGGAATGGATCAGTATGTTTTATAAAACTTGAAGATTTGAAGAGATATGAGAGGCAATATGTGCATAATGTACAAATAGGCATGAAAAAGAGTGGGTTGCTAAAGCCTATTGAAAATGTTTTGGGTTTGTGTGAACAAGTTTCTTTTGTAGATACTATGGGTGAGCTTGATGCTATAATGAGGTCTAGTTTGCATCTTGAAAATGAAGTTGTGGAAGTTTTCTCTATGGAAATGTATCAAGTAATAGAAGCCTTTAAAGAAAGCCAAACAGTTGGCCCAGAAGTCCATGTTGAAACTAAATACAAGAGTGTAGCAAAGAAGGTGAAACCAGTAGCTTCACCCTTACCAACCAACAACAGGGAAAAGATTGAACAGGCTTCTTTACAACCAAGTTTGCGGAATCCTAAAAAGATCGGGCATACCTTCACAAAGGAGTCCTTTCAAGAGTTGCAGATTGGTTGCGAGGAGTTTCTAACACAGGAGGAGACAAAGTGCTTCAAAGAAATTCTTTCAAAGCATGGTAAGGCTTTTGCATTTGAGCCACATGAGATAGGATGTGTTGATCCTTATATTGTAGCTCCTATGGTAATTTTCACAATACCTCATGTGCCTTGGAATCTGCGGCCTATTCCGGTTCCAAAGGCTCATTTGCCAAAGTTAGTAGAGCTACTGAATGAGAAAATCAAAATGGGAATCTTGGAGCCTTCTTGTGCTCCATACTCAAACAGGTGGTTCACAGTTCCAAAGAAGAATGGTTCTCTACGCTTCATCCAAGATATGCAACCAGTGAACAAGGTGACAATTAGAAATGTAGGAACATGTCCAATTGTGGATGAATTTGCAGAGGCGTTTGCAGGGAGGGCAATCTACTCAATGGGGGATCTCTACTCAGGGTATGATCAATTTCAGCTTGCAATCAAAAGCAGAGACTTGACAACCATGAGGACACCTTTGGGTTTGGTAAGGATGTGTACCTTGCCATAGGGAGCAACCAACTCGGTTGCACATATGATGAATGGGATGAATAAGGTCTTACGTGACTTTATTCCTCAAATCACAATGCCTTTCATTGATGATTTGCCTATCAAAGGATGTGAAGACAGTGACAAAGATGAAGCTTTGGATCTCAAGGGATGCCACAGGTTTGTGGTAAATCACATAAATGATTGTGATAAAATTTTGTTTAGGTTGGAAGAAGTGAATCTTACATTGTCAGGGAAAAAGTCTATGTTTGGTGTCAAAGAAGTGCTCATTGTGGGGCATATGTGTGGGCCATATGGTAGGAAACCTTGTCCATCAAAGGTAGATGCCATCCAAAGAATGAAAGAAACATGCACTAGCATCACTGAGGTTAGAAGGTTTCTGGGAGCATGTGTCTTCTATGTTATTTGGATTCCACATTATGAACATGTAGCTGATCCTCTTTATCAGCTGCTTAGAAAGAATCAAAAGTTTAAATGGACAGAAGCACATGTAAAATCCATGAAAAAGCTAAAGGAGTTACTCCAGCCAGCAACGACTTTGAGAAAGATAGACTATGAGTGTCAAAGGCCAGTGATTGTGACAGTAGATACCAGTCCTACAGGGATTGGATGGGCAATAGGGCAAGATGACAAAGGACACAGGTATGTGGTAAGATTTGGAGCAAAGGTACTAAGTGCTCGCCAAAGAAACTATCCACAGATAAAGAGAGAGTTATGGGGTATGGTTACAGCCTTGAAAAGTGGGAAAGAGTACCTAATTGGTGCATGTGTGGTTGTAGAAACAGATTGTCTACCACTTCTTGGGATGATTACAAGATGCTCAACACCAGACATTGCTATGTTGCAGTGGATTGCCTACATTAAGTCCTTAAATCCCGAGTTTAAGCACATTGCAGGTAAAGACAATACAGTGGCAGATATGCTATCAAGGGCAAGGTATGAAGATGAGTCACAAATGATTGATGAGGGAGATGATGTAGGCACATAATTCTATTCTATCTCTCATGTCAAAGGTAACAATGTCTGCATGACTAATTCACTTGAATTGTTCTTGAAAGATCTTTATGAAGGTGATTGGCTTTCTATTGGAAGGTACTTGAGTACTCTAACAAAACAGGATGATTGGTCTGAACAAGAATTCAAGAGGATACGCAGGAAAGCATATGGGTACTTTTTAAGGCATGGTTACTTGTGGAAGCATCCTAAACAAAAGGCTGCTACACCACAACGGGTTATATGTAAAAAAGAGACTCAAGTAAAGCTCATGCAAGAGTTTCATGAGAGTCTATGGGCTGGACACAGGGGTGTGTGGGCAACCTTCTCCAAGTTGAAAGAAAAATACTGGTGGAAGGGTATGTATAAAGATGTATCTCAGTTTGTAGAGTCATGTGTAACTTGTCAAATGTATTCAAATGTTCGACATCGTGATGGATTGCACCCTACATATCCACTAGCCATGCACTATAAATGGGTTGTGGATCTAGTCACGATGCCTTTAGGACTCTGGCAGATGAGATACTTGGTTCTTGCACGAGAGGACCTAACTAACCAGGTTGAAGGAAGAGCATTAAGAGCTAAGACCACAGAAGCTGTGTGCAAATTCCTTCTTGATGAGGTGATTTGCCGTTATGGTTGTGTGGGAAAAATCACTGCAGATCGAACTGGATGCCGAAGAAGCAAGGGAGTTCTTTTCTAGATTAGGGATCAAGCTTTCTCTTACTACAGCTTACAACCCTGAAGGCAATGGAAAGAGTGAAAGAGGGCATCCTCCTATCATCAAAGCTTTGGCCAAGGCTTGCGAAGGAAGAGTTGGTGAGTGGCCAAAATTGTTACCATATGCTTTATGGGCTGATCGTACAACACATAGCTTAGTAACTGGCTACATGCCTGCGGAGCTAATGCATGGTCAAAAGCCAGTGATGCCGATTGAGGATACAATTCCCACATGGAATGTACTACCTTGGCAAGAGGGGCTTAGTAGGGAAGATCTCCTTGCACTGCGTATAAGGCAGCTAGAGAGAAGACCTGGAGACATTGAAGCTGCAAAAGAACGACTCAAAAATGCAAGGTTGAAAAACAAGGACTATTTTGATAAGCGACATCGACACAGGAGCAAAGCAATTGACAAAGGTGACTGGGTTTTAGTGTATGATAGTATCCTTGATAACCAGCATACAGTCATGCGTAAGTTCTCAAAAAGATGGTTTGGATCGTATGTTGTAAAGCATGTGCATGAAAATTCTACTTACAGCTTGTCTGAACTAGATGGTACAGAAGTAAAGATTCCCATTGCAGGAAAAAGGATTAAAATGTTTAAGAGAAGAGGAGACAATGATCTAGAAGATATGGATGAGGAAGAATAGAAAAACACAGGTGAAGATCAAAGTGAACATGAAGCTCTAGAATCATCCAGTGAAGAAGAAGACAAGGAAGATGTACAAGAGGTCTAATTTTACAAAGAGACAATGTGGCACATACCGGAGGATGTGCAGGTTTAGAGGGGGTGGATGTCGTGCTGTGACACGTACATAGTGGGAACGCATGCTACAAGATCTATCTTGTATTTTTTTAGATACATAATTATATTTCCTGTAGTGTACATATGCATATTTAAGTATAATAATAAGCTTTCTATCTCATCCTATTATTTTTCTCAAGGGTAACATATCCTTACTTTACCAGCAGAAAATACTATGGGAAAAGCATCAATAGCTCCGCCTCTTTAACTTGGGGCAAAAAGCATTGATTCTTTATTTCTACTATTTCATTATCATCTCACACCCTAGCTAGATCCTATATCTAGGGTAAACTCCAATATATATATATTCTATGTACTTTTTATACTTTTCTTATATTTCTTTTTAAATAGCTACTAGGAGAGAATCAAATCCTAGTGGGACACTACGTGGCATGATTTCAAAGATATACTTAGTTTAATGCATTATTGCAAGCATGATTACAAAACTTTGTCAAGGAGCAATGTCATGCTTTCATATGGCATGAGGTGTCCTTTGGAATTAAATGAAAGTCTAGGCTAAGGAGACCACATGAAGACTTTTGCTGCCATAAATGGACCCTATTTTGATGAATTTTTTACACAAGGTTCCAATCCGAATTGGAAAACAATTTTAAAATGAAAATCGTAGCTAATGAGCTGAAGTTTTTGCCCATATTTTTACTTTTTATTTGGAGCCACGGTTGAGGAGATATGATCAAAATACTGGACCCCAGTCTGCCCACATCATGCAGGGGCAGCTCATTTCCAACTTTTCCAATTCCTGTTCACACTGGCTCCTCTCTTCTTGTGTAAACCCTTGGGGGTTCCCTTCACCTATAAAAGGGGACCTCTTCTTCCTTGGAAGGGACTCAAGCATTCAAGCCATTGATGAGAGGAATTCTTGAGGGAGTGAGTAGTAATGCCTAATTGTACTTAGCCTCATTAACATAAGCCTAAGCCTACACTTTCTCCTAGAGGAAGACTAGCCATTCTTGTACGCTATCCTTGGAAGATCAACTCTAATCAAAGAAGGTCTTGCACTTGGCGTATCAATCAAAGTGGAGTTCTCCCCTCTTCTTCTCTCTCCATCAATAATGGTGCCAAAGGGTTTGTCAAGTAAGATGTGTTCTACGTTGATGTTTTCTTGATTTGTTGTTGTTTTCTTTTTCGTCTCTAATCCAACATATATATATATATATATATATATATATATATATATATATCTAATATTATCTCCTTAACCAAATCTATCTCTCTCACTCTTAGTAATTCATCCTCTCTATAAATTTTAGGTTCTCTTTGCTACAGGTACATCTCTCCCCGCAGTATCCTTATTGTCTACGGGCAAGAATAGGGCTTGGGAGGGAAAATTCTCATCTCTTCACTTCTCTCATATCTACATTTCTCACATACTATCCTAGATGAATAACCCACATGATGATCATTTCTATCGCTTTCACTCTGTACAATATATTAGAATTAACGTATGGATTAGTCGTAAAATACACTTTCAACAACGTATAGTGTTTCTCTTTGGCCCTGAAAGGCTCAATGAAATAATTCTATTACCGGATCCCATCATACTACCTCTCATAGAATATAATTTTTCTTTTGATGTAAGCGTAGTTATCTTGCTATGAACCAAGAGGATTTGTACACACAATTAATCCCAATCACTAGACAAAATATATATATTATGGTAAGCACAAAACTACAATTCCAAAGAACAATTCGTAGCCTATTTGGTCAACCAAGATTGAATGCCATTAACTCATCCATTAACCCTTTCATATTACCCATGATACAATATGACCATAGCCTTGATGTTTTCATCTTCGTATTGTTTTGACATTCTCTTTTGTGTTCTTTCTTTGTGTGTGTGAATGCAAGAGAGAAAGAGTGAGTCTTCTTTGATTGCACTTCTTTCCAAACCCTAGTCTTCATGGCATCTATGGTTTAACTCCTTCATAAAGTTTTTGTTGAGTTCTCTCACAAACTCTCACAGCCATAAGCCCGGTGCTTTCCTGGCAAGACCGTAAATTTCTCGACAACGTCACATATTGGCAGCACAAAGAGAGGCTCGTCTTGCTGCACCACGTCATTGGGAGGAGGAGGGTCTCACAACTGAGTTCTTGTCAGCCTTATAGGCAAGGTTGTGGGATGCCAGACAACCGTGGTGTGTCACTTTGTTCTAGTGGCTGGTTGCACATCAAGCTACAACAATGGGGAGTTGGCTTGTACATAGTGGTCACTCGGCAACATGTGCAACTTGCGACCATCTTATGGAGACAACGTCATTGTGTTTGGGACTGTCCTTTGGCACAACAGGTTTGGCTTCGTGTCCTTCGACTGATGCGAGCTCTTTCCACAACACCACAGTACACTTGGGGGGCAGCTGCTTGGTCCACTCTCACTGGCCCGGCACTACAGTTTGAGCTATCTTCCACCAGCAAGATGATAGTGATGCAGGGGGGTCAACCTACACTCCAGCCTGCTACAAAGCTTACTCCACAGGAGTGGCGCAGTGAGAGGAGTGTTGGGAGCTCATTTGCGGCCTAACACTCTGGTTCATCTGGTGGGCCCACTGCTTCGGCATCTTTGAGACTCGCCCTGTACCACCAGCAGAGACAATTCGAGATCTTTGGCTAGACATGATCCATACTCTCAGAGGACAATTCGAGATACTCCAGAGCAACTCCGATCGCATGCTGGAGCGTAGAGAGGATTTCCTTTGACTCTGGCGCCTTGGGCCTTTCTTCACCATGGTCCAGGGTGTGCTCAAATGGCACTTCCGTCCACCCGTGTTGCTTTTCCCTCCTCCCATATCTTGATTTAGCCTCATTGTACATATGCTATTTTTTCAATGGGAGAGTCTTCCCTTATGATTGTTCTAGCCCTCTCTAGGAGAGGTTGTTGTAGCCCTATGGGCAATTTCATTAACTACTAGAAGGATCTTTTTCTCGAAAAAAAAGGCTTCAAGTGGCTCCAGTCTATATCAAGTACACCTTGGAGTGACCGTCAAGCTAGATAGTTCCAGTTTTGTGAGCAATTTGCCAATTGCTTGATTGATTTATGTTCCTAGTAAAACTAACCCAATTGCAGCTATACAATCAGTCATGAAGGACAAATCTTGGCTTTCGAGTCGAGGTCCACAGTACCCATTCAGGAAGCATCTTTTGCTTGCATGAATAGTCAATATGTATTTTTTGAGTCTCTCATTCATGACGGTCTCTTGTATGTTCGTCACCATCTTTGTGTGCTACATTCTCATTGGAAAGCCATATTGCACGATGCACATGATTCACTCACGGATGAGCACAGAAGCATGAACTGAACCTTAGGAAAGGTAAAAAGTTTGCATTCTAGGAATCCGCAATGTTTCACCATTGTAGGTCATGCATAGTCACAAGGAATGGGCATTTAACAGGACTCCGTTCCCCGTTCCCATTTCAACTTACCGTTTTAAATCCCCATTCTTTGTTTCAAATATGAGTATTTGTAACAGGGAATGGCATTCCATACAAAGTAAAAGATGTGTCTATAAAATTGTGGTTGAAGTTGTTTTAGGGAGATCCTTCAAAGGAGTTTCTTGAAGAAGATGAACCTGAGATCATAGACGGAGTTGAAGACATGGAGCCGAAGCAAATTATTTTGCATCGCTTGTTGCGTGGTCCAAAGAAGCAAGCAATATAGTCCTTTTTGAACTTCAAGTATCGTGGCACCCACGCAGCAGAGTGGGTCGGTGAAGATTACTTTGCAAATGACCCAGAGTTGTTGGCGGACTACACGGAAGCCATACAGATCGGTACCGGTACCTCACCTTGAAAAGGGGGAGATGTCACGTGCACATCTAACCCTATGTGGATGTGGACAAGCTAATTCCTATTTCTAGGGTTTAGGAGAACATAGGAAGTGTGTTAGCACCCTTGTGAGCCTATACGCAAGACGTGCATGTCCAAGCACTTTAGAGTATCTGCATACCCTATGATTGCACGTGAGCACAACAGTGTCTGCTAGGCGTAGTTACTAGGGAGTATTCCCATACAACACCATTAGTACCAAGCCTAGGTAAAAATTGCAAGCGACACACCTCTTATTAATAGTTCTCTAACTTATAAATAAGTGACATTCTAGCAATTTTTCCCAAGGTCGTGGGGGGTCAAATAGCACAACTTGAAGATATATAGCCTGCTATATATGTTCCCTTGGCTTCACCCGAGCGGCCGGTGTGATGGATGGTTTTTCGGAGCCCTATGTATGGTGGTGGAGCTCGCGGCTCCCCCCTTCCGTGGCGGTGTGTTCTCTTTTTGTAGTTTGCCGGTTGCAAATTGTATGGGGCTCCTTGTAAAGCCCTGGTTTTTGTGGGGTGATATTGACTTATGGAGCTCTTTGTAATTTTCTTTTGGATCTATGGGTTATTGTGAGCATGGGGGTCTGTATGAATGATAGCTTTTGATTTAATTTGAGCATTGCAAAATGACGTGTTTGAACTAGCTTTGCGTTGTGTCAAATTTTTGTGCAAACACATTACACTAGCCTTTTCAAAGCTGAAAGCTCAAACGGCCCCCACCCACCGACTTGACCAAGGCGACGATAGGGATCGCAACGCATTCTTGTTCACCTGCCTGGCCTCATCCTCGACCTCTTCTCTTTCCCTTCCCTTCCCTTCCCCACCAATTTGAGACAGACTCCTCCTCCTCCTTCCCTCTATCCCCTCAATGCACCCTCTCGCTGGACACAGCCCTTTCATCAGAGAGAGCGAGCGAGCGAGCGAGAGAGCACTCCAGTTGGCAAAGCGAAAGAGACTCAGGCGGGGGGGGGGGGGAGAGAGGAAGAGAGGAGGGAGAACTCGAGACGGCACTGCATGTATGCTTTCCTCCTGGCAGAGCCACATATTTCAGACTTTTCTTTTTCAAGTGTCACCTATTAAACATTTTCCAAATCAGCGTCTGCACCTACATCTACCTCGCAATCGCCATTGTTTCATCTCACAAACGAATTGCCCATCATTCCTGACGTCGATCATGCTGGCTCCAAGATTATTCAGCGTAATTACTGTTAGCGTGGCTCTCTACAGCTTGATGTTGTCGTCGCATGCTCATGCTCATGCTCATGCTCATCAAGCAGCTGCAGCAGCTGGAAGGGGGCCTTCTTTCGAGGGCATGTATGCGTGGGGAGACTCCCTCACCGACACTGGCAACTCGCTGCTCTACCAACTCAGCATCGGCGTGGACGCCCCAGAGGGCCATCTACCCTACGGCCAAACCTTCTTCCACTACCCAACTGGCAGAATCTCCGATGGAAGATTAGTGGTGGACTTTCTAGGTGTGCTCTCTCTCTCTCTCTCTCTCTCTCTCTCTCTCTCTCTCTCTCTCTCGTCCTCCTTTTTTTTATCATCTAGCTTCCAACTACAGATGCATTAAGACACGGTTTCCATTATATTACAGCCAAACAAATAAGAGGACTTGATTTTCTATTGCCCTACCTTGGATTGAACAACACTTTAGTCAATAGCAAAGGGAAATCACTTGTCAACTTCGCTGTTGGAGGAGCCACAGCTCAGAATGTGGATTATCTTAATTCCACCTACAACATCTCTGTTTTCATTCCCTATTCGCTTGACAAGCAACTCCAGTGGTTCTCAACACTTCCCATTTCCAAAGACAAAGGTGTGAAATACTCTCTCTCTCTCTCTCTCTCTCTCTCTCTCTCTACTTACGCACACACACATCCATAGGGTATGCATGGAACGAAGGAACGACCCTATCGAAATGGGGTGCTCTTCGCATTCCCTTTTTCGAGAAACATGCATACACACACATACATACATACACATACAAAAATACATAACACCCACACGTGCACACGAACACACACACATATACATGTGTGTGGGGTAAAAAATGCATTCAACCCAAAATCTTGTGCCATAATCCCTACTAACTTTGGATATACATGAGGCCTATGTGATTAGTTTGTCACTTGTTGATCTGTGTTTTGTAGATGCTTTCTCCAAGGCCCTTATCTACTTTGGACAAATAGGAGTGAATGACTATAACCGTGCTTTAGAGAGTGGCTTTTCATTAGACGATATCATCACAGATTTTGTCCCGAACGTAATCAAGATTATACAAAATGCATTAGAGGTTAGTACCCTTTTTTCACTAAACTAATTACTACTTTAATCATTATCAATGGTTAGTTTTTGCCTTACTACATGGAATGTCCATTTTTAAAAAGCTTTCGCACGTCACAAGTTCCAACGTATTCCTAAAGTTGTTTTAAAATCTATTTCTCTTGGGAAAATGTAGCTATTGATTGCTAGTGGTGCCAAATACTTGGTGGTCGAAGGAGGCTATCCCATTGGTTGTACTCCGTTTTACACAAAATTGTTGTACATAAATGCAACAACAGACGAGTATGGGTGTGTGGAAGAGCTTCAAAGCCTTAATGATATTCATGACAAGCTCTTGAAAGAACTCGTTTACAATCTTACTACCAAGTACCATGAGGATGTCCATCTCATCTTCTTTGACCAATTGAAAGCGTATGCTGAAATTATAAAGCATCCATCTCACTATGGTATGGTCTATCTAATTTTCCTTCATTCCTATTAACAATCCAATTTGTTATACAATATTGCATGTGTTTTTTTCATTTTCTAAGTCATAGATATCGTATAAAGTTTTGAATTCTAAACTTAGAAAATCTTGTCCTTTCAGGGTTCATTAACACAACAGATCCATGCTTTGATACTCTCCATTCAACCAACCTCACGAGTTTGGAAGCATGTTCAAGTCCGGCAACATTTGTTAGTTGGGATGGTTTACATTTTACTGAAGCTACACATAATGTCCTTTTTAACCTCTTTAATACCAAAGGATTTGTGACTCCCTATCCCAACTTCCTTACATGAAAATTATTCAAAATTCACTTTCACTAAAAATAAATCCGATTCATTATCCAACTGAAGTACAAGCTCTTAGCCCTTTATTTTTTGAAAGGCACTCTATATAATAAGTATATTTCAATGCAATATTGAATTATCCATGCTCTAGAGGCTATGCTTCTTGTTATTGAGTGTATTGTTCATTTAATGCACAAATGATTCTTACTTAAGGTCTTTCCATGAGATTTATATCCAATTACTTTAACTAAAGCTAATCACACCAGAGAGTATAAAGTTACCGGGTCTTTTTTGAGAGAAGAATGACTTGAACTATTTGTTTTTCAGAAGAAACAAAGATAGATTTTTTCTATTGAACTCTTTTATTGATTCTACATTGTTGAGTAATTATTATAACTAAGGAATTTTTTCTAGCATCGTAATTCTTTTCCTTTGATCCATAGCTAGACAATATCAACATATACTACCACGAGCTCTTGTTGAAAAGTTAGCAAGTTAATCATTAGTGCCAAAACATGCTATTAAGGCTTTGGTATACCCAAAAAGCTTGAAAAAATAATTAAAGATGCTAGATGTTGCTTTCTTGGAATCTTTGTTCATGATAAGTGCTATAAGATACTATAATATCAACCTATACTACCATGAGCTCTTGTTGAAAGTTACCAGGTTAATCATCAGTGCCAAAACATGCTATCAAGGCGTTGATATACCCAAAGGCCTTGAAAAAATAATTGAGAGATACTAGATGTGCCTTTCTTAGAAATTTTGTTGATAAGCACACCCCTCATGACTAAAAGGGGTTTATTTCTTTAGAAGTTCCAAGTGGTAAAATGACTACTTCATGGAAAAGTGAAGGAGATACGTAGAGTTTTTTCCTTACACAAATGGTTGCCTAAATCGGAAGTGGAGGTTGTGCATAGAAAATATATGAGCGCTCTGTTGGGATGCGGGCTTTTGTTGCATCTCTTGTGCATGAACAACCTCTACCACCTAGAAAAGTCATGTTTCAATATCCCATGTGAAGAAAATCTTACAACCCATGTGTAAATACTAGCCACTTGTGTTTGTGCATAAGCAGCCACATCTTATGCTCATGTGTCAAAAGGGTGTCTCTTTGTATATGCCTATATAAAGGCTCTTTATGCTCACTAAAAATTAACTCTATCATTTTCAACCATACTCTATTGTACTGTGTGTCCAATATCAAGCCCTAATCTAACTCTATTTTAATCATGCTTATGCCATGAATGGCACACTAACCCAACCTCCATAACCCAACAATTGGTATCAGAGCTACTAGAGCAATTAGCATCTCCTAATTGCCATCGATATCCATTCTAATAATCACACTAATCGTTGCTTGTTGAGTACCAAGATTTTGGACACGTTCTTGACATGATTGTCATTGATTAATATACGTGTGCATAATTAGGCATCCATTGAATTATTTTAATCTCCATTTGTGTCAGAGTTTATGCTTATTTTTAGCTTTTCACATCCCTAGTTACTTTAATCATCACTTATTTCGTCGCATTGTCGGTGTGTATGCATAGTCCTTTGCTAAGCCATTCCATTGAACCCTTGATTGCTTGATTCACATGTCATTTGATCCCTCAATTTGGTAACATCCCTCTGTTTTGAGCTTTTGTGTGATAGCTTAGTCTTTATATGTGAGCATGATTAATTTGTAATTATTATTATTAGTTTCTTGTTTTAAGAGTGTGCATGTGTTTTTGTGATAGCACCTAAGAGTGGTGGGAACCATTTTTTAAAACAAAACAAAGAGGCCACGTGCATCTAGGTGATCACTAAGTCATTGCCAGCTTGCAATACCTACTATCCCATGCGCAACAAACCCCACCCACATGTGCTGCTTTCCCTTGCGCTTCTTGATGTCCATGTAGCCCTTGCAGGTGCATCTAGGTCTGCACAAGAATTTCTTCAAGCTCTCCCCGCCTTCCCCTCTGAGAGTTGTGCTTCCATCTGTGCCATCATAGCATCAGTTTTTGTGCGAATAGATGGTCTCTCCCCCTTTTCTAGAGCTTTGTGTTTCCTCAATATCTTAGACCAAGCCTTGATTCCTTGGCTCCATCTCCTCGTGAACATAATCAGCCCCACCATTGGCTTCTGCCTACGAGCTTGTAGCCCCGCTCAAGGCCCTACAAGTCATCAATCGCCCAAAGCATTAACCTGCGCAAGTCCATAACTATTCGTGCCCGCATGCTCAGCAGGTCGGCCAACTCCTTCCTGCTACTCACAGCTAAAGTAGAACTCGGAATACCGCATATCCAATCACTACAGGGTAGTCAAAACTTCCAGCAAGCCGTGTGTCATCCATAGCCCTCATCTGAGTACCTCAACTCCAAATCAGCTTGCAATCAATTCCCAATTCGTCCACTGCCTCGCCCTTTGCTACTGTCGAGCACTCACATCAACATCCCTTCTGCAACCTTTCACTTGCACATGGGTAAGCCTCAACCCCCTCCATACCATAGCCTCGCCACGTGAAACCTGTCAACCATTGAAGCCGTCGCCATCCTCCTCCTCATCACATGCCTCAAAGTAACCATCGCGTCACTCATAAGGTCACCCTGTAGGCTTAGCGACCTCGTGAGTCATGCTCGGCAAGCTCCCTGTTGGTCATTGACGACACACATCTACACGTCACTATCACCAAGCTTCAAAGTCTCAAAATGTAGGGCCATGTTCCCACACCAGGTCGCCGGTAAACCCAAACACCCCCCCCCCCCCCCCCCCCCAAAAAAAAAAAAAAAGCTCCCTTTCCCACGGGTAGAAACTCTTACCCATTGAATTCATATAAGGGAAAATTCCCAATGTGGAACCACGTTGCCTCCAAACAATCTTGGCAAGTGTCCATTCCCAGGAGCAAGATTGAAGCACCAAGAATCAAATTTCCAAAGCAAGTAAGATTTTACGTACATTCAAAATGGCCTTCACCAAGCAAGTTCAAAAGCACCACTATTGCAATGTATGTGTCTTTTATTCCATTTGCCACCATCAAGATTGCATCTTTGTAAGAACATGAATAAAAAAGATCAACATCAACATGAAAATGATGAAGAAAATGTTAACAAACGACGAAGCTCACGAAATCAAGATAAATGGATGGCAGTTGGGAACTTTCTCCAACATATTCCAAATAATCCTTTTGCATAGCATAAATAATTTGAGGGCTTTTTTCCACTTGGTTTTTCCCTCTATTGTACATATATGTGCATTTATCTTCATTTTGCATTTTTTCACATTCTGCAATTGGATCAAAACATCGACAACATATTGGCTACTACAACAAAAACCTATGGCAAAGTACTGACAACAAAGTACAATAGCTTTTGCAAATTTGTGTGGGGGAGAAAATCCTCCAACCAACAAACAATACATGAAATGTTGTTCATCATTCTCTCAATTGTACCTTACCCTCTATTTGTGCCAGGGGAGACTTGTGTGTGAGCCTACACCCTGATATTTTGTGTGCCTACACCCTTTGTGTCTAGGGGAGGCAGATTTTTCAATGGGAGGCTTGTGTTTTGTGTGTCTCACCCTAGTGTGTTTTGAGGGGATGATTGTGTGAGTGACACACAACCAAAACCCAACTAACAACCTCTTCCACCTATAAAAATCATGTGTCAATATCCCATGTGAAGAACCTCTTACAAACCATGTGTAAAGACTAGCCACTTGTGTTGGTGCATATGTAGCCACATGTTATGCTCATGTGTCTTTGTATATGCCTATATAGAGGCTCTTTGTGCTCAATAAAAATTAAGTCTAGCATTTGCAACCATACTCTATTGTACTGTGTGCCCAATATAAAGCCCTAAGCTAACTCTATTTTAATCATGCTTATGCTATGAATGGAATGCTAACCCAACCTCCCTAACCCAACTCCCTCCCTCTCTCTCTCTCTCTCTCTCTCTATCTATCTATCTATCTCTGAGTGTGTGTATGTGTTTGTATGTGTGTGCACGTGCACGCGTGCAAGTACTACATTCCCCCTGGAAGGGCTTAGCCTTGAAGCCCATAGGGGTAAGCATCATCAACACTAGTGTTGCATTTGACATTATTTTGTGTAGCATTTGAAAATATAGCCTTTCCCCCTAGAATGATGAGCACCATCGTTTTGTGGAGTGTGAGCTTTTGTTGCACCTTGTGTGTATGAACGACCTCTACCAACATGGAAGCCTAGTAGACAATTGTCAAGTAACTTATCTTATGTGGAAGGTGAGTTGGACACTTTAGTCAACCATAATAAGAAGCCACCTAAATTGATTGCATGTGTGACATATTTGCCAGCTTTTCTATGGCTTAGAAGAATCTACCTATATGGATTGCATGTGAGATAATTTAACCACCTTTTTTGGCTCTACAAAAGATCTAGTGCTCTACAATCTTATGCATAATAATTTAGTCTATATTTTATAGCAACTCTCTCTCTCTCTCTCTCTCTCTCTCTCTCTCTCTCTCTTTTTGGGGGGATTAAGTTTTTGCGTCTAATTAATTTATGTATCAACCACGAATGGATCCTTGAGTTATCCACCATATCCTATATCAATTGGTATCAGAGCTTTTAACATGATTAACACTTCCTAAGTTTAGATCCTAATCCTCTCTATATAGTCTTATCCTTAGCTTAGCCACATACTAATTTATTGTTACCTATGATTGTGTTTCAAGTACTTTTTATTGAATTTGTGTGTGCTATAATTGTTTGTCCTTATTTCTATTGATCATATGCCTTATTGCCCTATTTTTCAAAACTTTGTGCTCTAATTACTTCTCTGCACTTTATTATTGCAAAGAGAAATACACGTGTGGGCATTGTTCTCTTCAAGGGCTTTCATCTTACAATAATCTTACCATAGTTGGAGCACATTAGCACCTTCATTAATTTTGTAAAATTCTCTTCATTCATTCTCTACAATTCTCTGTGTAATTGTCAGACATATTACCTTAGTTGGAGCACATTAGCCCCTTCATTCATTCTCTATAATTCTAGGTGTAATTGTCACACATATTACTTAAGTAAATGACAATTGTTAGCCCTCTTTATAAAAGTAATGAGGCTGTTGAATGTTTAGCCACCTTTTGGAGAAATAATTTACTATTCCCGTCATTTGAAAATTTAAAGAGTTTAAGGTAAACACGTTCTGACACCTTTTGTGGAACCTTCCCCACTTGCATCTCATCTTGCGGCCCCACCCAACGTTAGCCTTTTCGCTAATATTAGTCCCCACTTGCAATCCTTCGACATGTTGCATAGTCAAAACTTGGGCTATTTACCGCTGCATTGACAACCCACACTATGCATAACTACTTTCCACATATGTGATGATCCTTGGAATCCGCCTGCTCACTAGCTGATGTGCTTGCTGCACCAACCTTCCTACCCATGTGCTACCCTATTGGTCACTGGTGCTGATATCTTCTCGGTACCCAACCACCTTGTGTGATGCTAGCCGCCCATTGACCTACAACATGGAACAACCTACTTGTGACATCAAACTTGCAGGCTGCCCAACTATCATCTATCGACCCCACCTTTACCTTTGCAATCCTTCGTTGTCATAGCCATTTTTGGCTCTGTGGGGTTTTAGCCTTTATCCCACCCTTAAACTCCCCGTAAATCTCTTGGTCCTTGCTCACAAACCACTGTGCACCAAACTAGTCATAAAACCTTGTTCTTACATTGCCTCTTCATCAAGGATTTTGGGTATATCAAAGCCTTGATAGCATGTTTTGGCACTGATGATTAGCTTGCTAATTTTCAATGGGTTCATGGTAGTATATTTTGATATTATCCTATTTTAGAGAAAAAGATTCCAAGAAAGCAACATCTAGCATCTCTGAGTTACTTTTTTTAGCCCTTTGGATATATCAAAGCCTTGATAACATGTTCTGGTACGTATAATTAACTTGCTAACTTTCCAACAAGAGCTCATGGTAGTACACTTGCACGATTAATTGGAACAATTCCCAATTAATTGAAATCTTAAAAGATCCTCTTTGTGAGTCTAAGTGGCAAACATAGAAAACCTAAGCTATAGATGGAGCGTGATGGGAGGAGTAGGGAAGTTGAATAGTGAAGCCAATAGGAGAACCAAATGATGAAGCTAGGCTAGGGTGCCGAGGTACGGGAAGGAGACGGCAATGCGCAGTAGGACCAGGGCACGAGGAACCAAGGGCATCTTCTTCTTTTTTTTCCAAAGAAAACGCAACTGTGAGCAACATTCAAAGAGGGCTTCAGTGGTCACAACTTGGAGTAAGGCCACTCTCTTGTGTGCTCACGTTTGGGCACTCGGTTCGGGAACTATAGTTCTAGCTCTTTGATACTTAAGAGTAGTAGCAAAGGGATCTCGTGAGATTCCATGGATTAATGTAGGAGATGAGCTCATGGTAGTATATGTTGATATTAAAACATTTAGAATGTTGGATAAAAGTCTTCTAATTATAATAAACCAACTATGTAAAAGATCAATAAAAGACATAAATTTCATTAGAAGAATATCTTTGCTTCTTCTAGAAAGAAACGATGCAAGTCATTCTTCTCATAGAAGACCCACTAACTTTATAGTCTCTGGTGTGATTAGCTATAGTTAAAATAATTGGATATAAATCTCGCAAAAAGACCTTAAATAAGAGTCATTTGTGCATTAAATTAATACACTCAATAACAAGAAGCATAGCCTCTAGATCATGGCTAATTCAATATTGGATCAAGAAATTCACTTATTTTGTGTTTAGTCAATCCAACTTATTTTTTCCTTCTAGAGTGCCTTTTGAAAATTAAAGGACTACTAGAGCTTGGAATTCAATTGGATAATGAAAGTGACCTTTAAACAATTATATGTGAGGAAGTTGGGATAGGGAGTCATGAATCCTTTGGTATTAAAGAGATTAAAGAGGACATTATGTGTAGTTTTAGTAAAATGTACACCATCCCAACTAATATATGTTGACGGACTTGAACATGCTTCCAAACTCATGAGACTGGTTGAATGGAGAACATCAAAGCATAGATCCGTTGTGTTAATGAACCCTCAAAGGACAAGATTTTCTAAATATTACGATTTAGACCTTCATACAAATATCAATGACTTTGAAAATGAAAAAAAACATCAATAACACATGCAATTTATAGAAATTGGATTGTTAATAGGAATGAAGGAAAAGTAAATAACCCATACCATAGTCAGATGGATGCTTTATAATTTCAACATAAAATTTCAATTGGTCAAAGAAGATGAAATGGGCATCCTCATTATACTTGGTAGTAAGATTATAAATGAGTTCTTTCAAGAGCTTGTCATGACTATCATTAAGGCTTTGAAGCTCTTCCACATAGCCATACCGGTCTGTTGTTGCTTTTATGTACAACAATTTTGTGTAAAATGGAGTACAGACAATGGGATAGCCTCCTTCAACCACCAAGTATTTGGCACCACTAGCAATCAATAACTGCATTTCCTTGAGAGAAATAGATTTTAAAGAAACTTTAGGAATATGTTGGAACTTGTAGCATGCAAAAGCTTTTCAAGAATTTACATGCCATGTAATGAGGCCAATAACTAACCATTGACAATGATTAAAATAAAAAGTTTAATTAATTTAGTGAAAAAAGGATACTAACCTCTAATGCCTTTTGTATCATCTTGATTACGTTAGGGACAAACTTTGTGATGATATCATCTAATGAAAAGTCATTATCTAAAGCACGGTTATAGTCATTCACTCCTATTTGTCCAAAGTAGATAAGGGCCTTGGAAAAGGCATCTACAAAACACATATCAATAAGTGACAAATTAATCTCATAAACCTGCATTAATGTCCAAGGCTAATAGGGATTATGGCACTTGTAAGATTTTGGTTTAAATGAATTTGTTTGTGATTCTCTCTCTCTCTCTCTCTCATGCAACACACACACACACACACACACACACACACACACACACACACAAGTATTGATGCAGCTATATCTCTACACCTCTTCACTAGACCGGATCTATCTGTTACACACACACACTCACTTTTAAACTTTGCTGAGATAGATCACCCATTGTACAAGCTTCTTATTGGACCGTGGAGTGTGACCATGCTTATGAGTTATTAAAAAAGGACTTGACAAGTGCTCCCATCATACGAGTGCACAATTGGAATGTAATTTTTCATGTGCATATTGATGCATCAAACTTTGCTATTGGTTGTGTTCTAGCTCAACCAAGAGAACATAAATTGGACTACCCCATTAGCTTTGCAAGTCGTCAATTAAATGATATTGAGAGAAACTACACCACCACAGAGTGGGAAGGTTTAGCTATGATTTACGCGGTAAAGAAATTTTGCAACTACGCTCTTGCCAACAAGTTTTTTTTTTGTGTGGATCATCAAGCGTTGTTGTATCTAGTGAATGAACCTTGTTTCACGGGAAGAATTACACGATGGTTATTAATTCTTCTTGAGTTTTATTTTACCATTACAGTGAGACCCGATAAAAGACATGTCATGGAAGATTATTTGTCTTGCATACCCAATGGTAAAGCCCCTATTGGAATCGATGATGAATTGCCTGATACTTCCCTATTGCTAGTCGAGACCATGCCTCAATGGAGTGAGAAGATTGTGAACTTGTTAGTTAATGGTTTTCCACCCAAAGAGCTTTGTAAGGATATAGCTCAAAAACTATTAAAGGAATGTGAACCTTATTTTCTAATTGCAAGAAGTCTCTACAAGCTAGGGAAGGGCGATATTCTTAGACTTGTGCTCATGAGGATGAGTATTTGTACATACTGCAAGAAGCCCACATGGGTATAGCCGGAGGACATTTTCAAGGGAACTAACTGCTAGAAAGGTGTTGCAATCAGGCTATTGGTGGCCTATCTTATTCAAAATGAATCACTTTTTGCAAAAGGGTGTGATGAATGCCAAAGTTACAAGATCACACAATGAAAGGATAAGATGCCCTTACATCCTATTAAAGTGACTCAACCATTTGAAAAATGGGGTTTAGACTTTGTAGGCCCAATTAGTTTGGTAGCTCGTAACACTCAATCTCGATATATTACTATTGCCACTGACTATGTGACAAAGTGGGTGGAAATCAAGGCAACACGCAAGGCTGATGCAAGGTCAATTGCTAAGTTTCTCTTTGAGAACATTATTACACGATTTGGTTGTCCCCTTGAGATTGTGAGTGACAATGGTACTCATTTTATAAATGGAGTGATAAAGGAACTCACAACAAAATTCATGATAGCCCACCATAAGTCTAAACCTTATTATCTACAAGCAAATGGACAAGCTGAGAGCAGTAACAAGACTTTAATTTCTTTCTTGACCAAAACAATGGAAGCTCATCGGACAGATTGGGATTTGAAGATGACATCAACTCTATGGGCTTATCGTACTGCTTACAAAGTGGCTATTAATTGTACATCATTTAAAATGGTATATGGCCAAGAAGCAATTATGCCATGGGAGTTTGTAATTCCTAGTGTGTCTGTTAACCCTCACGGCTCATGGACACCCCATCACCTACGACGGACGTGTATTATGTATTTGGTAGAGTCAGGTACCGGGCTTGTCGGACCAATAGGAAAAGGGTAAGAGTGATCTCCGATGAGAGGCGCACTCTAACTGGGACATTCAAGGGATTAGTTGGCTAAGCATGGGCGCCCAAGTGTGAATGGGGTGAGCTCATATAAAAGCCAACTAAACCTAAAATTCACTCATTCTCTCATTTGTGCAATAGAAGAGTGCTCTTGCTCCATCTCCATCTCCATCTTCTTCTTCTTCACCTCCTTGTGTGTGTGTGTATGTGAGAGAGAGAGAGAGAGAGAGAGAGAGAGAGAGAGAGAGGGAGAGTGTGTGCGATCGAGAATTACAAAGGCACGACAACGGCAAAGTGGTTGAGCGCGGCACGATTGCAGCTTCTTCTTCATCGCGGCGAGGAATCCACCACGAAGGCGAGCGTAGAGCGGTGAGTGACACACCCTTTGCTCTCTGGAGCTTGCTAGATTGGTCTTGTTGTGTGCTTGGAGCCATTTGTGGCTCGCACACGGTGTAACGGCAAGTCCCTTGCTTCGACAGTGCGGCAAGGAGCGCACATTTTTTGGCGCAGTTGCCGGGGAATCGCCCTGCACTAAGCCCAAGAGGCACTTTGTGCTTCTCCTATGAGTTGTTTGTAGTAGGAAAGAAGAGGAAGAGGAAGAGGAATGAGTTGTTTTTCTGTAAGTTGTTAATTTCTGTGTTGTCTGCAAGTTCTGTGATTTCTGCATAATGTTGTGTTTTCTGTTTGCACACAGTCTTTGCACAGCAAGGTAGTGAGAGAGGAAGTAGGTGGACAGTTAGCTCACTGTCAGTAAGCAGTTAACAGATTAGTCAGTGGTTAGCAGCACTGTTAGTAAGTAGATAAGGTAGTGAGCTTTCTGTGAGCTGTTGATTGGGAGGTTAGGTAGGTGAGAGTGTGTGCGGCCAAGAAAGGGTCACCTGAACCGTGCGCGGTCATCGCCCCCCAAAAAAAAAAAAAATTTAACAAATTTTTTTTAAAAAAAAATTAAAAAAAACCGAAAATATTTAAGCGTGAGTGACTGGGGGGCTACACTAAAATTTTGATCAGGATCAAGATCCCAAGCCCAAGCCCAGGCCCAGGCCTCAGTCCTCAGTCTTATGATATATACTAGACTCACTCTTATATATATACCCTACCCCCTCAAGAGGGAATGAGAGCATGTGGGGCAAGTCCTCCACTCTCCTCCCTTCTCTTCCCACTTGCACCCTTAGACTTTCTAATTTGGGCCTAGTTCCCTACTAGAAATTGACGGTTTTAGGGATTCCGAGGGCATATAGTGACCAAACGGAGGGTTGTAAAGCACGGCACGTCCCTCTGACCGAGACGCTCGTTTTGAGCTATCATACGTTCTATTCTATAGCTGGGTCAGAAAAAAAGGACCAAAAAATCAAAAAATAAATAAATAAGAAAAGACTTGGGTTGCAAAACACCCAAAATTACTAGGTGAGCAGCCTTTACGGGCCCTCACTGACACTTCTAGGGGATCCAAGTCATATGAACCTATGCTCTGGACGAGTGTTAGAGCACGAGCATATTGGTAGTGCCTCCATTTACGTGGGCACCCATTATTCCTCCACCCTAGGTTCTGGACCTTCAGCCGGGACTCAAGGTAGCGCGACCCAAGATCCTCATATCGCGTCTAGTGATTCTTCCTCTGACTACGAAGTCATGGAGGGGTATCCTACACCAAACCCTGATAGTTCAAGTCAAGACATGCATGCCATGGGCCCATGGCCCGGGTCCAGCGTGTTTAGCCGCTTAAAAGAGACCCTTAGTAGAGCTACTCGCTCCGAACATGTGGTTAATGAAATAAATGAAGGGAGTGGGGAAGTAAATTCGTCATTCATACCTAAAATAGACCCTATGCTTCTTGAGAGTGTGCATGTGAATGTTCCATCCACTGCACCTCCTGATCCTTTAGGACTATCTCCCTCTGAGGTTTTACTACTCGATGGTAGGAGTCTTGCCAAAGTACAAGAGATCGAACGCTATATGCAAGCAACAAGGGAGAGGGAAATTGAGAACCTACGAAGGCTAGAACAAAGTCGAGCCCTGAAAGCAAAGGCTCCTATGACAACAATCATGCCAGTCGAGCAACCGAGTGCTCCCAAGGTAGCAGTCACGGAGGGGCAAGCTATGGGGAGCAATAATGCTTCCACTTCAAGGGAAACCTCCAGCACGCCAGGCCTAGATGGGATATTCCTAAACAAAAATTGGGAGTATGACCTACAAGCAGAAGCTTTAAATGATCGGTACACAGGACACACCTATCATGTGGGTTGGTTAGATGTTCTACAATCCACATCGGGTGCTACTAGCATAGATGAGCAACAACAGAAAGTTTGTGATGTCCTCCATAGGATTGTCAAGTTAGAAAGACAGAACACAGGGATCAACATGCCTTCAACAGGCCTAATGAGATTCTTGGATACGGGAAAGGCCAACCAACCAACCCTGTCACAAATGGAGACTCCCTCAGTGAGCCCCATTGATCCTCCATATGTTGTTTCGCCAGGAGCCTCAGTACAATCTGAGCCCACAAGTGGCAGCTTTACCTTCCCAGATCTAGCTCATCTTTCTCTTAATGACACTACGGCTACCATGCATATCCCAATGGTGAGCATGACAAGAAGTACACCATGGAGTTCATTTGTTAACACTGCGCCGATGCCTAGTAGCACAGTGCCCCCAACTATACCTACATGTATGTATCAATCATGTGCACCTGTCGTACCTCAGCCTCATGTAGCTCCTACACCTCCGATTATTCCAAGAGCTTACAATCCACAATGGAATTATCCAAGCTCTTATACAAGTGGAGCCATGCCATTTAATAATAACATGCCATATCAGGCACCCCCTATGCCTAGGGCCACGCCTGTAAACTTTGGACCACCGTCTGGTACACCACCATACGAAATTTGGGACTCAAGAGCTGCACGTATGCCAAGGCCAAGGCCAACTCCCATCTCACATGTGGTTCCAGGAGCACATACACCCATTATACCTGCTCAAATAGGAGATTTGGCAGCATTTGCTCAAACTATCGGTCGCTCTATTGCGGAAAACATGCGTAGTGCACCTGATAGAGAGCCTAGGAGCAAGGCAGTTCAAGTAGCTAAGCTCACACAGAAATTCAGTGGAGACGGAGATGCTAGAAAGCATATGGAAGTCTTTGAATATGTGTGCGATTCCTTGGAAGAGCACAATGAGCTACATAAGTGTAAGGCTTTGAGTTTGACCGTAAGCGGAAAGGCTGGAGATTGGTATAGAACCTTAAGAGTAGAAGAGAAAACGATCTACTCTACTCTTAGGAGACTGTTCTTAAAAGAATACATACGAGAGGGAGTACTTTGGGGTGTAGCCTCTCAGCTCCAGAAAGCCCAACGAGAAGAAGGTGAATCCGTGAGAGACTTCATTAGTCGCCTAAAGAATTTGAATTCTCGATGCAATCCAAACGAGCGATTCAACAACAACCAATTGCTCGATAGATTCATTAGGATACTACGACATGAAAGTATCTATAATGGCCTAGTCATTAGAGGTATCACTACTTGGGAAGCAGTCACCATGAATGCAATCCAATTGGAGGATAATTTAATGATTGCAGGAGAAAGAGTGTCTGCCGAGCCGAAGTCAAGTAGCTCGCAAGCATCAGGGCATGAGCCAATGAAGATAAAGCCAATCGTGAAAGAGCAAACGATATCTGAGATGACTTTGGAAGATCTCACCAAGGCCATCCAAGAAAGCCTTAGGGGTAATCGTGCTCCACAAAACACTCATATGTATCCAAGAAGGGAGCAACAATGGTGCTCAATTTTCTTGGGCCCACATACTACGAGTGAATGCCCTACTTTCAGAGTAAAGTTTAACGGGACTTGTAACGCGTGTGGTAGGTATGGCCATCAAGCGAAGGATTGCCTAATGCTTAAACGCATCATGGAAAATAGACCGCCTATAGCTTGGGCAGACTCACCTCGAGTTCCTGCATTGATGCCTACCCCACCCATGGAGCAACAGTTGCCATTATAGCACATGGTCCCTAGAACCCAAAATGTGGTCCAAACCACACTGTTGCCACCTCCAGTGCTAGGACCGCAACCCCCTCATCCAAGAGTTACACCTATGAACCAAATAGGTTGCGAGTCATCTAGTACTTATGTAGATTGCGAAGGGGACATAGACCCTAGTATCACCTATGGAGTCGACATGCTTGAGGAGTGTCCCATGTACTATATGGAAGACCATTGGGGACAAATCAAACCGGTATATCAAGCTACTGCGCTAGCAGCAAGAGGCCAAAACATTAATAGTTTTTCCAGGAGACCACCTCTTCAGTGCTACGAATGTGGTGGACCACATCGAGTAGATGAGTGCCCCATTAGAATGCAAAAGAATGTTGCACTAATGCAAACAAGTCAAGGGAGTGCATTGGCAATGCCAATACTCATTTGTAATCGTTGTGGCATAGATCATTTGATCGCACAGTGTCCTAACAATCCAAACGCACCGAAAATCACACCATTGAACTTAATAGAGATTTGTTGATGGGACACCACCAACTATAAACATAGCACCAGTGAATGCACTCACACGGTCGATGCTCCAAAAGCAAAATTACATCCTCGAAGAGAGAGATGCTGCATCCATTGGCCGAGCGAGAAAGAAGAAAACACGAAGAAAGAAATCCCTTAATGCTTCTAGCTCAAAACCTAGTTCAAAGACTAACATAGGGACAGGAGAGGATCCCGTGTATATGAATGACCCTGAGGATGACTCAGATTCGATAGAGACCACGGAGACCAAAACTATTACTACAAAGGAAAAAGCCAGTGAGGAGGATCACGAGAGGGAATTATGACGAACACCAAAAGAGTATTCAAAGTTAAACCACCCAGTTGAGAACCCCCAAGATAAGCCACGAGAGACGAAAAATGAGGATTGCAAGAGAAAGATTGGAACCTATCCAAACCCAACAGTGGAAATTGAACGAGTCCAACAACTGAGGGGTTTGGTGGAAGAAACTCAACGAACATTAGAACCTGAACCCAAACATATCCAGATGTCGGACACAGTGTTTCCCACACAAGTTCAACCTCACAAGAACTACAGGCCGTTAGCTATACCTAGTATCATTCGGGAAGAGAGTGAGGGTAGGACATCTGAAAGTGGACACACACCTTTCCTACTAGAGAGAATGTTTGGTGAGGGAATGCCCGACCCCCTTGAGGAAGTGGAGATTCCATCTTCACCATTCTCTTGTCAGGGTCCTACGTCCCACAAGATGCCATTAAATGTTGCCAAATTGATGGATTTCATGTCTTCAGAAGTTAGAACCACCATCATGTCCAAACTATATAAAGACCCCGGGCTAGTCTCAGCTCTTCGGGCCTTCCTTAATGGAGAATTACAGGCCGGATTACCACAGTTTGCACATATGAACAAACTTGACTCGGTAATGAATGATGAGGAACATTTAGCACCACCATCTGACCTAGCGGGACATGAATCTGTAATTGAAGTACCCGTTAACAAGTTGGGGCAATACTTTGAAGGTGATGAATCTAATGCTACTCTACCAATCACTACTAAAGGATTAACTGTAAAGGGGGTCCTTGACGGTGGTGCGGGAGTCAGCATGGTGACAAAGAGTTGTTGGGAGTCTATGGGGCGACCTCACCTTGAAGCCACAAGCGTAGTGGTAAAAATGGCTAATGGATCTATTGTTACGCCTATTGGAATGCTTAAGGATCTCAGGATCAAGGTCTTGGGACACAAGGTAAGGCAGACTTTCATTGTTATGGATTTTTCCAAGCATCCTATGTCATTTGAGATGATCTTAGGGCGTCCATTCATGAGGGAAGCAAAAATGGTGCATGACTGGTCCAAAAACCACGTCTACTTACAGTTCCAAGGCTCTGTCATTCGAGTTGATCTTTTAAGTGGTCGAACGCATCCTCTAGGAAATAAATTCATCATTGATAATCGATCAGACACAACAATTCACTCAGCTCCATTACAGTATTGTTACACATGTAACGAAGACACGGATATTGGGGAGAACTCTCCTTATATGGATATCCTACCCGGAATGGCTGAGTCAGACAATGTCGATTGGGTACACCTAGCGGCAACTATAGATACATGGGGAGCTAGAGGAAAAACCTGGGTAACACCAGATGGGGAAGAGATACCACACATTGCACCAGTAAACATGTTAGGTGTAGCGCATGTAACATCCGATGATAAGAAAGAGGCACACCTACCTGAGAGTGAAACTGATGATTCCTCAAAGGCTTCAGGCCAATACACATCGGAAACGGAATCTCAGGAAGAAATGGATTCAGAACCTGAAGAAACATCGAGTGAGCCAAGTATAGAAACTGAACACTCAAGGTCTAGTACGACCATCTATGGTAATTTATATGAGAGTGAAGAAGATACAAGCGAAGACCTATCAAGCGAGTCGAGTTCAAACATTTACCAAAATCAAAACCTTAACAAGAAACAAAGGTCATATAAGAGACGACGATATCGAGCAAATGTGAGAGCTAGGATAAACAAGAAAAGATCTACTGCAGAATGGCTTAGCTATCTAGGGGCATGTGATGCTCATCGAAAGCTAGTAGACAATTGGGGTGAACATCTCCAGAGTGTCATGTGGTGCAGCCCGCGACCCATTGACCTCGCTCAATTGGAGGTTACAGAGCCGAAATTGAGTCGAACTATAAGAAGACGTCAAAACCGAGAGTTAGCACAACAACAAAAGGAGGTAGAACTAAAAGAAAGGTCTCCGTCAGGACAAGAGCCTGCTGACTTACATACGGCTCCTGAACATTTTAAATCTTATACCACGGGGGAGCGAAAGGTTGTGTATGCCAAGGCCCAACGAATACCTACCAATGAAAGCAGTGGAGTCTATGATGGTCCAGCGGTAGTTAAAGAGATAGAATTAGCAGAACCAGGTGAGGAGTCTAAACCAGTCTTTATTGCTCAAGACCTTACCGAAACTGAAGAGGCTGTACTTAAGGAGCTCCTCAAGGAAGACAAGGATATCTTTGCTTGGACATATCATGACATGAAGGGCGTTCCACCTTCTGTGGTGCAACATACAATTCCCATGATCAACACTGCTAAACCCGTCCAGCAACGACCCTATCCAATGAATCCTAAGTACGCCAAAATTGTACAAGAGGAGATTGAAAAACTTATCCAATGTGGATTCATATACCCTATTGAGCACTCAGAATGGGTTTCTCCAATAGTCATTGTGCCAAAAAAGAATGGGAAACTAAGAGTGTGCGTGGACCTCAAGAAAGTTAATGCAACTACTAGGAGAGATCATTATCCCTTGCCATATTCAGAACATGTGCTTGAAAGAGTTGCGGGCAAGGAAGCTTATAGCTTTTTAGATGGGTACTTTGGTTACAATCAAATCACAATTGCATTAGAGGACCAAGCTAAAACTGCTTTTATCACAGAGTTTGGAGTGTTTGCATTTTGTGTTATGGCTTTTGGCTTAACGAATGCCCCTGCTACATTCCAACGATTAATAAACACTGCGTTTAAAGAATTTCTAAGGGAGTTTTGTGAAGCTTTCCTAGATGACCTTTGTGTTTATTCTTCTTGGGAGAAGCATTTGTTATATCTACGAAAAATATTTGAAAGGTGCAGATTTTATCGCATCTCATTGAACCCTTTCAAATGCCAATTTTGGGTTAAGCATGGAGTCATTCTAGGGCATATAGTGTCCAAGAACGGGATATCCACAGATGAGAGTAAGATTAAAGCCATTGCCGATTTGCCACCACCTACGAACTATAAAGGAGTTCAAAGATTTATGGGCCATGTTGGTTATTATCGAATATTTATTTTAAACTTTGCCAAGATAGCGCGTCCATTGTACAAGCTTCTTATCGAGTTTCACTGGACGGAAGAATGTCATCAATCTTATGAGTTATTAAAGAAGGCCCTAACAAGTGCTCCAATCCTGCGAACACCCGATTGGAATGTACCTTTTCATGTGCATATTGATGCATCAAATTTTGCTATTGGGTGTGTTCTAACTCAACCAGGAGAACATAAATTGGACTACCCTATTAGCTTTGCAAGTCGCCAATTAAATGATGCCGAGATGAACTACACTACTACAGAGCGCGAAGGTCTAGCTATGATTTACGCAGTAAAGAAATTTCGCTATTACCTTCTTGCTACCAAGTTTGTGTTTTATGTTGATCATCAAGCATTGCTATATTTGGTAAACAAGCCGTGTTCCACAGGTCGAATTACACGATGGTTGTTAATTCTTCTTGAGTTTGACTTCACCGTTGTTGTGAGGCCTGGGAGGAAACATGTCATGGCGGATCATTTATCTTGTATCCCTAATGGCGAAGCTCCTACGGGGGTTGATGATGAATTGCCTGATACTCCTTTGTTCATTGTTGAGACAATGCCTGAATGGAGTGAAAATATTGTTAACTT
Source organism: Adiantum capillus-veneris (assembly GCF_014529385.1). Taxonomy (NCBI): domain Eukaryota; kingdom Viridiplantae; phylum Streptophyta; class Polypodiopsida; order Polypodiales; family Pteridaceae; genus Adiantum; species Adiantum capillus-veneris. Next base: position 112,747,789 of record NC_140949.1, on the reverse strand, counting down.
CTTAGTTAATGGTTTTCCACCCAAAGAACTGCGAAAAGATATAGCTCGAAAATTAATCAAGGAATGCGAACCCTATTGCTTACTGGCTGGAACTCTCTATAAGAGAGGAAAAGATGATGTTCTTAGACGCTATGCCCGCGAGGATGAGTATTTATATATTCTACAAGAGGCACACATGGGCGTAGCTGGTGGTCACTTTTCAGGAAACTTGACTGCCCGAAAGATCTTACAGTCAGGCTATTGGTGGCCCACTCTGTTTAAGGATGCATCACTTTTTGCAAAGGGATGTGATGAATGCCAACGCTTCAACAAGCCACAAAGAAGGGATAGGATGTCTCTACATCCCATCAAGGTAACCCAACCATTTGAAAAGTGGGGCTTAGACTTTGTAGGACCGATTAGTCCGGCTGCACGTAACACGCAATCACGATATATCATTGTGGCTACCGACTATGTAACCAAATGGGCTGAAGCAAAAGCAACACGAAAGGCGGATGCAAAAACAACAGCTAAGTTCCTCTTTGAGAACATTATCACATGTTTTGGATGCCCCTTTGAACTTGTGAGTGACAATGGAACTCATTTTATAAATGAAGTAATAAAAGAACTCACATCAAACTTCATGATATCTCACCACAAGTCTACACCCTATTATCCCCAAGCAAATGGCCAAGCTGAGAGTACCAACAAAACTCTCATCTCCATTTTGACAAAGACAGTCAAGGCTCATCGCACTGATTGGGACCTAAAGCTTACATCAGCTTTATGGGCTTATCGTACTGTATATAAAGTTGCTATTAATTGCACACCATTTAAGATGGTGTATGGCCAAGAAGCAGTTATGCCATGGGAGTTTGTCATTCCTAGTCTTCGAGTAGCTTCTCAAGAAGGTTGGGATGGTAACCCCTTAGTGGAGCGATTATATATCCTGGAAAGGCTAGATGAAGAGAGGCAATTAGCTGTGCGAAATGCTCTAGTGGAGAAGGATAGGAGAAGAAGTGGTTTGATAGCCATTTAAAGGATAAAGACATCAAGGTTGGTGATAAAGTTCTTATGTACGGGGTATGTAATGAAAATAAGAAATTGAAATACGCTGGTAAGGGACCATATCGAGTGTGTGAAATTACCCCGCAAGGTACCATTCGTGTGGAGACTCTAGATAGAGTTGAAACCTTCGGATTCCTTAATGGGAGTAAATTCAAAAGATATTATGATCCTCTAAGCCAGGAAGAGTTGCAAGCCATCCATCAAAAGAAGGCTGCCAAGGAACAAGCAGAGCTTTAAAAAATCCAAGCAAGAGTTGAGGCTCGAGAACGACAACAACGTCTTAGACGCCAACGAGAGGCTAATCTGGGAATCACGCAAGCATTTTTCGAGGACACAGATGATGACTCATTAGAATCTAAGCCACCCCTACGATACCCAATTGAGCTAAATAGCCCCTATGGGAAAGTACTATACAATGCCTTATTAGATACGGGAGCTAAACACAATTTGTTATCCTATGGAGTTTGGTGTCAATTAGGGAAACCGACCCTATCCCCGAGTACGATGCAAGTCAAGGGCATTAATAAAAAGAAAACTGCTATTCTTGGAGTCCTTCAGACCCCTGTTGTCTATGACAATGGAAGCATAGTGCAGAGGTTTCTAGTCATGCCCGCGGGAGCTATGGAAGGCAACGTAAACCTGGGATGATTGGGATACTAGTAGTGTCACGACGCGACCACCGACTCTTACCCCTATCATTCAAGCAAAGTCACCTACGTTGCAAACTCTAGCAAAGTTGAAGGATAGCCAACATTCACCAGCCAAGGTGGTTAACTCGTCTTTGCCAGCTACCCATGAACCTAGCACTTCAACACTTGTAGTTGCAGCAAGCAGTAATACTGCAAGTACTCAACCTGCACGACCTAAGAGTACATATCAATGGGTCCCCAAGGCCTTACTTCCAACTACCTCAACCCTCCCATCCATTCCAAGAAAAAATTTCCCGGGAAAACCAAGAGCGCGCCCTAGGAGAGTCAAGACCAAATCACGATGGATTCCAAAACAACTATTAGAAGCCCAAGGCTACTATGATGGAAATGAGCAAATTTGGGTACCTAAACGTAAAATGTGTCCTTCCCTATCGACAACAAACCCATATGAGTCAAACGGTGTAACGCTAAAGCCAATGGCAGACCGTGGAAAGGAAAAGATCACAGAATGCTACACACCTAGTCCAGAGCTAGTTTGGGCTCCAAGGCAAAACCAATTTATTCCACCTAGCTCAGGAAGGGGGGAGTTCCATGAAGCTTCTAGCTTCTCATGTAATACATCCATAGAGGTAAAAGCTTCTACACAGCCTCCATCTATAGTAGTGGACCTCCATGAAGCTACAAAAGAATCCACACCTCCCAGTGTTCAAGAATCACCTGATGAACCACTTCAAGTTCGATCCTGGGAGAGTACCTTACCACCCTTGCAACTTGACGAGGCACCTAGGGTAATAGAAAACTACTGGCAAAAATCCTCACCTATTACCAACTGGAACAATTGGTTTCAAAGGGTGATGACATCATTTCAAACGGTATGATCTACCCAAGGAAGGGGGGAGTGTTTGTGGACATCCATCATTCACTGGCTTCCCTCTCAACCTTTCTCCCTGACCTCTTAATCTCCGATCTTAGGGAATGTATATATAAAGCCTTATACTCACAAAAACAAGATAAAAAAGTAAAAGAGCAAGAGCCATAACACAAATCATAAAAACAAATTATGCACAAGAACACGACCCTTGTAATATTTGCACTCTAACCATCATCTATTTGCGTGTACAGATATGGCTAGTACGCTAGAGTCATCCACTCCTGCCTTGGTTGAGAGGTACCCTCGTTACTTTTCACAAATATTTCACATGGTCTTTCCAGTGCTTGCATGTGAATGGGATTTGATAGGTACGCTAGCATGTGAGAGGAATTTTGAGGAGTTAGAATGGCTGATATGTCTCTTGACCACGTCTGATCCATACTTAGTAGAGAGCGTTTCTCCCATTGCACAAGCCTACCCTTTTGACCAAGATGACTATAGGCATTGTCAGGAGTTTTTTGGAGCAAGGGATTGCGCATATGTACATATACATGCATGGTGCATCAAATAAAGAATTGCCCATTTTTCAGAGCCAGGTGGTTACGTGGGGCCCACATGTGTACAGGTAGGACAGGGTGTACATAGTGCATCGATTTTCACTATTACCAGTACCACTGTGTTTTTTCTACAATAAGGAGGATTTGGTAGCGCGTAAAACTTCTTGAGGAAGCTATCCGCGGGCCGACGACATGAGGTAAGCAGGTGCGTCAGATGGCATCGAGTGGCGTCAGGAGGCCGAACGGGGTCAATATTTGCACGTGGATGAATACGAACACAAAGTGGTGTTTTCTTGTGAGAGTTATGCAGAAAGGTCATCATTAGGACCACTTTTTGGGACCACTTCACGTGGTTGCGAGACGCATTATTGAAAAGAAATGAGTGCCAGGTGTGCGGATGATGCAAAAAAGGTGATAACTATGCACTGCGAGGTCAGTTTTTGGCCTGTTTGGGGTCCGTTTGAGGTCATCTAAAAGGCCAAGGGTGACCAACTAATAAATTTAAGTGTGGGAACTGAAAAAACAGAGAGAAGACCAGAAAAAACGTGGAGAAGAGAGGAGGAACAACCGCAGGTGTGTTTTTGGGGTTTTTGGAGTCTGTTTTGGCCGTAAACTGCTCATCCGAGGTCGGATTTGAGCACTTTGACATTGTAGACTGGGGTTTTGGGCCGTTCCAAACGCGATGGCGCTGTCCATTTTGCCAAATTCCTCACTCTTTTCCTGCTATTTTTCTGTGTAAGTTTCTCCTATGAGCGAAGTTTCTGCTCTAGTTTGTGATTGTATCTGGCTTATTTTACCCATATTGTGTGAGCTATTTGCCCCATTGGTGTTGGCCCAAGCTCAATTGTATCTAAACATCAGAAATTCTCCTTTTTTGAGCTGAGTTTTTTGGGTGTGTGTGTGTGTGTCTATGTGGAGTGTGCAAGTGGATAGTCTCTCTCCTCTCACTCCAGAGGTGTGTTCCCTGTCTCGGCCAGGTGTGTTGTCTAAGCCGAGTGGTGCCCCATAGTGTGTGTGTGTGTGTGTATCTTCCCAAGAGTGTGTGTCGGGTCGTTATAGAGGCGTTGTGTGTGTTTTCATCCCGCTCACATTCTTTTGGTGCCCCAACGGAGGATCTTCTTCGAGTACCTTCTGCTTCGAGCTTCGAGCTTCGAGCTTCGGGATTACAGGTTGCGGGTTACAGGTTACAGGTTACAGGGACAGGGACAGGTACAGGTACAGGTACATGTGATTCACACAAGTACAGGTAGCTAGAGTACAGTGATATACTAGCAGTGATGTCACTTTCAGTTGTTGTGGATATGCATCACTTGGCGCCTGTTTGAGCGCATTGTCTGCTGGATTGTACGTTACTTGTGGAAACTGCCATTGTATGCATTTGTGGAGCCATACTTGGTTGTATTTGGCAGTCCCAGCCATTTCTGAGACTTGGTCTAGAAGATAGTCATTTCTGAGACTTGACTATACGCGATTTGCATTAACCTTTGTGTGAGGGTCGATAGCGTGAGGTTTTTATTGAGCTGGGGGATTCTCAAATGTAGAGATCCTTTCGGTGATACAGGTAGCTGGAGCACCCTTTTTGTGACCTCGCCATAGGCTATGTACTAGTGAGTCCTACTTGGTGCTCGGGTTCTATTGTTGACAGTTTATGCATACATATACAGTCTATATTTTGGGTTCCTACTGCTCTATTTCTGGGGAAACTCTGCCAAAATTTTTCCAAGTTATGATGGCTAGTCTTTTGGTCTTTTAAGGCATTTATGTTGTTATGCTGTTGAAATTCTGGCAAAATCAGAGGATAAGTCAGATGTGCTTTCTTGGGAGCTGCATGGTTGGCTTTAATGGATGATCAAAATGGACCTCAGTTCACTCCTTTTCATTTAACTCAAAGAATCCAGATAAATGTTCATGTGTCCAGGAAGATTTTTTTCCAGCAGCGCATAGTCTTTATGTTCGAGCCAAGAAGATTACGAGAGATCCTGGAATGTCCTTTTCCTGTTGTAATTGCGATGATCAACTATGAAAACTCATTTGATGTGCATGTGTTTGTCCTTATCTAAAGTTGAGCTCCACTGAAGTTTCTGGGGATTGGGTAGTCAAAAGTTTTGGGTTCTTGCACGTGTGTTCAAAGGGGTTCTCAAAGCATTGTAACTTGGGTAGCCATGGCTTTCTCTTATCCGGAGTTTCATGGAAGAAGTGATGAAGATGTGGAAGAATTTTTGGAAAAGATGGAGGTTGCCTGCATTAGCAACCAGATTCATGACCCTGCGCAGATGTTACGCCTTCTCCAAATTTGTTTGATGAGTGATGCACGAGTTTGGTCCAAAATATTTGAAGAGGAGTTGCGTGCAGCGGATCCACCTGTAAGATTGAGTTGGGACAATCTAAGGCATGGGTTGGAAGTGGAGTTGGTGAAGATAGAAGATCCTGACAAAGTGTGGCAAGAAGTACAAGGTTTGGTGCAAAAGGAAGGTGAGCCAATAGATGCGTACATACGTAAGTTCTCATTGGCATGGGAGCGGATGTGCAAGGCCTTAGCACCACAGGTACCCCCGCCTGACATGATGAAGAAGGACAGGTTCTTGGCTGGTCTTTGGGAGAATATACGTTGGAGAGTGGAGCTAAAGAAGCCTAGGACATATGAAGATGCACTAGAGGTATCAAGGAACAAAGAGTGGAAGCTGAAAAAAAATGAGCCAGTTAGGGGTGGAGTCTTTGCCCATGAGGTCTGAATTTCAGAGCCTATAGAGTCTTTACAAGGTCGCATGTCAGGGGTTCATCACGAACCAGTGGTTCCTATTACTACTCAGGTTATGCCAGCAGTGGTCACTACAGCAGTGCAAGATGATGGGCTAAGGCAAGACATGAGGCAAATGGTAGAATGTGTCCCCGCTGAGGGTCTAGAGCTTATCGTGGATGGGTAATGGGTGTCCGTATGAACAGAGGCACCCTCAATATGCTCGTGTTCTAGCACCCGCCCAGACCGTAAGTGCATGTGCTTTTGATACCCTAAGGTGTCAAAAAGCTGCTCTAAGAGGCCTTGTGACTAGTTTTTAGCATGTTTTTTGTTTGTTTTTTTGCTAGATTTTTTAGAGCGTGTCGTGGAATGGGCCGTGTGATAGCTCGAAACGAGCGTATCGGTCAGAGGGTCGTGCTGTGCTTTACAGCTCTCCGTTTGGTCACTCTATGCCCTCGGAATCTCTAAAACTGTCAATTTCCAGTAGGGAACTAGGCCCAAACTAGAAAGTCTAAGGGTGCAAGTGGGAAGAGAAAGGAGGAGAGTGGAGGACTTGTCCCACATGCTCTCATTCTCTCTTGAGGGAGTAGGGTATATATATAAGAGTGAGTTTAGTATATATCATAAGACTGAGGACTGAGGCCTGGGCCTGGGCCTGGGCCTGGGAAAATGATCCCGATCTATCTTTTATACAAACCAACCCGTCCGTTTTAAGAGTCACGTTTTTTATTTTCGAAAAATTTAGCCGCCCGCTCGCTCGCGTTTTTGATTTTCGATTTTATTTTATTTTTTTTATTTTTATTTTTTTTTGCCGAACTTGAAAATGCAAAAATTACAGAAATTGAAAAAACGCAGACAATAGCAGAAATTGAAACTTGACAGCAAATGCAGAAAACGCAAAAAACAGAAATCTCCACACACTCCTTCCCTGCCTTTCCTATGATAGAAACTGCACCACAAAGAAGCGTAAAGTGCTAACCGAGCTTAGTGTAGGGCATATCCCCGGCAGCGGCGCCAAAAAAATGCGCTCCTTGCCGCACTGTCGAAGCAAGGGACTTGCCAATACACCGTGTGCGAGCCACAAACGGCTCCAAGCACACAACAAGCATAAACTAGCAAGCTCAAGAGAACAAAGGGTGTGTCACTCACCGCTCTACGCTCGCCTTTGTGGTGGATTCCTCGCCGCGATGAAGAAGAAGCTGCAGTCGTGCCGCGCTCAACCGCTTCGCCACCGTCGTGCCTTCGTAATGCTCGATCGCACACACACTCTCCCTCTCTCTCTCTCTCTCTCACACACACACACACACACAAGGAGGTGAAGAAGAAAAAGATGGAGATGGAACAAGAGCACTCTTCTATTGCACAAATGAGAGAATGAGTAAAAATTAGGTTTAGTTGGCTTTTATAGGAGCTCACCCCATTCACACTTGGGCGCCCATGCTTAGCCAACTAATCCCTTGAATGTCCAAGTTAAAGTGCGCCTCTCATCGACGATCACTCTACCTTTCCCTATTGGTCCGACAAGCCCGGTACTTGACTCTACCAAATACATAATACGCGTCCATCGTAGGTGATGGGTGTCCGTGAGCCGTGAGGGTTAACAGTGGTAAAAGCGCACATTTGTAAGGCCCCCATTATGAGAAGAAGCCATCGTGCGTGAAGGAAAATCACTCACCGGAAACCAAAATTGTCACGGACAAGAATCAGGGGCAACTTTAAAGGCCTCGGGGGCGGAGGCCCCCGAGACTTTTTTTTTCGCCGGAATATCATGGCCGGACGGCGACCGGAAAGTGGTCGGAAAACAACCGGTCGGTTGGCCGGTGGCCGGAAGTCAATGGCCAATGGCCAGTGGTCGGAAGTCAATGGCCGGTGGCCGGTGGCCGAATTCAAAAGCAGACTTGTCTTCTCAAGGGCGGCCACACATGGGCGGATTGGAGGGTCCGATTTGGACTTATTCGCACAAGGGCGGCTACACATGGCTGTCTCTCATAAGAGAGGGCAGCCCTTTTGGCCTATAAAAGGAGGCCATTTCTACACACATTTCAAAGTGTGAAGTTGATGCAACAAGGTGAGTGTGAGGTGGTGAGAGTGAAGCAAGGCGGGAGCTCCATTAAGGGTATAATCCCTTTGTAAACTACTTCTTGTTTTGAAGTACTAAAGCCATTGAGTGGCTGCTTTCCCGTGGACGTAGCCCACATTGGGTGAACCACGTATATCGTGTGTACTCTCTCTCTCTCTCTCTCTCTCTCTCTCTCTCTCTCTCTCTCTCTACTCTATAATCTCGTGTATATAAATCTGTCTCTCTCCATTAAGTAATCTACTCAATTATCTATTTAGCTACGTCTTATTTCCTAACAACTGGTATCAGAGCAAGGTTTGCTCGTAGCTAAATTATCTCAAGGAAAGGATTCCTTAAATTGAGTGGGAGTTATGGTGGAGGAAGGGAAGCTTAAGATTGAGAAGTTCAACGGCAAAAACTACCAACATTGGAAGATGCAGATTGAAGACTATCTCTACCAGAAGGACCTCTATTTGTCACTAGGCGGTCTTGCGAAGAAGACCGCAACAATGGCAGATGAAGCATGGATTGTCCTTGATTGAAAGGCACTGGGAACAATCCGGTTAAGCTTGGCGTCAACGGTGACCTTCAATGTTTCGGAGATGAAGACCACGGAGGACTTGATGAAGTCACTTGACGACTTCTACGAGAAACCATCGGCATCCAATAAGGTATTTCTTATGAAGCGCTTGTTCAATCTAAAGATGGCAGAGAATGGTTCAGTTGCAGAACACCTAAATGACTTTAACACAAACATAAGTCAACTTCGATCGGTGAAAATCAATTTCGATGATGAAGTGCGAGCTCTCCTTATATTATCATCTCTACCGGATAGTTGGGACAGCCTTGTGATGGCTGTAAGTAATTCTATCTCTGGCACAAATACTCTTAAGTTTGATGATGTTGTGGGTGTTCTCCTAAGCGAGGAAATGCAAAGGAGAAGCACAGGAGAATCATCAAGTGTTGCACTATCAGTGGAAACAAGAGGAAGGCTTAAGGAGAGGTTCAAAAACCAAAAGGGTCGTGATCGCTCAAGGCGGAGCAAGTCACGCACAAAGTCAGTTCTTGAATGTTGGAACTGCGGCAAGAAGGGCCACGTCAAGAAGGATTGTTGGTCCAAGAAGAAGAAGGAGATAGAGTCTCAAGACAACAAGCCAACATCGGAGGCCAATGTGGCATGTAAAGTAGAGCAAGATGCTCTAATTCTCTCATTAGACAATGTGTCTAATTCCTGGATAGTAGATTCCGGGGCTTCATTCCATGCGACACCACACAAGCAACATTTCCAAGACTACACCAAAGGTAATTTTGGGTATGTATACTTGGGAGATGATGAAGCTTGTGAGATTGTCGGCAAAGGTACAGTTTCTATCAAAACTGCTAACGGAAATGAATGGAAGCTTAAAGATGTTAGGCATGTTCCTTCTCTTCGCAAAAAATTGATCTCTACAAGACAATTGGACGATGAAGGTCACAACATTGCATTCGGAAACAAACGGTGGAAGATCTCAAAGGGATCTTTGGTGGTTGCCAAGGGTGAAAAAGTCGGTACACTTTACTTGTGTACTGTTAGCACGCAACCTTCAGCTTGTGCAGCAACTACAGAAGTTGACAGTGCGGTGTGGCACTACCGACTTGGGCATATGAGTGCCAAAGGAATGCAAATCCTTCAAACAAAGAAGCTTCTTCCAGGTTTGAAAGAAAAAATAAAAAACTTGAGTTGGTTCATTCTGATGTTTGGGGTCCTGCAAGTACACCATCACTTGGTGGCTCATTGTACTATGTAACATTCATAGACGATGCGACTAGAAAAACATGGGTTTATGTCATGAAGAATAAATCCGATGTATTTTCCATATTTCAAAGGTGGAAAGCCTTTGTGGAGAATGAAACAGGTACCAAGGTTAAATGCCTCAGATCCGACAATGGAGGCGAATATTGCAGCCAAGCTTTTGAAAGCTTTTGTGCTAGCAATGGCATTCGGAGGCAAAGGACACCTCAACAAAATGGGATTTCGGAAAGGATGAACAGGACAATCATGGAACGAGCACGAAGCATGCGGCTACATGCAGGCCTACCACTTGAGCTTTGGGCGGAAGCTGTAAGTACGTCTGTGTACTTAATCAATCGGTCACCCTCAACGGCATTGGATGGGGGAGTTCCAGAAGAGGCATGGACAGGTAAACCGGTGAATTATGCATTTCTCAAAGTGTTTGGGTGTGAGGCTTTCATGCACATAGATAGAAGCCTAAGATCAAAGTTAGATGCAAAGTCCAAAAAGTGTTTCTTCATTGGCTATGGAGAAGGAGACTTTGGGTATCGCCTATGGAATCCTGAAGATGGTAAAATCTTAAGGAGTAGGGATGTAATTTTTAACGAACAAAATATGTACAAAGATTACTTGGAAAGAAAACAAACAAAAGAAACAGGTGATGAGTACATGGAGCTTGAGGACGGTGAAGACTCAAGGACTGCAAACGGTGACAATGTGCAACAACGTCAACCAAATGAGAAGCCTCAACCTATTCCCCGAAGATCTACAAGAGCAAGTAGACCTCCAGAAAGGTTTGTTCCCTCCTTAAACCATCTCTTGATCTCAGATTCTGGAGAGCCAGAATCATATGAAGAAGCTATGCAACATGAATCCAAAGAAGAATGGACAAAGAGCATGCAAGTGGAGATGGACTCACTACATCGCAACCAAACATGGGAGTTGGTTGAGTTGCCTAAAGGTAAGCGGGCACTTCAAAACAAATGGGTGTACAAGCTAAAGGAAGAAGAAGGTGGGAAGAAAAGGTACAAGTCTAGGCTTGTGGTAAAAGGTTTTTCTCAAAAGAAAGGTATTGACTTCAATGAAATATTTTCTCCTGTTGTAAAAATGAACTCAATTAGGCTTGTCTTAAGCCTTGTGTCTGCTCATGATCTAAATCTCGAGCAAATGGATGTAAATACGGCATTCCCTCACGGTGACTTAGAGGAGGAAATCTACATGCTTCAACCAAAGGGGTATGAAGTAAAAGGTACGGAGAAAATGGTTTGCAGATTAAAGAAGAGCTTGTATGGTTTAAAGCAAGCATCAAGACAATGGTACTTGAAGTTTGATCGATGGATGTTGGATCATGGATTCACAAGATGCAACTCGGATCACTGCGTCTACACGGAGAATTTGGGAGATGGGAAATTCATCATCCTAATGTTGTATGTTGATGACATGTTGATTGCAAGTGCTAACATGCAGGACATCAAAGACCTAAAAGAGGAGCTGTCCAAATCTTTTTCAATGAAAGATTTAGGTGCTGCAAAGAGGATACTTGGTATGAAAATATCAAGGGACAGGACGAAGAAGACAATAAAGCTATCTCAAGAAGATTACATCAAGAAGGTACTAGAAAGGTTTGCAATGCAAAATGCAAAACCAGTTTCTACACCTTTGGCTAGTCATTTTAAACTAACGAAGGATATGTGTCCAAAGACACAAGAGGAGATAGCCTATATGTCTAAAGTTCCATATGCTGCAGTGGTAGGTTCTCTAATGTATGCTATGGTCTGGACAAGGCCAGACATTGCACATGCAGTGGGAGTTGTGAGTAGGTTCATGGACAACCCAGGTAAAGAGCATTGGCAAGCTGTGAAGTGGATACTTAGGTATCTAAAAGGGACAACAACAAATGCTTTGTATTTTGGAGGAACTGATATTTTTCTAGAAGGGTATGCTGATGCAGATATGGCAGGTGACAAAGATACTCGAAGGAGCACTACTGGCTATGTGTTCATGGTTGGAGGCACAGCAGTAAGCTGGGCTTCAAAGCTGCAGAAAGTGGTTTCAGTTTCTACCACGGAAGCAGAGTATGTAGCAATGACGGAGGCAAGCAAAGAAATTCTGTGGCTTCACAGATTCTTAGAAGAGCTTGGATTCAAACAAGACAATTGTGTCTTGTACAGTGATAGCCAAAGCGCTATCCATCTTGCGAAGAACTCAGCCTTTCATTCAAGGACAAAGCACATTGAGGTGAGATATCACTTCATACGCACTCTTTTGGAAGAGGGACAACTAAAGCTAGGAAAGGTGCATACAAGTGAAAATCCTGCAGACATGTTTACAAAGGTGGTCAACAAGGAGAAGTTGAGCTTTTTCTCATCTTCAATCGGCATTCAAGGATAAGAAGCCAGAATGGAAAGCAGTCACATGTTTGGTTTGGAGATCAGTCTCCAAGTGGGAGATTGTTAAGTATGGAGCCTGATTTACCCTTGTAATTTTCTGTGGTAAAAGCGCACATTTGTAAGGCCCCCATTATGAGGAGAAGCCATCGTGCGTGAAGGAAAATCACTCACCGGAAACCAAAATTTTCACGGACAAGAATCAGGGGCAACTTTAAAGGCCTCGGGGGCGGAGGCCCCCGAGACTTTTTTTTTCGCCGGAATATTATGGCCGGACGGCGACCGGAAAGTGGTCGGAAAACAACCAGTCGGTTGGCCGGTGGCCGGAAGTCAATGGCCAATGCCCGGTGGTCGGAAGTCAATGGCCGGTGGCCGGTGGCCGAATTCAAAAGCGGACTTGTCTTCTCAAGGGCGGCCACACATGGGCGGATTGGAGGGTCCGATTTGGACTTATTCGCACAAGGGCGGCTACACATGGCTGTCTCTCATAAGAGAGGGCAGCCCTTTTGGCCTATAAAAGGAGGCCATTTCTACACACATTTCAGAGTGTGAAGTTGATGCAACAAGGTGAGTGTGAGGTGGTGAGAGTGAAGCAAGGTGGGAGCTCCATTAAGGGTATAATCCCTTTGTAAACTACTTCTTGTTTTGAAGTACTAAAGCCATTGAGTGGCTGCTTTCCCGTGGACGTAGCCCACATTGGGTGAACCACGTATATCGTGTGTACTCTCTCTCTCTCTCTCTCTCTCTCTCTCTCTCTCTCTCTACTCTATAATCTCGTGTATATAAATCTGTCTCTCTCCATTAAGTAATCTACTCATTTATCTATTTAGCTACGTCTTATTTCCTAACACTCTAGTGGTTAGTGAGAGACTTGTGACACCTCTACTTCTTCTTTTGGCAAGAGGGGGCAGGCTAGGGAGGTATGGGCATGCCTTGGCCATCAAGAAATGCCCAGAAGCCTATATAAGGAGCATTCCCACCCAGTTTTACACACAATTCTCAAGTCAGTGCAAGGAAGTGCTGCTGTCAAATCATTCTTTTGTGAAGCCTTTCTATATCACATAACACACAAAGCAAGCCTTAACTGAGGGTAATTTAATTATATTTATGTTAATCCTATTGCTCCATAGTCTCTTTTCTCTAGAGGATTCCTATGTCGAGTTTAATTATGCTAGCTAGCTACAGCACTAAATAATTCTATTCTCTATTATATGTGGGGTATTGTCAATGGTTTCGATTCATTGATTGTATTCCATTGTTGGGTTAAGGAGCACCTTGCTTATTAAAGATAGTTAATTTTCCTTTAATTAAGCATGAGGTTATGCATATAATCATCATTGCCAGTTATGCATGTTGTGCATAGTTATGTGTAAAGCTCTTCACCTATGATTCTCTAAGATATGGTGAGACTTTTTGTGCACCCAAATTGAGGATTAATCAAGGAATTAAACCCTTGATTTGCCCATGAAATTAGGACATAATTACGAGACTTCTTGCATACAAAAAAAAAAGATGTACAAGTAGGGTATTGTGTTGCTTTAGCAAATTGTGTATGAATCATCTATTATATTGGGTATTTTCATGGTTATAGTCTACCATTGTATGTTATAATTATTATTTAATTAGTAGAGTAATCTTGTTCTCATGTTGCATATGAAGGAAGTTTTGGTTATGATAATCTTAGGATGAGGTATGAGTTATTAAGACATAATCATCTCGTGGCATTCTTGAGTTAGCTTGCATACTTGCAGTATGAAGGCTTGGCATTTAATCTAGCATTATGTGTAAGAATAAGGTTATTCCTTGTCAAGTTTTCTCATTGGTTGTTGTGGGAATTATGCATAGTCTCTTGTTTCTCCAAAAGAACTAATCTTAGTAGTGAGATATGGCCCCCAAGAGCACCTGGTTTGGTGGTGCTAACGACCGCGAGGCGGGGACTAGCAACATGGTGAACAACGATAAAGCACCGATGAGAGAAGAAAATCTGGCCATCTCACGAGGCATCAAGGAGGAAGCTCATGAGGTTGAATGAATTTAATTTTTGTATTTACATAAACATTGCATTACGATAACTTAGGAATGTTTAAATTCCCCAAACTATGCTGGAAATCCAACTGAGACAACGGCATTCGTATCTTTTAAAGATTTTATTTAAATTTAAGTTGAAGTAAATAGAAAAGAAATGCTTTATGAAAAGAATGTTTGGAAGTAGGAAGAATGGTTGGTAGGAAAAACTATCTCAAGCAAGTTTCATTCATTATTCCAATGTTGCTTTAGTGTGAACCCCCTACTGATCACAGGGTGGTAGCTCACGAAGTTATCGCAGGAGCTAAATCCACGACTTGCTTTCTATGCGGTGGATACACAATTTTTACCCGGAGAGTTACTCCATGAATTGGGTGGAATCATGGACTGGTTGTATGGGCGGCCAGTTGACAACGGGTGGAGTTAACACTCATTGGAGGTCCTCACGACTCCAGGACATTGGAATTTTTAATAAAGTATTGTTTGTTGAGTATTTTCCTAGGAAAGATATGTTTTGGTGTCGATTTGACAATGTTTGAAGGGCTGTCTTAACGAACTTGTGTCGAAGAAATATAAAAAAAAAAAAGAACCCTAAGTGTTGAACAACAATGTGTTAATAATTAGGCCACACAAAGACTCTGTGTGAGTGCAGGGTGGAAAGTGGGGGCTTGGCTCAGGATGCCAAAGCCTACGAGACGGGTGGTCTCGATTAGTCGGGAACTCTCTGCCCTGCGCAATAGAGAACGTCATTAGATAGATCATTACGGTAGAGTGGAAGGAACTCGGTGTACGTGCCTCTGAAAATTATGGGGAAAAAGGCACTGAGGTTACTTCTCCTCTTGGAAGATGAGAATAGGACCAATAGTACGAAATTACGGGACGAAGCTAGATTCCTTTTCACTAGTGGCTTGGACTCAATTCACTAAGTGATGAGAGACCGTCCACTGGTCTTCTTTTTCTTCTTAGCAATTTTTTTTTTGCTTCCGCATAAGATCTAGCGACCATCAGGTGTCCTCTAGGTGAGACAGGGAGGGGACCTCACAGCTGGTATCAGAGCCTAGGGTTTAGAAAAATTGGTTTAAAAACAAGAAAAACAAGAAAACCTGAAAGTTTTAAAAACAAGAAAAATTGGTTAGCTAATCCAAAGCTTATGTGTCGATATTTCAGGAAGATCATGTGGCTGCATATAGTCTTCGAGCTTATTTATGAGAGAGCTTGTCGTTCTCCTAACTATCTTTTCCGACGGAGCGTGATGGAGCTACTGATGAAGTCTCACACTCCTCATTCGACTCGGATAGATAAAGGCTGGGAGCTCGAAGGGAGCAATGAAGGCAGGACTTATTGCATCAATGCTTGTAAGCTGGGATGTCTTACCACGGATTTAAAGAAACTACGCTCGGCTGAGGAACTAAGAGTGGTTCAGTTGTACTACTTCTTGGGTACAAACTCGAGTATCATTGTTCCCACTTATCCAGGAGGCATGGGTAAACCCCTGAATGAGAATGGGTATGGCATAAAATGGTGGAGATAATTCCATATCGAAGGACCAGAAGTTTTTCTCAGAATACCCCTAAGAATTTAGATCTTGTAATTTACTTTCTGATTTCCAATGAGTATAAGAACTATTATACCAATCAGTTAGA
>NC_140949.1:112122042-112129542 GCF_014529385.1 Adiantum capillus-veneris | reverse complement strand
TCTGGACACTGAAGGGTCCTTACGGAGCAATGCAGTGGGAATTGATCCGAGGGCAAGCCCGGTTCTTTTTCGAAAAGAGTTGCTGAATGCCTTGAGGAGATTGTTGGATTCTCATTCTAAGTTTGGAGCTAAATACGCGCGCACTTCTGATCTAATTGATCTTCAAGGGGGACTTTGGCTCGACGGGCAGTGTGCAAACACATGGGTGTTTCCCACAGTACAAATTGGATCTTTAGGGATGTATCAGGATGAGCTTTGCATTATGTGGTTGTTGGCGAATCTGCCATCAGGCTCATGTGTGCATTTTGCCTCTGCATACTTTAACCTCACGAAGGAATTTCAAGCTGCACTAATACAGGCATCCATGGACAAACGGTTCAAAGTCCTCACCGCAGCGCCTCAGGTAAGAAGACAATCTCTTCAGTGGTAAACAATTATCGCTTTACCAATTTTTGTAAATAAATGTTTTCTCCTGGAGCAGGCCAATGGCTTCTATGGTTCAAGAGGAATTTCTGGTCTGATACCCAAAGCATATTCTTTGCTTGAAAAGGATTTCTACGAACAGACTTGCCAACAGGCTTCTGAAGATGTACTTGAAGGAAATGGTTTGCGGACGCCAATGAATCACAAGCTTGGAGTACAGCTGTTTGAATACAAGAGGCCAAATTGGACCTTTCATGCTAAGGGCATGTGGTGCTATCTTCCCCATGATGGCAATCTTCCAAGTATGACCTTGATTGGAAGTTCAAATTTCGGATTCCGCTCCCGGCAGAGGGATATAGAGGCTCAGCTTTTTGTGGTAACCATGGAACCAGCCCTTAGAAAGAAGCTCCAAGAAGAAACAGATTCCTTGTTTTTGCATGGCCATCAGGTTCACGGCACTGTTTTCTTAGATCCAGATAGATATGGTGGGCCGGTATCGTCATTTGCTGCCCAACTTGTACGAAGCTGGTTGTGACAAGATGTGGTTCCATCTTGTGGGCATGCCAATTCTTCAGATTTATGAGGTACAAATGCGGTATTCCTATTTTTGCCTGCTTTTTTGACAGCTTTAGGGTGGTGTTGGCTGTTAGAGGGAGGTGTCACCTATGAAGAGTCCATTCAAGAATCTATAACTCCAAAATGGGGCTGAAGATGATGCATTAATACAGCTGTTGCTTGCTTTCAAAGAGGTCTTGCTAATTGTCGAAGAAAAAAGGAAGGCAAGCGGTGTGGATGTTTGAGGTATCAATAGGGCATTTACACTCTTAGCTCTGTAAAAATATGAAACTGTTTTGAAAAATCCCTTGCCATATCTGGTAATGATAACTTTGTACAAGAACTTTGCAACTCCTGTTGCTTCTTTTGTTTAGAATGCCTTTTGCTCTACCCATTTAGTGCAGTAATTTGTAGCAACCAACAGACATGCCTTCCTGGTTGGCCACGTTGCTAGCTTGATAGGTTCTACCAAGTCCATGGGAAGCAAGGTTGTCATTTGTGTAAATCTTGACAAGCTCAAAGCACTGTTTTCAAAACCTTGCGAATAAAGTGATACCTCACATCAATGTGCTGCTTCTTTGCATGACACCCTAGTTTTGTGTTGGCTAGATAGCACTTTGACTATCACAACGGAAAAAAACTAGAACTTTGGTGCTAATGGCCAAATCTCCCACTAGACAAGCAAGCCATACAGGTACCTTATGGGAAATTGATGTAGCAACATAACTTCTATCGTGGATTGAGATGGACACCGAGCAGTGAACTTATACCATAATAGATAAACTTGGCTGCTAACGTTGGTTGTGGGCATGGCATTTGTACCACATTACTTGATATATTTGCATTTGTATCACATTACTTGATATATTTCAATACGCATAAAAGAATTTTCTATGGAGTGAAACTTGTGCAACCCACAGCCACCATTAGTAAATTGTCTGCCTTTTTCTTAAGGCTCATTATTAGTTTCAAACCTTATATGATACCTTTTCCCCAAATGCTGTGCAATTTTGTAAAGGTGTTCATCTTTTCTATGGAGTGAAACTTGTGCAACCCACAGCCACCATTAGTAAATTGTCTGCCTTTTTCTTAAGGCTCATTATTAGTTTCAAACCTTATATGATACCTTTTCCCCAAATGCTGTGCAATTTTGTAAAGGTGTTCATCTTAATCCAATCCTTTCAAAACTCTCTTGTAACATTTTTTCAAAAGTTAATAAATGCATGAAGTCTCTTAAAAGATTTTTTTGACTTCCTTTGTATATGTGGACAACATTTCCAAGCTTGGGAAAAAGGACAAACACTAAAATGTATGTCTTCTTACAGTACCAACAAAGCATTTGTACATCTCTTGCTATGCTTATTTCCGATGTAAGAAAATCAATATTTATTCACAAAAAGCACCAATCCTTGCATCCTCAACATGAGTTTCTTTGATCTTTTTCTTATCTCCACTCTTGAGTCTTTATGGAAGATTCAATGCTTGGACTACATTGGAATTCTTTAACTTCTTGCCTTTGCACCTTGTACAAAACCTATTTTTAGTATGGTATATAAATTGACAACAGTAAAGCTTCCCTATCTTGAGCTTGCTTTGAATTGTCTATAACTTCCTACCTTTTACCTTGGTGTAAGCTTTTTGTTCTTGTTTCGCTACAGATGCTCACAACAATAAAGCTTCTCTATCTTGAGCTTTCTTGTAGGTGGAATTTGTCTCCTTTTTGGATTCTTTGATGATGATTTTCACAAGCGGCTTCTTGGAGATTATTACATGGATGATTTGGCATACTTTTTTGTTTGAGGATCTGCATCCTTTGGGCTCAGCTCAACTTTGTCATTAGACTCATAACTTGCATATGCCTATGCTCAAACTTCTTATCACTAGGGGTTCCAATAGGCCTCTGATGTCCATTCCCTTTTGCATCCTTAATACACATAACTAATGTTCATCACATGCAGATATTTCAAAACCATGGGTTTGTCC
Source organism: Adiantum capillus-veneris (assembly GCF_014529385.1). Lineage (NCBI taxonomy): Eukaryota > Viridiplantae > Streptophyta > Polypodiopsida > Polypodiales > Pteridaceae > Adiantum > Adiantum capillus-veneris. Next base: position 112,126,581 of record NC_140949.1, on the reverse strand, counting down.
CAACCTTTAATCTTAGCTAGAGAAAAACAACTCAAATCTTCCTTCTTTATTATCCACATACATGCATGAACCACATGAGTCCAATTAGCACCCAAAGGACCAAATTGATGGTCAAAGGATGAAAGTGATGGAAGAGGTGGTTTGGAATAGCTCATGTACTTTTTTTTATATTTTCATACTTTAGTTTGATGGTCGAGTGCATAATGACTCATATAGCTAACAACACAACTTTGGGATGATTTTTTAAATTTAACCAGTATTAGATTCATTTTGAGTCACAATATGGATAATTTCATTGAAAATCATGGTTGAATTGTAGCTTATATCAAAATCTCATCATACATTTGGAATTTTGCTACATGTTGATAGTTTTTGAAACAATAAGAATGACCACATTGCAAAACCCAAAGTTTTCATGTAGTTTGGGTACTTCATCATTGTGTCCAAAAATTTCCTAGGGAGACTTTTTGATACTTGTTATGCTTTCTATGTTGATGTATGCTTCAAGGAAACATATGCTTAGTGGAAATAATTTGCATAGCTATACAAATGTCGATGATAGGTCAACCAAATGAAAAACATGTCATAATTTGTACCTAATTTTGTGTCTAGAATAAAAAATATGGGGTTCCAACAATTTTGACCACCAACTCTTTGATGTTTGGGGCAAAAATAGTTGGGTGGTCTAGAAAATTCCCATTAGTCGAGAATTTTGAATGTTGCTTAATTTTTTCTGCAAGAAGTGTTCTATTTTACTGGCTCGTCTTTCTCAATGGCTTCAAAATAAAAAAATTCACTACCTACATAGTGGAAGGAAACTCCACCTACATAATGCAAGGAGAAACTCTTAAGAAGAAGAAAAGTACAAATCTATTAATGCACACTCTGCCAACTCTTTATATGGACATGAAAAGTCTTTTGACTTTCCATTTCCATGGATTTTTTATATCTTTTTTTTTTTTTTTTCAAAACTCGCAATTGTGAGTGGTAGGTATATTGGCATAACCAAAAAGAATACATCAACAGCCATGCTCATAGCGAGCCATGGCATCACGGAAACCAAATGTCCATCAACAACACACAACCCAAAAAAGTTCAAGCCCTATAAGACGAGCCAGAGCATCTAAACAAACCGAGAGATCAATGGCGAACAAAGGAGCCACCCCAACGAAAATATCATATCCAACTATACAAACCAAGAAGCAGACATAGCTATAGAGAACCTGGGTAAGACACCTCAGCTGCCACCGGAAGGCAAGCATCTGCCACATGATTGATCTCCACCAAGGGGGAAGCACCCAAGCTTGAACATAGAGCCTAAAGACGGGCGAGCCCAGTAGTCTCCATCCCCCAAGCAAAAAGAAGATGTACATCGCCATGGATACAGCTAAACCGCACCATACGAAACCACAAAAAACGACTAGAATCAACCATTGGCAGTCTCACCAAGCCAAGCCGCCAACCTAAAAATGAGAGGAACACGCTTTTAAAGCAAGAGCCAAACACCTTTTAGAAAAACACCTGCCGTCGCCACCATGTCAGACCAAGCCTGCCACCCCTGGCTAGACATGCCGGAGAGCGCCATGAGTCACTGTTCTTTATTCTCCTCCCGTATGGGAGGTGGGAGGAGGAACACTCTCGGTGATGCTAAAATAAGGGGGTGACGAGGGGGAAAGGCCACGTTGAGAAGGGCACATCCCCCCCCTCCCCCGGGGCCCATCCCTGCGCCAAATCACCCAGCCAGCCACCGCCCGCGGTGCCGCAACCCGCTCGAGAGCTCCTCCCTATCGTAGCTTGCCTACGGCCACCCATGCCATGCAAAGCTCATAGGCTGAAGAGGTCCTCGCAAGATGCAGTCCCCAGAAAAATTTCATTTCTTAAACTCACCCTTCACTTATGCATTTGAGATGTTTGAAAATGATTTTTATTTTCCTGAGATTGGGGAGCCCTACTAGCTTCAAGCTATTACCAAGGATTTCCAAAATGACGTCTTGTAGAAGTATCGGTCTTTTTTTCCAAAGCCTTCAAAGAACACTTTTATGCTTTGTACCAATGTAGTGTTAACCTTAACAATATAATTCACTCACAATTGTGAGTTTTGCTATTAAAAAAAAAAACTTATCAATATATTAATTTGTATTTAAAATGATGTTAAATGAGATTCATTTGAAAGGTGTCATACTCTTTGCAATGCCCACATTAAGGGATAATCTATATCTATACTATATATAATGGAGCTTAAAATTTTCAAGCAAAGAAAGGAGAGAGCTTCCATGTGTCACACTTTAGTTCATTTTTATAAAAAAAACCTTTAAAAACATTCAATTTGAAATGTAAACGTAAATGGTAAGTACTAAGATGATAGAAAATGAAAGACTTCTGTAAGTTGTGAGTTCTGCTCTCATCAAGCTGACTGGATCTCATCGATGTTAGAGATGAAGGTAATCTCAACAAAAAGCCTCTCTGATCACATAACATTACACTTACAACTCAAGAAAGATAAGGGGGGGAAGGGGGGGGGGGCAATCCTCGAGAGGGGAGAAAAAGCTTCTAGTTACAGGGACACACATGTTCAAAGACCCTCTCTTCAGAAGCATCACCAAGAAAGCGTTGGGAAAGCTCAAGAAAGATGTGGGGATGAATAAACCTAGTGCTTGGAGTATATTTGTTCGGAGTGTACAAAAAGCTATCAAAACTTCGGGTCCTCAGGTTAAAAAAGCCAATGAGGCACATATCAAACATCTCACAGAGGAGGTAGCGCAATTAGCCTCTAGGAAGGCTGCCGGACTGGCTATCGAGGATGAGCATAAGTGATGGCTTGAAGCTAAATCTCACCTGGCCAATGAACAACTGGAGAAAATCAAGAAGGCGAAATTTCTCTCTAGGGAAAATTTCCTTCAACCAGAGCCTTCTAACCAAGCACATTTTTTTAGGGCTCTGAAAGCGAGGAAGAGTCGAGGCCGCGTGCAAGTGCTCGATGATGAGAAAGGGAATACAATTCAAAACCAAGATGAGATGGTTGGACTTATGCTCAATTATCTCAATCAGATTATAGGCCAACCAGAGACCCAATCTCAGGAAGTGGAAGAAGCCCGAGCGGCTTTACTTAGGAGTGTGAAAAGAAGGTTCCCCACGAGGAAGCCAACCGCATGGAAAAGGCCTTCTCTGAGGAGGAATGCTCAGCGGCACTCAAATCTCTTGGCAATGAAAAGTCCCCAGGTTGGGATGGGCACACAGCTGAACTCTTCAGGGAATTTTGGGATGATATTAAAGGCCCAGTCACACGGATGGCCAATAAGCTGTTTCCAAAGGGTCATTGGATGCAAGTGTTAAGAGAGGGCTTATCAAGCCCATCCCCAAACAGATCTACTGCTCTCAACTTTGGAGTCCCATTACGATGATGTCAGTAGCTACAAAATTATTGCCAAGGCGATAGCTCTCAGACTTGCCCCCCTCCTGAGTTGGATCATCTCTCCCCATCAACATGGGTTCATTAAAGGGAGATCTATATATGACAATATCTTGGCAGCAATGGTAGAAATAGAGTATGCATCCTTCTCCAAGCAAGAGTGTATCTTGCTGCAGCTGGATCTCGACAAAGCCTATGATAGATAGAATGGTCCTATATAGAAGAAGTCATGGGAGCTTTGGGCTTTGGGCCTCGCCTTTGTCGCCTCATACGCACAGTAGGCATTGGCAGCCAATCAAAGCTGCTGTTTAATGACAGAATTGTGGACTCTTTTGAGGTTAAAAGGTCTATAAAGCAAGGATGTCCCCTGGCTTCCTTGTTTTTTGCCATCAGGTCACATCCACTCATTATGATGCTCGAGGCCAGTGCTACGCGAGGGGGAGAGATTCAAGGTCTGGCAACCAGGCAACAACCAGCCCGGGGGATTCACCATGGAAAACTTACCGCACCACGTAAGTGCAGGGGAGGGGGGTTTTTTTATAAGTTACATAAGTGTATAAGTTAGGGGTAGGCCTCCAGTAATTTATCTCCCAAGCTTAAAAATAAGGGAAGGGGTATCATATTTGTGTTGGGGGGGGGGGGGGGAGAAATGAGAAAAGGGAAACATGAGAGTAAGTTTTTGTGTTTCAAAATCATAACTTCCCAAAAGATTCTTTCCTTGAACTTGTGAGTCAATAGCTACAAAGATACATGCAAGAACTAACACTGCTTTGTATATAGTCCATTTGTTGAGTTTGTATAGATGCAAATTTACATAGAGAATGTAGGAAAACTTTATAACCATGGTTTTTGAGTAATTTAGACGGGTCAAAATTGGATGAGTAGGTAGCTGATCGCACACATAGTTTCAAAGTCAAACTAAGACACATTGAGGGTACATCTAGTTATCAATAGAAGTGGCTCCTTAGTACGTTGCCAGTCACTATGCTACATGCTCTTTAACTAGTTTTACTCATTTAGATCATGTAAGACCTAAAATTTATATGTAAGTATGATAGTTTTTTGCATGGATTGTCGTATAAGCGTAGAAAGGGGGGTCATATTCTCTAATATGAGTCGTATATAGGGGT